>NW_018127966.1:1388933-1433615 GCF_001952655.1 Monopterus albus
GTTCAGTGGCACATGCTCTGAGAGCCCTCCCAGGGATGTTGTCCAGTCCTGCTGCCTTGTGGGGGTCCATGCTCCGCGGGACTTTGCGTATCTGGCCTGATGAAGCAGTTAGTGGAGGGGAGTCGGATGGTCGAGGTGTGTACATGCCTCCTCTCTGTGCTGTAGCTGGAGGTCTCAAAGCGGGTGTAGAAGGTGTTGAGGTCATCCTGCAGGCTGTCTGTGGAGCTGATGATGCTGGTGGTGGTCCTGTAGTCTGTGATGTGCTGCAGGCCTTGCCACATCCATCTGGAGTCAGCAGTAGAAATCTGAATGCATGAGAGCGAGCACGCAGCATGTGGCGTACCTGACTGTTTATCCAGGGCTTC
This sequence comes from Monopterus albus, assembly GCF_001952655.1. NCBI lineage: Eukaryota > Metazoa > Chordata > Actinopteri > Synbranchiformes > Synbranchidae > Monopterus > Monopterus albus. Next base: position 1,389,299 of record NW_018127966.1, read on the forward strand.
TGGTTGGGGAATCTCCTGACTTGTATGGTGGGCACGGCGTTGTCAATGCAGGTACTAATGTACCTGGTCACATACTCAGCATAATCCTGTACGCTGACAGAAAAGTCAGCGTACAGGACACTATTACAAACCTTCCTACCTTTTCTCCATACCTTTGACTTTAAGCTTGACGGTGCGTTGTAGACCGTGTCGTCGTCTATGCAGGAGGCCGCAGTTACTCTCAATGTGCCCACCTGGCTCAAAAACTGCGTCTGCCATGCTGTCACGAGATTACCGTGGCCGGAACACAGGTTACATCAGAACAAGGCTGCAAAACTAAAAAACTAACTGGCATGCACTGACATGTCCGATGCCGCTGTGTTTATTTGTTTGCAGCAACATCAAACTTATATAACGTTGTAATCGGGCCATCGACTGATTCAGCGCACATTTGGCCCGATTCGGGCTCCGTCTACCGATGCACTCGTATCGTTTTAATTCAAATTGATTTTCCGATTCATATCGGTTATTTGTTACACCCCTATAAATCAGGTATTATAGGTAAAGTTATAAAAGGTGGTTAAAGTTATTATGTCTTGAGCTTAAAGTGAATCAGTCCTAATATTATAACAATGTATATCTCTGAATGAACTAAAGACTGAGTTAAACAAGTCAAATGTTTAATTTAAATTGTTAAGAAATATAGCACAGCAAGCAAATTCTGTGCTTGCTGAGCAGATGTGGGTTTTATTACCCATGAAATAAAGTTTTGAATTGATTTGAAGAAAGTGTTATTTACATAGTCTAACTTTAAGTGAATAATTGATTATGAATATGCTAGTGACAAGTTCAGATGTGACTGAATTATACATGCTCTGTATATCTGTGCAGGATATCATTAGATGTTAAAAAAAAAAACATACTGCACACTTCGGAAACACTGCTTCAGCCATGAATCAGTCTGACGTTTGAGCTTGAACAGCAGTGCACTGAAGAGGAATGCTGAGTCTCCTCTGCAACCTTCCGGGCCTCATTACAGTATGTAGGTCGCTGTGTATTGTGTGCCGCTCTGTTCTCCCCTCCTCCATGTGTAGTTGAGATGTCATTCTGCAGTCCAGCCTCATTATCATGCTCTGAAAGCTGCTTCTTTTGACTTTGACTGGACTGCTTTTTCTTTTGTTCACTGGAGGTGGCCTACATCAGCTTGTGGGTTTCCTGCAAGGATAGAAAGGTGGCACCCTCCACCCTTGGAATCCTGAAGCACATGGAAGTCCATTATTCCAGGCAACTGACACCATTATTCCCCTTTTGTCCCCTTCTTCACTGACTTGACTGCGTTATTGCTGTTATATATTGAGCTGGTTATATTTGAAATGAATTGGTAAAACAGAGAAAATGGCGACGGCCCAAGTCCGTCTGTGGCGGCATCGGTATCAGGCAGATCTTGACTATTAGTTAAATATTGCTGTTAACTGATATTTAGCAACAACAATATTACACGCAAGGACCTTGAAGTAGCATCGGGTTAATTCAATATTTTGTGACAGACGTGACTAAAACAACATTATTGGCTGCATGATAACACAAGTTTTGTCATTGTTCTCTCCCTGCATATCATGCAGCCATGTTTCTCAAGTTTTTTTTTTAGTGGATAAGCAAAATGTGCACCTTTTTTTCCTTTCATGCCGAGCTACACACCCGATCAGCAAAACTAACTGCTGTTGTCGCTGTGCCCTGCTGAGGTTGCAGGATGAATTAGATTGCTATTTGCACTGTGTATGTCATGGTTCTGTGAGCGTGACGATTGTGTGCTGTATCTTACAAGGACAGTTGACTTTGACTAGACTTGTCTTATCCAGAGTTATAACTTTCGTCTTGTCTAATACAGTACTGCACACCCAAGGCTTTCACTAGAACACTTTCATCATTTTCCACTGAGTAATACATTTGATGTAGTAAATCATTTCAGTGTTACTGTGTGTTGTTCTTTGCATTACCTCCAAACTGCAGGGCCTAATATAAACAGCATACTTGGGCTAGTTTTATGCAACACAGTATGCCCAGGTCAGACGCCTTACTCACTGACACCCACTGCCATCCAGTCCAATCATAAGTCTGTTTTCTCTAACTTTTCTGGCTAACTCTGCTATAAACAATTTCTCTGCTCTCTGTCCAATAGACCAAACAGTGTTTTGGACAGAAGTGCTCTAGTTTTAGGCAGTATGCCTCTATCTTATGTTGGTCTCTCAGCATCCAGTCTGTCAAGTCCGACCTGCTGTGAGCCAACTGTGGGAGCTGGGAAATGTTTTTCTTCAGATTCATTGACCAGGTGGTGCCTGAGCACAAGTCCTCCACTTCGTGAGGCACAGCAGTGATCTCTGACAAATCAGTTCATTAAGGCGAACAGGTGTCATAGGACAGTGGGAGTCTGAACTGAATAAAAGCAATAACTGTAAACTGAAAGCTCAGCATTTAGTGACAGTTTGGGGTCAAATCATGAAATCTTGACTTCTGGCATTGCTTGTTTTGTAATCAGTATGTAGTAGTGGCACTGTAGGAGGAGGAGCGGTAAAAGACAGGTTGTATAACCTGTGTTTAAAAGACTTGTTGGGTTTAAAAGGACTAGCTGATGTGCTGTAACTGCTTCCTTCATAACAACTGTACAAATGCTTTTGAGCAAAGTGCATAGGGGAAAAGTCCACCTTTTAGATTTGTTTAGTGTTAAGCGAGTTTTCCTAGTGACTAATAGCTGTTGTTCACTTGTCAGGTTGGTTTGGGATCAAATGCAACAATTAAATAAGTTGTATCTTGCTGACTCCGTGTGTTGCAGGACATGTTTAGTAGCTAACTATAGGCTGGTCAGTATTTTCTGTATATGACTGGATATGAAGCAAGTTATTGCTGAAAACAACCCAACGTAAAAGTAAAAAAAAAAGATAAATGTCTCTTTTTGGTGTGTGTGTGTGTGTTTCAGGAAGAAGTCTTTTCTTTTCTCTGCCCTCTACGCTGCCTGTATCCTCGGGGGTCGCCATGTCATGAAACAGAGGGAGAAGTTTGAGCTGAGGAAACCACTGGTGCTGTGGTCACTCACCCTCGCTGTATTCAGGTGAGAAAGCATTAACATTATTAATTACAGAAAGTGTAAAACAATTGTCAAACATGCAGACAAACCCAAATGGTGTCAATGTCTGTCCATACTGTGCACAGACACACTTTGGTTGCCAGCTGTCTTAACCAGCGCATTGCTTGTCACATCAGTTACTAACAGAAAGAGAAGGCATATTTTGATGCAGTAGAAGTATGTGACTCAGATAGGATATCAAATAATATATTTGAACAAACAAAGCTGTAATTGATGTAAGTGCTTCAGTCTGCTGTGTGCAGACATACTATATATTCACAAACTTGCTCATATGTAGTAGGTAAATGAATGACACATTATTCCACTGCAGTAATTTGATGTGTCTGTATTGTCCTTGTCCATCTAGTATATTTGGCGCCATCCGCACTGGAAGTTACATGATGTACATCCTGATGACGAAAGGGCTTCAACAGTCAGTGTGTGACCAGAGCTTCTACAACGGACCTGTCAGCAAGTTCTGGGCTTACGCCTTTGTACTTAGTAAAGCTCCAGAACTTGGTAAGTCCAGATCTTCTTAACACTCATTGTCATGTATACTAGCCATATTATAGTATTTCACATAAAACGTAAATTAACTGCTCACGACACCAGCTGTTTTCCTCAATTCATCCTTTTCTGCCTGTGTGGTTCCTTTTTGCCTAGCTCTATGTCTTAGGGCTTGAAATGCCATGAGCTCTTATCTGGATGTTGTCTCATTGTGCACAGGGTGATGCATTATAGTCAGGAATAGAATAAACTGTCATGTTTGACTGTTTAAAATAAGTGTAGATTTACTATTGTACTGTACATCAGTTTGAAGGAGATACATAAATAAAGTTTCTTTTCTTAAGCTTTTTCTTTTTAATTTGTTGTTTAATCAGAAATATTATATCTCAAATGGAATACAGACCATTTTAAATCATGGCAAGTAATGATATGAAATTGACAGAGTAATTTACCTAAGGGTAGACAGGCCTTTTCCCCACTATTGTTGTTTTTTTTTTATTATTTATTGTTTGTTTTTTGGCCAGTATTTGAGAGCACCTTGAATCAATTTGTATGAGCCATTGAGAATGATATTTTCTTTCTTCCTGTCCCGTAATCCCCCCGCTTTTGTTTTATTTACCTACATGCTCTCTATAAACTTCCCAAATCTCTGAAACAACTCAACTTCCTTCCAAACATCCTCTATCATACCTGTAGGTGACACGCTCTTCATTGTTCTGAGGAAGCAGAAGCTCATCTTCCTCCACTGGTACCACCACATCACCGTGCTGCTCTATTCCTGGTACTCCTACAAAGACATGGTGGCTGGCGGCGGATGGTTCATGACCATGAACTACTTGGTCCATGCCGTCATGTACTCGTATTATGCCTTGCGGGCAGCTGGCTTCAAGGTGTCACGCAAGTTTGCAATGTTCATCACACTGACCCAGATTACCCAGATGCTGATGGGTTGTGTGGTCAACTACCTGGTGTACTCGTGGATGCAGCAGGGCCAGGAGTGTCCATCCCACATGCAGAACATTGTCTGGTCCTCCCTCATGTACCTCAGCTACTTTGTGCTCTTTGTCCAGTTCTTCTTCGAGGCCTACATTGGCAAGTCCAAATCATTGGCTACAGCCATCACCAAGAAGAGCAAGTAAAAAAAGAAAACATAAGCATGGATAAAGGGAGATAATGAAGAAAAAGGGAGTTGGAAATGAAGAGCAGGGATCAGTGACTAGGCAGAAAGAGAGTGAGGGGATGAATGGGTTTGGATGGTGGAGAGGTGGCATAGAGCCTGGAAGGGGTGGGGGTGGAAGGGTCAAGAAGACGGCAGGGCTCTGTGCTTGAGCATTACTAATAATCTGCAGATCTACAAAGCCTCATTGGAGGTGACATCCCTGTTGAGGGATGCTGAGGAAGCGGTGTTGCCATGACCTGAAGCCATCGTGAGTTGTCCATCTGATGTCTGAAAGCCCCTTTTTAAGCTCATTATGTCCTTAAATTGCATATAAAACCTAAAAGACAATATGACCAGATTAAAACAATACATCTGCCATAAGCATATAAATTTAAAAAAAGAAATTCAGCAGTGCATACGAAGATGGATGGAATCAATGTTAACCTAAGGCATCTGAGTTTGTTTTCATCTGTCGCCTGTGTCTGTGGCTTTGTTTCAGTCTGTCTTAAATAAAGTTTGACACACTGGTGAGTGTTGGTGGTGAACTGATGGGATGAAACCCACTGCATCTTCTGTGGCTTACATTGAAAAATGTGATATTTTCTCAGGTTATAGGTTATATCTTTCTTAATATAGTATGTATATCAAGAGAAGTAGACATGTTTAACATCAGTGCTGGTTTACAGTATGGTTGAAATTCATCTCGTAGTGTGAATGAAACTGATTGGACTTGCTGACTGACTCAGATGATCACACTGCTCCTGGGCATGATGGGAAACATGCTGGCAGTGCCCTGTTTCACTATTTGTCATGACCTTGCAGACTTTGCTGGCCACATTTGGAAGAAAGACTTGTCACTGATTTCCAGACACTTCTCGGTGTTAAAGGGTCCCTACCAGCAAATAAAGAAAGTCTGTTGGACACTGAAAGCTTAGGTGGAGGGCAGACACATTTATGTTTAGCAAAACAAAAAAATCAAACATGCAAATTGTCAAAATCTGCTGTATTGACTTTAAAAATTAGTACTGTATGTATGTATCTTTAACGGTGTCTTTTGGTGTCTATTGTGAATTAGCACTGTATCAATGTCAAAAACAATGTATCAACAAAAAGTGCTAAAATTTGACATGTGCCTGTGGTGTTTATTTTTTGTCTCAGCTGTGACATTAGACATACTTATTCATTGTATTCAGGTACTAAAGCTGAAAAGCCAATTTAGAGTCTACCTGACAGATTTACTATATAAGCAGCAGTGCTTAGAAAGGTCCGAGGGTGACCAGCACTTTTAGATATTCAGTTGTTTAAATAAGTAGACATACGGTCAAATTCAGATTTATTTGTATAGCGCCAAATCACAACAAAAGTCATCTCAGGACACTTTACAAAGTAAGGTCTAGACCTTAAGATTATCACTATTATTACAGTGCCTTGCGAAAGTATTCGGCCCCCTTGAACTTTGCGACCTTTTGCCACATTTCAGGCTTCAAACATAAAGATATAAAACTGTACTTTTTTGTGAAGAATCAACAACAAGTGGGACACAATCATGAAGTGGAACGAAATTTATTGGATATTTCAAACTTTTTTAACAAATAAAAAAACTGAAAAATTGGGCGTGCAAAATTATTCAGCCCCCTTAAGTTAATACTTTGTAGCGCCACCTTTTGCTGCGATTACAGCTGTAAGTCACTTGGGGTATGTCTCTATCAGTTTTGCACATCAAGAGACTTAAATTTTGCCCATTCCTCCTTGCAAAACAGCTCGAGCTCAGTGAGGTTGGATAGAGAGCGTTTGTGAACAGCAGTTTTCAGTTCTTTCCACAGATTCTCGATTAGATTCAGGTCTGGACTTTGACTTGGCCATTCTAACACCTGGATATGTTTAGTTTTGAACCATTCCATTGTAGATTTTGCTTTATGTCTTGGATCATTGTCTTGTTGGAAGACAAATCTCCGTCCCAGTCTCAGGTCTTTTGCAGACTCCATCAGGTTTCCTTCCAGAATAGTCCTGTATTTGGCTCCATCCATCTTCCCATCAATTTTAACCATCTTCCCTGTCCCTGCTGAAGAAAAGCAGGCCCAAACCAGGATGCTGCCACCACCATGTTTGACAATGGGGATGGTGTGTTCAGGGTGATGAGCTGTGTTGCTTTTACGCCAAACATAACGTTTTGCAGTGTTGCCAAAAAGTTCGATTTTGGTTTCATCTGACCAGAGCACCTTCTTCCACATGTTTGGTGTGTCTCCCAGGTGGCTTGTGGCAAACTTTAAACGACACTTTTTATGGATATCTTTAAGAAATGGCTTTCTTCTTGCCACTCTTCCATAAAGGCCAGATTTGTGCAGTATACGACTGATTGTTGTCCTATGGACAGAGTCTCCCACCTCAGCTGTAGATCTCTGCAGTTCATCCAGAGTGATCATGGGCCTCTTGGCTGCATCTCTGATCAGTCTTCTCCTTGTATGAGCTGAAAGTTTAGAGGGACGGCCAGGTCTTGGTAGATTTGCAGTGGTCTGATACTCCTTCCATTTCAATATTATCGCTTGCACAGTGCTCCTTGGGATGTTTAAAGCTTGGGAAATCTTTTTGTATCCAAATCCGGCTTTAAACTTCTCCACAACAGTATCTCGGACCTGCCTGGTGTGTTCCTTGTTCTTCATGATGCTCTCTGCGCTTTAAACGGACCTCTGAGACTATCACAGTGCAGGTGCATTTATACGGAGACTTGATTACACACAGGTGGATTCTATTTATCATCATTAGTCATTTAGGTCAACATTGGATCATTCAGAGATCCTCACTGAACTTCTGGAGAGAGTTTGCTGCACTGAAAGTAAAGGGGCTGAATAATTTTGCACGCCCAATTATTCAGTTTTTTATTTGTTAAAAAAGTTTGAAATATCCAATAAATTTCGTTCCACTTCATGATTGTGTCCCACTTGTTGTTGATTCTTCACAAAAAATTAGTTATATAGCTTTATGTTTGAAGCCTGAAATGTGGCAAAAGGTCGCAAAGTTCAAGGGGGCCGAATACTTTCGCAAGGCACTGTATAGAGGAAAACCCAACAAATCCCCCTTGAGCAAGCGCTTGGTGACAGCGGGGAGGAAAAAGTGATTTAAAGGACACATCCTGGTCAAAAATGACTCCAAAGTTCCTCACAGCAGTATAAGACCAGAGCTATGTCAGCTAGAGTAACTATATGATTAGACAGCAGATGTCTAAGGTTTTCAGGCCCAAGTACAATAACTTCAGTTTTGTCACAGTTTAGAGGTTAGAAATTACAAGTCGACCAGGCCTTTATGTCTTTTAAGACATGCTTGAAGTTTGACCAACTGATATGATTCATCTGGGTTCATACATGTGAGCATATACGTATGTCAACACTGATTCAATGGCCCTTATGTGTCAGTAATTAGGCTACAGTGCATACCTACTGGCCATCTTGCCTAAAATTCCACTTTCTGGTGTCACCTGAGTCACTATAGTCAGTGTACAGTATTGTTCAAAATAATAGCAGTACAATGTGACTAACCAGAATAATCCAGGTTTTTAGTATATTTTTTATTGCTACATGGTAAACAAGTTACCAGTAGGTGCAGTAGATTCTCAGAAAGCAAACAAGACCCAGCATTCATGATATGCACGCTCTTAAGGCTGTGCAATTGGGCAATTAGTTGAAAGGGGTGTGTTCAAAAAAATAGCAGTGTGGCATTCAATCAGTGAGGTCATCAATTTTGTGAAATAACAGGTGTGAATCAGGTGGCCCCTATTTAAGGATGAAGCCAGCACTTGTTGAACATGCATTTGAAAGCCTGAGGAAAATGGGTCGTTCAAGACATTGTTCAGAAGAACAGCGTACTTTGATTAAAAAGTTGATTGGAGAGGGGAAAACCTATAAAGAGGTGCAAAAAATTATAGGCTGTTCAGCTAAAATGATCTCCAATGCCTTAAAATGGAGAGCAAAACCAGAGAGACGTGGAAGAAAACGGAAGACAACCATCAAAATGGATCGAAGAATAACCAGAATGGCAAAGGCCCAGCCAATGATCAGCTCCAGGATGATCAAAGACAGTCTGGAGTTACCTGTAAGTACTGTGACAGTTAGAAGACGTCTGTGTGAAGCTAATCTATTTTCAAGAATCCCCCGCAAAGTCCCTCTGTTAAAAAAAAGGCACGTGCAGAAGAGGTTACAATTTGCCAAAGAACACATCAACTGGCCTAAAGAGAAATGGAGGAACATTTTGTGGACTGATGAGAGTAAAATTGTTCTTTTTGGGTCCAAGGGCCACAGACAGTTTGTGAGATGACCCCCAAACTCTGAATTCAAGCCACAGTACACAGTGAAGACAGTGAAGCATGGTGGTGCAAGCATCATGATATGGGCATGTTTCTCCTACTATGGTGTTGGGCCTATTTATCGCATACCAGGGATCATGGATCAGTTTGCATATGTCAAAATACTTGAAGAGGTCATGTTGCCTTATGCTGAAGAGGACATGCCCTTGAAATGGTTGTTTCAACAAGACAATGACCCCAAACACACTAGTAAACGAGCAAAGTCTTGGTTCCAAACCAACAAAATTAATGTTATGGAGTGGCCAGCCCAATCCCCGGACCTTAATCCAATCGAGAACTTGTGGGGTGATATCAAAAATGCTGTTTCTGAAGCAAAACCAAGACATGTAAATGAATTGTGGAATGTTGTTAAAGAATCATGGAGTGTAATAACAGCTGAAAGGTGCCACAAGTTGGTTGACTCCATGCCACACAGATGTGAAGCAGTTATAACAAACTGTGGTCATACAACTAAATATTAGTTTAGTGATTCACAGGATTGCTAAATCCTAGAAACAAAAACGTTTGTACAACATAGTTTTGTGTTTGTACAGTCAACGGCAGACACTGCTATTTTTTTGAACACACCCCTTTCAACTAATTGCCCAATTTCACAGCCTTAAGAGCGTGCATATCATGAATGCTGGGTCTTGTTTGCTTTCTGAGAATCTACTGCACCTACTGGTAACTTGTTTGCCATGTAGCAATAAAAAATATACTAAAAACCTGGATTATTCTGGTTAGTCACATTGTACTGCTATTATTTTGAACAATACTGTATGTCATCACTGAATAAAACCAATCAGTGGCAGGTATAGACAGCATATGTTACCCAAGTAACTGAGCTAATGGGCTTAACCAGTAAAGTATTACCCAAATCCTGCTGCACCTGCATTTGAATTATCCCCAGTTCCCCACATGTGGCAAACTGTGGGTAATACTAAGCCAGCTAATGGTCTGTGGCCGTGCGAATGAGGAAATGTTTAAAATGAGGCCCTGCAGGCTATAAACTACAGTGAAACCTGGAGAAGTGGGGAGCACGAACTTGGGTTAGTAGCGAGGTTCAAAAGGAAGTGAGGTGTGTGATATTTTAAAACATTAGGCTAACTCAAGAATGTTTGACTACAATATGAGTTCATTTCCATTCCAGTCATTCCTGTAATGCACGCCAGTAGAAACAGCACACACAGTAGCCTGGAAGTGGAACGCAGCCATTAAACGGTTAAAGTATATCATTTTTTTTCTGCAGTTGCGTCTCAAAATGGCTATCATGTAAAAGTTTTTGTAAGTCAAGCGCCTCTGCGTGGATGCATGTGTGTTGCAAGCCAAAGAAACTGCTGGATATACAATATGTGGTATAGTACAGTAGTACAATGAAGGAATGCAGTGATTAGAAGAAGAGCCTTGAAGTCTCTCCCCCATCCCAAAGAACTTAATCAGTGTTGACTGAATAGCTTTTGTATCATATGTTATATAATTTATTACAATTCATTGTAGTGAATGCTGTCAGACAGGGTTACAGTTGAGGCTGTGGAGTTGGTCTGTGGGTTTGACTCCCAGAATGGTTGTGAAATTGCGTTAAAAGTGTCTGATAATTTGTTATATGCTGTAGATATTTTGAAACTTAGTATTGTGGACAGGTAGTATTTCTTATTTTTGATTGGAAAAGGAAAAGGATTTGTTCTTGAGAATATTTTTAACCCTAGCATTTATTATTTTTTTAATGAAATATAATTTTGAAGAAGGGACAGTGAGGGGTACATGTCAGAAATTCCAATCCTGCATATTCATGTGCCCAAAGGAGTGCATAAGAAGACTAAATTGAGATTTTTGCAGGAAGATGTCATGAATGTTGCTTTTGCGACAGTGGTCTAAATTTAATTTGATTTACATTTCATTAGTTTTTCACCCTTTTCTAGACAGCCATAATAAGATCTGATCCCCCAGAGAAGAGTTAAAACCCAGACAGTCCCATCCTCCGCAGACAGCTGTCTGGTTTGTTGTGATCATATACGTCTGTGGCAGTGCCAAGAGGTGCATTACTTTACTGTGCCTTCTTAATCTTAACTAAATCCAAGTGTGAATTGTTTTATTAGTCTGTGTGCAACAGGTTTACTCTTGTCAGATGGGAGGGGTTTGCACTTCCCAGGTCACAGTAGCCACCTGTCTTTTACATAAAAAACTGATAATGTGTCATATCAGAGTTTTACCTTTTAGTGATGGACTAAGGAATCATTGTTGATTTGGAGTTGGTACAGCTACCAATACTGATAATATACCTGTCACAGTTTCTCCAGGTCGTCCCAGCATAAAGAGTGTTTCTTTATATGCTATCGCCATCTGCTGGAACAAGACAGCTCAGCCTGAAATATAAAACCTTAGGAAAGAAATGGATAAATCATCTCCCAGAATTAATCTAAGGACTCCTTGTTGCAGTCTTTCTGATAATGTAGCTTTATAACTTCCCTATTCTAATGTCTTATTTGTGAGTGTGTCCTGGCTGTAAAAATGTCGGTAAGGTAGGCAAAATAGTAACCTGACCTAAAACTTTTCTTAAACATGGACTTTAGATGATATCTGAGGCCTGTTGCTCGTATATGATGTGCTCTCCTCCACATCATGGAGAAAATATCAGACCTGGATAAATGAGGGTTTCATTTGAAGCATTTACCCTCACAAGAAGACAGGAGAGCGTGAATACTTGTTACAGTTTGCATGAACGGTCAGCTTTAAACTTGAGCTGCAATTATTAGTTGATTAATCAAAGAGTCGATCAACATAATTAATCTGCAGCTTTTTAAGCAAATACGTTGTGTTTGATGTCGGGGTTTGGCTGCCGCATTTTCAGGCTTTAGATCAGTGTACTCAGCATGTTCCGTCACACTGCCCCCCAGGAGACAAAACTACGGAGGGAGCTCCCAGACTTGGGACTTTCCCTCCTCTGTGGCACACCCGTAGATTGTGGCTCATGTGTCTCTGTCCAATACATGCATTAGACCCCCCCTCCCCTTTTGATTTTAATCCTGCCAAACTACTGTCACTCTGTCCTCAAGAGCTGGGGGGACCAAATACTGACCTGAAGGATCAGAGCAAAGCCTTTGAGTGGGTAGCTAATTCCCTCCTTAGCCCTCATCAGCTGTCCTCCGGGCTGGGATGGAGACATGAGCGATAAGGCAAAGCTAGCCCCATCTGGCAGAAAAAATACAAAATTTGCTAATGGAGACAGAATGGAAATATTGTTTTTTGTAGTTTTATATAAACACTTGTCTTCTTTCTCCTTGTTTAAATTTGCTTTTTTTTTTTTTTAAATAACTTTGTGTTTATTGCCTTTTTGTTCTGTGTCTCTGTGATAGTTCTTTGACAAATTCAAACCCCCAACACCTGAAGCCATAAAATAAAAATATAAAGCTTGTAAATATCAACATCAAATAATGTGAGAAGAACGCTGGGTGAAACCGGCAGATATGTAGCTGCAGCTGGTGTCTTTCTTTCTGTTTCTGAGAGCTTTACATTTTGCAGTTTGTTTATTTTTATAGTGTCTGTCTTTGAGATGTTAATCCCACATGTTGTTAGAGGTCTCCATCTCGAGATCAGAGTTGAGATGGGGAGCTAATTACTTGCCTCCTAACCCAGATTCTTAATTTGGTGCATAGACATTGTTCATGTTAACTAACAAAATAGAGCATTTTTAGCTTTTAAATTTGTTATTATATTAGTAGCAGTAGTGTTTAGTACTACAGTAACATCAGCTATTTGGCTGCAATACCAAGTAAGTATCTCAGTATTAGAAACAGATTTTTGTTTGGCTCGTGCTTTGGAGAAAATCAGGAGTGAAACATCATAATACATCTACCCCCAGTCATCGCAGTTTTTACTTTGTTGTGGCAAAACTAATAAAAGTGGCGAGAAGGAAACAATAAGCTCAGTTGTTTCTTATGATTTTATTAAAGCATGCAAAAAAAATCAGCTGAATGGTCACCACCGAGTCAAACTGAAGAACAGGAGATACCAACCATCTTTATCTACCTTTAACCAAGTCACTTGACTTCACAACCTTTTGACTAGTGTTGTTGTTCATGTAGTCAGCTTTTCTACTGCCAGTTCTTTGCAGAACTATAACTATGATAAACAAGAGAACAGAGCCCCACCCGCGCTGCCTGAGCGTTTTTTAGCATGCGTTGATTTGAAGGACAAACCTATGGGATGCTACTCTAAAAGGCTGCGAGGTAATTCAAGCACATTCAAGCTGCAGACAAGAAAGCACCATAAGATCAACATGTATTTAAAAATGACATTTAAAACAACGCCCCCTCCAAAAATGATTTACAAAAGGCCCCTAGAGACTTTTGTTGCTTACGGTGTCAGTGACTCTATTGCCCCCTGTTGCCCCAGTTGAGGAGCAATACAAGATAAATTGACACTCGGCCCAATTTCATCTTTATTGGAAGGCTGATCTGCTGCTGTTGAGAGTGGTGCCCTATTCTGTTACTCCTAATGGAGGCCAATATATAGATAAGTGTGTCTTGCCAAGAAAATCAATATCGATGTGGCCCCTGATGGGGTTTCAGTTAAAGTGCTTTGTTTTCTGCCACTGCCTCGAAACAAAGAGGCTGCGGGTCCTTCTATTAACAATTCCCAGTGAACCTTGAGACGGAGTTGCAGACAGAGATAGAAATAGAAATGATGGAGTAGTGGCGGTTGAGGGTGGCAGCGCTGGCACCAACATCACTACAGAGTTAGATTTTGGTGGAGGATAGAAAAGTAGCATCAGTGGAGCACGTGCAAGAGCTTTTAAGAAGAGTGTGATGGCGTGTAACGTGACAGAGACCGGCTGTGGATTGCAAAAATAATCTTTCCAAAAAAAAAAAGTAATGCCATTAGAAAAGTGTATATTGCAAAGAAAAGTGGATTATAAAGAAAATGACTAAAGTTTAGTTTGAATAATAGGCCATTTTTGTGAACATTGTTTTATTAGTAGAAATAAAAACATCTCGCAATTTTCTAGTTCCAGATATAGGTGCTGAAAATAATACAGAAACAGAGTTGTAACAGCACAAATGAGAGCGCAGGGTGTTGCTTGTGCTCTACTAATAAATATTACCTGTTTTGCTGTTTAGTACTTCTAAAAACTCATACTGCAAAGACACTAGACAGAAGTCAGTAGCAAGATACCTTCCCTTTTCTGACCCAGTTCATTTTACCCTTCTATTTCTAAAAGCACATAGTAGAACTCTGGCAATGATATGCATAGATTTTGTGTAAAAAATAAATATAGTGAACACTTTGCTCACAGTATCACAGTTCTCAGGGTAGTTGACTAATGTGGTAGCTGTTATGTTTGGCTAAATTATCACGGTTGTGCTACTGTGTTGTGCTTTTTGTGTTTGTACTGTTTACATGTCATTTCATCAGTTTGAATTGATTGGCAATATGTTGCAACAAACCCTTTTAGTGATCCTGACACCAAACTGGAACCTATTGTTTCTAATCAAATCTTAAAAACTGGGTTACCACAGTCTGCCAAACCATACCTGAAGGGAAAACCTTTGTCATTCAGTTGATCCTTGTAGGAAGGTTGGTCAAGCTCACATATTCAGTGGCAGGTGAAATGCATAAAAACATTCTGAAACCTCCTGCACAGTCTTAATGTTTTTAGTAGTCAGCCTCATCGTGAGTGAAGTAAATTCCTGTTCTTAAAACATTCAAAACACAGACACATGACTTACAGTCCTGGTATCTAGTTGACAGCTTTAGCTAAATTTAAACTGATCTTTCAGCTTCTTTGTGTATATAAGAGTACATTTTGTTGTCACCGACAGTGTCGGGTTAATTAGTATAAGGAAGATTTTTACCTCATATTTTGGACAATGGTTTAGGATACAAAATATATTTTATTACTGAACTTACTAATTTTTAACATAAAAACTGAGACACAACTCTTTCAGTTTATACTGAGAACACCTGAGGAGGTGCACTTCTATTGGTAAGCTACAATCTTCTTCTCTTTCAGGGAGAGAGCCTTTGTTGCTGTGGTGTTTGCTTTGCACTTTAAACTGTAGCTGTAGTTTCCATTTTTGCTACCAAGTGTTAACAAGAGCTTACATGTGCTGGCCTGGTGAAAAGCTTGTGTCAATCTATTGTATTTACAACACCATTAAATATGATTTATGTTTCCATAAAAATGCCACAAATTACTTCTTGTGTTTTGCAAAAGTTTCAGTTGCAGTTCTTCTTTTGGAGTTGGATTTCATGTTGGAATGAAACTGTTCATTTGCAGTTCATACATCAGCTAGATATTACACAGCTGTCTCTCCACTGTGCTAGGAAGCAGGGGCCTCTGGGCTGGGAGCCTGGGAGAGCGATGTTGGTCTGAAAGAGCTTGACAGTGATGGAAGTGAGTGATGGACAGTGGGGTCGATGATCTCCTTGGCAATATCAGACACCAGGGAACACTCATACCCTCTGTTGCTTTCAGATAAAGTCGCTGACTCTTCAGACGCATAAAAACAAAACAAAAAAACTTTCTCACAGTGTAGTTGAATATTTATTATAGCTGTAAGTAGATACAATGAATAAGATCAATGTCAGCTTCAGGTACCTGTTTCTGAAGAGCAGGATGGACAGACTCCCTGGAGAAAGTCCACGGCAGGGATGTCTTTTCTTTCTACAAGCATGTAGAACTGCAAATTCATACAGTAGTCCATCAAGTAGAGAGTTTTTTTAAATTAGAGCTGAAACAATTAGTTGATTATTCAGTTAAGTTGACTGACATAAATAATTATTGGCAGCTCTTTTGAGAATCATTTCACCATTTCAGTCAATTTTTAAGTCAAGACAAACGATGCCATATACTGATTAATTCCAAGTTCTCATGTGCTTCTTTGTCTTAATGTAAACTAAATATTTTTGAGGTGTTTGGAGTTTTAGTTTGGCTCAGCGATGTGGTGGGCGCTCGTGACTATTTGATGTTTTATAATCTAAATGATGGATCAATCATAGTAGGAAAATTATCAGCAGATTAATTGCTAATGGAAATAATCATTAGTTGCACCTAGTTTTATAAACATTTTAATATTTTTTGTTTGCTGTCAAATGTTATCATGGTGTCTTCAAACAACCAAACTGGGTTTGAGTCTGCATAACACTTTGCTCTTTAAAAATTCTGCTTTTAATTGGATGTAACTAATTTGGAACTTCCTACGGTTAACTAGTATGTTATGCAAAGGCCACAGGTATTCAAAGCAAAGCTATGATTGTACTTTAAGTCAAATGAATCTCTAATTCACTGGATGCCTTCCTTTACTTAAAGGTGTATTTGACAGAGCTCGGTGGTGATGGTGGTCTTACCTGAGGCACACTGGTAGTAGTGGTCTCTGACATGTTCTCATCTGTCAGGCTGCTCTCACTCACATTATCCACCGAGGGCTGTTTGTGGAAGAGTCTTCTAGTTCTGTAAAGATGAATGTAAAGCCACACAAGTCACATATAATAATTATTTGGAAATCCCAGGGGTCCTCACTCTCTCTCAGCATATAAATGAACATATAAATATTCATACATTGGTGTTAGAGGAGGAAAAAAAGTGCTTTATATGACTTGTTCATTGTATTTTATCAGTACAATCCCACCTACATAGTAGCCTATATGACCAAATAGAATTAGAATGTTCTGACAATTTCAGATGCAATGAATGTTTTGGTTCATTAGCATTAGCATGTCTGATCTCTTACCTACTTGGTTATCACAGAGGATAAATCTGGATTAGCAAATTTGTGGGGGGCACAAGAAAAAAGATCCAGGTCCAAAACATCTAGAATGAGGGTCCAACAACCAGAAGAGGGAGGGAGAGTAGTGGGCAGTGGTTTACTCTGTGCTTTTAATATATTTGTTTATATGCTTGAGCTTAAAAAGACAGCATGCAACAGGTTTGTGTGTTTTGATTTGACCCCACCCCCCACCCCCAAAAAGCACTCTGTACTCTATAATACTTTGTGTGTGTGTTGCATAGGAACAGCAACCACCAAACTCTAAAACTGCACAAGTGCACTTGCACTCAAGTACAGAAGGCAATTTTAGGCAGAGCTATTGGCGACCATGTAGCATTTCCACTGGGGTCATACCTCACCGGCTCCATTTTGTATCTGAGAAATGACCTATTTTTATGTGTAATTGCTGTAGAACAAGCTAAATCAAGCATGTAATTGAAAGCGTGCCACTTCCACAGGGAAACCACAACAGCCAAGGTTAGGATGTAGTGGGCTGAGGGGAGGGGCGCACTTTGTGAGTCAAAAGAGTGGAGGATGCCAACAGGCTTGTCCGTAAGCCAGCGAAACATCCGTAAAACAAATCAGCTACTCAGAGACAACTCAGGTGGAAACAAAAGGGAGGAGGGGGGGTCACGGTATGTATTTACGTAAGCTCCTCGCTCAGCTAGCCAGGCTTGCATGCTGCCATTCGTTCCACATGTGATCTGCTCCTCGACCCCCTGCTGTCAAACTGACACACCTACATTACATGGCTCATGCCACCCTGACTTTGATAGACATCTGTAAACACTGTCAGCTCATTCATTGCAGGAACAGAGTGTTCCAGAATACATATTTTGTCATAATGGTGGAAACCTTTGAAGATCATTATGGGACTCTGACCATTTAAATAAAACTCGTACTGTAAAGAGAGCTCTTAAGGGCTTTGGCCTCTCAGTATATGCACTTTTGCATTACACTGTTCTTAGGGATAACCAATTAAGGAATTGACTACATATGACATTTGGTTTTGAACAAGCATTTTTTTGGTAATATTTGAATGTTTTGTTTTGTTTTATTGGTAAGATTTCAATTTTTAATTTGCACATTCTTTGCATGTCTTACTGAAAATAGAACATCACATTCTAGTTTTATTACATTTCCTAATTTTTCAGTCTTTTTTCCCTTCCCTTCTTATCTCTGCCCCCGTTTTTGTTAATTTTTTATTTTCATTTTCTTATATAATTTCTTCTCCGTCTCCACTCTTACCCGTAACAGTAGGTGACACAAGCAGCGAGGGAGAGCAGGGAGATGAGGACCACCATGCAGGCAGCAATGACCACATTCCTCCGCTTCTCCTCCTCGGCCTGCTGAAGCTCCCACCACTCCAGGTCGCTGAACTGACAACGTTCCCCAATGTAGCCTGATACACAACTGCAAGAGGTACAGACAGTTTTATGCTGTATTTAATTTTTCTTAAACACAGATTTTGTGTTTAGGGTGCCTGCCATGTCTGCCTTTCTTTTTCATTTTGCAGGTGTACATGGGAAAAGCAAGCTGCCCAATTATGTACTTAATGATCAACATCTTTAGTTGAGCAATACTTGTTTAACTTAGTAGGTCATGTGCACATGCAGCATTATATAACACAATGCAAAATTAATTAAACTCATACATTTAAAATAATACATTTAAGTATATTATGACGGTCTGAATGAATGCACTTGTTGAAGGCTATAGATTTATGTAACCAAAAAATTAACTGCAAAGTACATATTTATGAAAAGAATATTATCGTGAGCAGTGGTATTAAACAGTGCAAGGGGGGATTCTAGGGCCTCCCGTTAGAGATGTAGATAATTTTATTATTTTGTGTGCATAAAAAACAAACTATGAATCCCCTCTAGCATAGCCACTTTGTTATGATGGTGCAGCTCTAACCATGGAACAATAGTGACACCTACTGCTTGTCACCTCTTTTAACATCAGAGACAGAGCTAAAGTTGGTTGGGTTTCATTCCAAACTGAAATGTAATGGGACAAGCAATGAAATCTAAAGGGGAATACTTCCCAGAGATGGCTTAAATATGCTGCTGATCACAGTTTGAGGTAGCCTACTCTGTATGAACACTGTTAACTGGATAGCAGCTTATAATAGGACCAGACAGGGAAATGCCAACACCACCTCTGAGCACAGGCTATCAGTAGACCATTAAACTTGGAGGTCAGGGGTCACACTGAAGGGTTAAACAAGAGGTTTTTTTTTTTTTTTACTTGCAAGCATAAGACTCCATTTCTGGAAAGTAGAAGCAGATGCCCTGGTACAGACAGTAGGACTCGTGGGTGGAGGGACAGCTCTCTGCTGAGTTACTGTTGTGGTGCTGGGTAGAGACATCAGCAGGGCTACCGGTCGTCACCCATGGAGATGTGGTCTCCAGTTCTTGAGAGGATTTGGGATATAATGTGGTTAAATTAGACAAATATACAGCATGGCACTGTTGTGTCTCTAATTGCATAATAGTCTGCTGTTTGAAATACTACTATTTCTGACTCGTATAAACAACTGTATTCAATCTGTAATAAGGGCTTATATATTAGAACTGGGGATGTGTTGCTGTGGAGCAGGATATTGAATCAGATTTGATTAAAGCCTCCACTTATTGATTTTCATCCTAAGATCTCACAACCTTGCATAGCATGTGTGATAATCAGTGGCAAGTACAAATACAATTACTCTGGTTTTAATGTCTGACATTGTAATAATCTAACTAGACAAAAAAACATGATACTCAAAATTATAGTTGCAGTAAATATTTACAACACTCACCTCGACATGTCTGGCCATTGCTGCTGTATCCAGCCCGACACTTGCAGAGGAAACTCCCCAAAGTATTTTGGCATTCTGCATTTTTGTTACAATTGTGTGTTCCCTGTTTACACTCATCCATATCTTAAAAAAAACATGACAAAGGAGAATCAACTGGTAAATCTATCGTATACAAGTATGCAATTTTATGCACAGCCTCATCTTTTTGGTACCATCTCATCAAGGTGACTGAAAGTAGCATTACTGTCAGACAGCTTCTTATAAGCAGACTGGAACTTCTCTGGTACAACTGGGGAAAATACTGTTCTATCCATCTGCTCGACTGGCTGACACATTAACTGTTGACTACTGCTTAGGATACAAACCCACTAACACGCAAAGTGGCCTGTAAATCAAATTATAATAGGAATTATTGGAAGAGGTACATTTCAAAATTTAGCTCCTTCATTAATGTTTATTTTGTGTCTTGATATTGTTTTTACATCAAAAACCTGGTTCTGCTCCATGTCCAGTACTCAGTCTCTGTTATACTAAGATATAAGCCTAGGGTCTAAAATCCTGCTACAGAAAGTGAGATAAGCTTCTATGTTTAACGCTATGTCATAAACCTTCCTCAGGTTATGTAACTTCATCCCTCTGAGACACAGTCACAATGCAGAAGTAGAAATACTTACCCACACACAGTTGCCCATCACCTGTAAATCCTTCTAGGCAAAAACAGGTTGGGTTGCCAGCTTTGAGCAGGCACTGGGCATTGGCACCACAGCGGAGTGAGTAACACTCATTCTGGTCTGACAGGGAAGGGGGCATATGGAAACAAAACATTTAGTTAGAGTAAGCTGCTGAATGGTTAAGAACAACAACTCATTTAAAGGTGCACTTTTACCTGAAATCATTTTGTCTGTGAAGAGAATTGGCTCACTGCTCACAACAGAGTGTAAATCAGCTTCCCCTTTATCAGTCGACAGCCCAGGCGTTGTTATTAGTGTGCTCTCATTTTTAAATGTTTTATTTTTCAAAGTTGTTAAATCAGTGTCTCCAGATTCTGTGCAATTAATACATAAAGTTAACATTAGTGCTCAATAGCGTTTTGCTTCACGTCATATTCAGAGGTGTCTACACCTGCAGTAGGACAGGATAAGATAAATCACCTGCTGTTCCATTTGAAGCGTCAACAGGCAAACAGCCTTTTCCATCAGCTGATAGGGTGTAGTGTGACAGACAGGAGCAGTGAGCCAGCCCAAGTTTGCTCTCACACATCTGGGCACAGCCTCCGTTCAGGTAAAGGCAAATGTCTGCTCCTGAAGATACGGATGCAGTAGAAAGGAAAAGTCAAAAGGGGCAGCAGGTTACTGTATACAGCCCCTGCCTTTTGATATTGCTTGTGCTGGCGTTGCTACATGTTGTGTCTTTAAACCTCGGTGTTTAAATTCTGTACAAATTCATCATTGTTATGTCTTTGTACCTGGTTTAGAAAGGGGATGAACCACCACAATGGATGCTGGTTGGACCATGTTACCATGGATGTGTTGCTGTTTCTTCCCCGTCTGCTTGTGCACGCTCCTCAGCTGTTGGTGCTCCTGATCAGAGATCCAGAGCCAGTCTTCAAATACTGCAAGGTCAAAAGGTCGACCTGGACCAATCAGAGAAGCAGTAGAAGACCTCAGTGAACTAGGTGATGCCAGGTGAGTTATTTTCCGTTTGTTCAGTTGTTAACTCAGTGAATACAGTGAAGTCAAGAACTAACAAGAAGAGCAATTTCAAAACAGTTAAGTGGGGGCTTCACTGAATGAAGAAATAAACTGGAGAACACTGATACAAATGTGTCTACTTGGGCATCATTGAAATTATAATATGGATTATTGGAAGATCTATGTGATGAGCATTTTGACAGCTTTCCAAACAAGGTATTATGTTTCTCTGCAGACTCCCACAGCCACAGATACATTTGTGAAAAAGACACACAGTTTTAATTTAAATCCACAGCACACGTGTGGCATTTTCTTCCTGTTCTATGATGGTTACTCAAAACATCTGAGTCTTAATTTGTTAGGCTTAACTCTACATTGTCAGACTTTAAGGTATACTCGGGGTCCATCCCAATTCCCTTAATTGCCTCCATATTTCCCTCACTTGTATCTTCTCCTTCTGTTAGTAAAGTGTAAGATGCAAGAAAAAAATGTGAGAAGGGAGCAATCAAGGAAACGAGAAATGAGATAGCTTGTCCTCCGATCCTTTATCCGAAGCTTCCAATCACCAACTGATATCTGATATAGAGGCTTGTCAGTCCATAAAAGACTTCTGCAAAGGATGGTTTATGTCCTTGCTCATGTCTCCTCCAGTCAGCCTCCTCACTCCTTGATCCTTGCTCCTCAGAGCAAGAATACGAACTTTGGGATATTCTTCAAGATGATGCACTGGAACGACTTCCAACTTGATTTGAGGAGCGAGCGGTGATCAAATGCAGGAACTGGGATATAGTCTTTGTCAGATTTAGGTGAACACCCATCAGATATGGGTGGACTACATCAACTTAAGTGGCACACACTGTAGATTCCAACTCTACATTGTCAGCCTTTAGTTGTGCTTTATTATCTTATGTGATTGTTTCTAAGGCTCAGTTATATTATTTTTTCCCAGTACAATGCTTCTCTACATGTTTACAGTATGCTTCACACAAGCCTCACCTACTTGGTTCTCTAACAGGATCCGTCGGTCTGAGCCATCCAAAGCGGCAGACTCCACCAGGCCCTTCCTCTGGTCACACCAGAACAGACGATCCACCGTGAAATCGATGGTCAGGCCACTGGGCGACACAAGGTTAGTGCCAACAACGACGGCACGATCTTTCCCCTCCAAAGATGCACTTTCCACCACAGGCCGAGCACCTATGTCAGTCCAGAACACCTTCCTCAAAACAAAACCAAAAAAGTACATTAAATAGATATTTTTCTTTAAAAATGTAAACATTTTAATGCTTCTAGTGTGTCCATCTTCACGGCGTAGCATTCATTTGAAATTTAGTTGTTTAAAAATATAGTAAAGCAAGTTTTCCCAAGGTGTGACATGTTATGTGCAGAATTTGAAATGTATAGTGAAAATTGTATTTGAATTTGTGATGCAACAATTAAAACAGCCTGTTGGTGATGATATTGCCTCACAGTAGGTACAAAAAAAAAGGTTAAAGGTAAGATAATTATATAAAAATACCCTTGGTCTTTTCAGTATAAAACTACAAGGCAGAGCTTCTCCTGGTGATGAAAAAAGTTTTGGTGTGTCCCGTGTGGTTACCGGCATACTCACTTTGCCAGAGGATGAACTGCGATTCCTCTTGGTTTTTCCAGCCCTTCGCTTACAATAGTTTCTCTGTTTTGTCCAATCAGTGTACTGCAGTCAACAGTTGACTGGCTGGAGGACAAAAGTGTACAGAAGTGTGATACAAAGTCATGTCAGATCTTTCTGTTCTGTTAATGTTTAGCAGTGTAATAACAGGTATCTATAGATCCTACAAGTCTTTTCACCAAAATTCACTTAACACCCTAGTTGCCAGTGTCCCGCTGAAAAAACGATCTAATATGACCCAAGCATTAAAAGTCATATCAGCCGAGTGTGGTCCAACACAGAAAAAGCAAATGTCCCACAGAAAATGCACAACTCAACCATTACATTAAACAATTTATTCATGAACAGTCACTAGCATTTACTTATGCACACACTACACACCTTTTGTCAGTCCAGTACATCCTGCGGTGGACCCAGTCAACTGCCAGTCCCTCTGGAGAGTTCAGATCCTCAGAGATCAGCGTTTCTCTGGACCCACCGTTCAGATCAACTCGCTCAATTGTTCCCTGGCTTATACTAGTAAAGTAGACCTTCAAAATGCATACGTAAATATTTATACACAGAAATAATAAAGAATCTTATCACAGAAAATAGATGGGAAGTAAAACATAGAGATAACTGCTCAACTATTAGCAAAATAAAATGAAGAATTGTATTTGTTTCTTTTGCTATAAACACTGGGGAACCTACAGGCCAACAAATGGCAGTTTCTGTCCACTAGGTGTTGCTGGATGTCTGCACCAAACCATAAGTTCTGATATTCTGTAGTAGTCTTGAGATGTTAGGTTAGTGTGGTACATCAGCAAATAGTCACATTCTACTGCAACTGCAAAAAATCAAAGCAGTAATAAAATGAGAGGAGTTTTCATCTTACGTTTTGCTCAACTGGGTCATAGTCCAAAGCTATGATTGCTGCCCTCGGGTCCTCCAACAAGGTTTGGTCTCCAGTGCCATCAGGATAGATTTTTCTTACATCTACTAGATTGGCCACTAGCAGGTAGGGTGGTGGTCCTGAAAAACAAGAGACCTTTACTGCAGTACATTAGATCATGAAGACGCTCCCCACCTTGATTTTCATTTTACCCTGCAATTTTTACATTTCTTTTTGTAGAAACAGAAAATGGATGCGATTGAGACTCGTAGGAAGTCTGTTTATCTGTGAGGGCTAATCTTAGTATGACTCACCAGTAGCAATGCAGCGCTTGCCATCTTGGTGGAGCTGGTAGCCAGACAGACAACCACACTGCCACCTCCTAGGGCTGACAGGGGTACAGAGCTGACTGCAGCCTCCTCTGTCTGCAGTCGAGCAGCCTGTAACAGCCAAAGACAGAGTTGCACCTTCACAAGCTTCAGTTCTTTGCTAACAGGCTCCATTTTCTTACAGGGGACCATCCTTTAGATTACATTGATGTAATAATTTTTAATGATCATAATGGTCATTGTACGCTCACTAGTACAAGCTGCTAACATACTACACCGCTGTGCTGTCAGGTGTTTGACCCATCTGACCTCAGTTTGACCACTTTGGGATCGTCCTGCTCAGTTTGTCAAAATGAACAACAATGATAAATAGCAACTTTTCACTTCCACTTAAAAAATAAAAAGACTTTGCTTTTGTTACTGTATAATTGCATAACATTCTAAATACCAAGTAAGTGTTAGTTTCAGAATAAAGGCCCAATAATCTCTGTTATATAGCACATACCGGTGCAACCTTGTCCATCCTCCTGTAGCACAGATCCTTCAGGACACACACAGATAACGCCTTCATCTGTCCCCAAGCATCCATGGCCACATTTGGCCATATTGACTCCGCATGATATGATCTCTGATTGCAGAAAGAAGATCTTGAAAGTGTAACAAATGCTAAAAACATGGTGGATTCAAGCAAACTGAGTTAAACTCATAGAAACACATGAAAGATTAAAGGCACTATAATACAAAATCATAAAAGTTGAAGAAAACAATATTAAACTAGTATTAAGAGCTCTATTAACAAGATCATAGTAATGTTATGTGTTCAAGAATTTTCCCTGCAGGTAGTAGATTCTAACAGAACCAGATGGACAACAAGCTTCTTACTGGAGGGCCTGTCCTGGTAGAATCTGTTTATGAAGTCAGCCCTAATCCTATCAGAATAGATGAAAGTGTGATGAGAATGCAGTCGAAGCACACACGCTCAGCTTGATGTAATGTTAGCTTACGGTAAATGATATCTCCTGCACCTATGAACATAGGCCAAGTATGCACAGGCAGGGTACTGTGCACACATACAGTATGAATCTAATATGAAATAGTTACAGGGCTTTACTGGTAACTTCTTGCTACTTGAAAAAAAATATCTCTGGCACCCTAGTTTTTTGCTCTTTTGTGGTATATTTTATTTATTTAATACCCAGGTTAATGCTTAGTCATGTTTTTCCCATTTTCTCCAATTTGTTTTTATTGAACCAGAAAAAGATATGAGCAGTGCGGTTATATCCTCCTCCAGCTAATCTCCGTTGCTGCCTCCATTGTCTGGCCTGTCACTGGGTTACATTTGTTTTTTCTGGACCTTGACAAAGGTCGTCTGCTAAACAGCTTAGACAGACAAAGCTGCTGAGCAGATATGTTCCCTATTACAAATGTCACCTCATCATCTAATCTCATTGTGTCTGTGAACCTTTCCTGGTCTCTTGGCCTCATAGCTGTGAGATGAAAATGTGTCTTAATGTGTTGTGAAGTTAATCACAGTGCAGATGGTAGTTTTAATGGCACACTTTCCCACTGAAATAAATGGGAAAGTGTGTCCACTGGTAATGTAACTATTAATTAAATTACCATAATGTCCTTAACATAAGAATGTTCCTAGCAGTTTATGCAGTGCAGATGTTGGTGCCAGAATAAAGGCTTGCCTGAGGTATCTGTGGTTACACTGGCAGAAAACAGACCTGGCAGAGTGGAACGACTTGGGTAGAAAAACTAAAAAGGTTAGCTGGATTATCACATTTATAAAAAGTTTTAAAACAACATGTTTTAGCATAGCTTCTAGTGCCAATATTTAGAACTAATCAGCACAGCCACAGTCTAATTTTTAAAAGAGGCCATCAAACTCATTGTTCTATTCCTCAAAAGACAGATATCCTGTAAAAATACTTGCATTAACTTTAATGTGACATTCTTGTTTGCATCTACCTTACAGCTGCTCATCCTCACCACTGGTAGATCTTTAGGAATGGGACAAAGTGCCAGTGTTTTCACCCAACTAACC
The DNA here is from genome assembly GCF_001952655.1 of Monopterus albus. Lineage (NCBI taxonomy): Eukaryota > Metazoa > Chordata > Actinopteri > Synbranchiformes > Synbranchidae > Monopterus > Monopterus albus. The sequence goes on from NW_018127966.1 coordinate 1,415,565, forward strand.
TAACACACAATTGGCAGCTCATATATGTCTCGTCTGTCTGGTCGTATGTGACCCAGCCTCTTTGTAGCCCTCTGGGGTCAAAGTGTTGTTTGTGGGACAAGTGCCACAACTCATAGCTGCACAAAAAAGAGGATCTGATCCAAAATCAGAGCTACATTCATTATACGGAGCACAACAAAGTACAAATGCTGCCACTTCTTGAATAAAGCCTAAATGTTTTTTTCTTATTTCACTGAACAAGAATTCTCCACAGCTAAGACTTAAATGTTTGAGACACAGAAATTAGTAAAATGTACAGTGAGTCAGTTATTTGGTGTCAGTTATGGTGTCAACATCATCCAGAAGTGTATTTGCAATCTTTAAAAACTATAAATGATCATCTTGAAGTCTTTAGTTTATTACAGTTTAGTCTCTGCTGGCCATGAATTGCTCACAAAACCATTATGAAATGTAAACCTTTTAAGGAATTAGAATATAATACTAATTAGTTATATAATTAAATTATTAAGTCATTAATATATTTGTTCTGTACCTCGACAAGTCTTCCTGTCCTGAAGGAGGGCGTATCCTTTAGGGCAGGTACAAAAATAGGAGCCTGGGATATTTTCACAACCAAGAGAGCAGCCGTGGTTCCAGTGGGCACATTCATTCACATCTACAGCACACACAGACACATCTAGTGATATAACTTGATAATCTCTTAATAGATGCTTTTATTAAAGTGCTTTGCCATATCTTATTTATGTTCTTAAATGTGGGGCCGCAGCAGGAGCCTGTGCTTGGCAGCTCTGTGAGACATACCAACTTTGATAATGAGCAGACGATGCTGCAGTGCTTTTTTTTTTTTTTAATAAAAAAGGTATAAGTAAGTCTTTTTCTACAAGTTCTAAAGTAAATGAACTAAAAATAATTCTTGCATTTCTACACTTCTAATTCTTATTTGATTTCATGGCAAAAATACGAACCGTCACAATAAGTGCCTTGCTTACTGAGAGCAAAGCCTTCACTGCACTGACACATCCCTTGTTCAGCTCGACTGGAGCACACGTTCTCACAGTTTCCACTCTGTTCGTCACAACCTGTTTGAAAAGATTAGCAAACATAAATATACTGTTAAGGCATTTTACTGAATAAAAAATAAAGTAACAATTCATTGAGAAATTTTAGCTGTAACCTGGAAAGGGTGATGGGGACTCTGTCACCGGCTGGTTGAGGGGGTGTACCACTTTGAGAGCAGCTGGGGGTTTTGCCATTTGTTTTCTGTTGACGTCTAGTGGCTCTCCACCGGTGTACTTGCTTACTTGTTTTATAACCTGAGATACAGCATCAGTGTAGTATACCTGCTCCCGAAAGACTGTTATTGCCAGTGACTGAGACCTGGGGAACAAAAAAAGACAAAAAACAATGTGCCATTCACAGAAATAATCTTAATGACATAAAAAAAAAAACAGGGCAATAATATAGAAATGTTGTTACATCAGTGTTTTATACCTTGCTGGCTTGTAGGAGATTCACTACTAAGTAAAAAACCAACTAATCTTAATACAGCAACATGCTCACCTAAGTGGCTGACCTATGGTGTGCAGGACATTCCCGTTGTAATCACAGGAGGCAATGGCACTATCTCCTTGTAGGCCAAACTGAGCCCAGAACAGTCTTTTGTTCTCCCGGTCAATTGTCAGTGCTTTCAGTTGTTCTGCTACCTTAATAAGTGTAGTTTTCATCTGTCCAGTCACATCAGAGCGTTGGATATTAGGATTCATAGCACCAGACAGCCAAAAAAGGAACCTGCAAAATATTTAATTACAGTTACAAAGTGCCATTTAAGTTAAATGATCCTATTAATGTCTTTGTTTTGACATTTTCTCATATGAGCATTAACATTCCCTCCCACCTCATGTGAGTCCCATACTCTTTTTGCTCTCTGTCATATTTTAGGATAAAAATAAAAAAAAAAAACTTTAAGAAGCCCTACACATTTGAATAGAAAAAAATAGTAATTTAAAGCCATTGCATGTTATTATCATGAAGAAATATGGTAAAATATTCATATAAATCCATTGTTGCCATTATTTGCATAGACACAGCCACTCATCAGTCTGCTGGATGGAAATGCAACAAATGCAGAGAATATGTGGTCTGGTTAAAAGCAACTACCTTTCTTTGACAAGAGAAACTAGTGGTATGTGAGGGTTATGTTGCACCTCAGTGTCAGCCATGCATGATGGAGAGAGTTGAAACATTTATACAGTAGCAGCAGCATATAAACATAATGCCATGAATGTGAGCTGTGCGAGGATCCATGTGGGAATTATTTCCTTTGCTCTAGCTCATCTTTTCATTTAATAAATGTCATTATTTTACCTCCTCACCAGGAGTGTTGGTGATGGGATGCAGAATAGCTTATGAAATGTACATGGACAGCAGTGCAAATGAGCAACAGCAGCAGATATGACGGTAAGAAGAACAGTCATGTCACTGACATGGAAAAAGCAGCATCGGGCAAACATGAAAGTGTAATATGGGATGGATTACCTGTTAGTAGGATCAACAGCTATACAACCTGGTTGGGTCAGGTGTCTTAAAAGAGTCCTTTCATTTTTTCCATTTAGATCAATTTTCTTGATTTGTCCCGTTTCTTCACTTGTCCAATAGACGCTGTTCCCAATCCAGTCTACTGCAAGGCCTGAGATATGTTTGTCAGATGAGTACAGTTTCTGGAAAACAAACATTAAAATGATGTTAATCAAACCCTAGTCCAATGCATTATTGTTAGATAGAAAGACAAACTTTAAATGCCATTTTGGTCATATTGTTTTAGGAATCTTACAGATTTGCTGATACTACTATTTAACTGTTGCACTGATGCTTTCGATGACTCATACATTTGTTTCCTACGAGGCACTGGAATCCTTTTACACCAGCGAAGTTCTCTACAACTTCTGGGTGGTTACATAATCACCTGTCTGTGTGCTCCTCTCACAGACGCTTTGTAGATGACCCCAGTGTGTTTGTCAGCCCAGTAAATTCTCTCTTCTCTGAAATGAAAGTCAAGCAGGATAGAGCTTCCCACACCAGCCACCAGCCTTCTTTGGCTCTTCCCATCAAGGTCCATGCGATGAATGGCTCTCCCATGGCCAAATATCAGGAAGGGCTGTGAAGCTTAGCAATATAAACCAACACACATATTTGTCATTAATCCTTTTAGGTTCATTTATCAAAAGCCCTGGAACAGACAGATGGGGGACAAATAAAAGGTTTATTTAAAATCCTGAATAAATGAGATGAAATTAAAAAAATGTAGAGGTCACTGATTAATCTGCTGATTATTATTATTATAATTTCTTACATCTTTATTTTATTTTATTCACATAATGTCAAAATTGGGGAAGAAATACCCATTTTGACTTTGCAGAGTCAAAGGTAGTGTCTTCAAATGTTTTGTCCAACCAACAAATCCATAGATATTTTTATTGTCATCTGACAAAGAAAGTTTCCTCACATTAAAGAAGGTGGAACCAGAAAATGCTGGTTTTACTTCAGCATAGTTAACAGTTAGTTGTCTATCAGGGAACGGACTAGTGGTTGCAGCTCTAGGTTACTGAATGGCTTAATGGTGATGAAAAAGTGTGTTGAACACAGTGAAGGAGTATGTTTAGGAAGAATGATGCTTCCTCCTTCCATCAGAGCAGCCCTGAAGCTGCTCTGGACACACTTTGCTAAAAAGTCTGTTGTACACTTTATATTAGTTTTTCTTTAAATTTGTCACCCATCTGTACATCACAGGTTATTTCAAAGCCACATACTATTCACCAGGGTTAATAAGCCAAAGCTTTTGATACATGTGAAACACATGTCTCTCAGGCTTGTTCTCAGCTTAAGGAAACGGTTCCCAGGGACAGGCAGGTAACTATTCAGCATTTCAATAGCTGCTCCTTCTCTCTCTGTGTCACACTACAGTTGTCATTAAATTGTCAAATTATCTGATAAAAAGCCTATTCAGGGGTGCAAAGGGGAGAAGTTCAAGGCAGCCTCAGCTGCTTCTGGATAAAACATCATCCCTTAGCAACCCATAGCTCTTTGGCTATCCTTTGACTCTGTGGTGAAGTTAAAGGCTGAGGCGATTTGTTTTCATCTGTCACAGGCTTCTGCTTTAGTTCACAGCATTATCATAGTGATGAGCATAATTTGGAAATTACTACATTTGTAAATGGAATGAATGTGTGTCTATTTCACTATGTTCACAGTTGGAAACACTGGATTACTTTCCACATTACACACAGTAGTTTGCTCTAGGGCCCATTAAACTTTGACAAACAAGGGTATGAGGCGAAATGAAGTACGTGTTAGCTCTCTGAATTACTATAGGTAGCAGCTGCTCTCATCTGCTGTGGTGATAACACTGTCATATGAGACTATGGATACTGCTCTTAACTCTGGGCAATGAGGAAAACAATGTGCAACACCAGACAAACAACATGATGAAATGTCTGGCCTGAGATCCCCAAGATGGCCACTGGTGCTGAGTTGCTGGGAGGCATCCTGATGAATCACTGATTGAAGTGCACAGGGTGGTCAGCATCATTCTTGACCTAATAAAATCAGTTTATTGGATGCTGCTGGGGGAACAGTGTAAATACTGACAATCCCACATTTCCCAACATGTGCTTTGAGAGGCCAAGCTGGATTAATTAGCCAGTTCATTAAGTTAGTCACTGCAGTCCTGGTGCCCATCAAAACAACCAGCAACTTGAGTATTTAAGCTGTAAATTAATTTATTTTTATTTATTTTTGCAAAAGTTATGAATATATTTACCTTTTGATATATATTGATGTATATGGCTACTGTAGAAAATGCTGCAAGTTATTGAGCAGGACGGTTTTATGGCAGTACTGGATTTACAGGCTTGTTAGATTAATATGTATCATGACTATCTGGTGTTTTATTAATTGTAAAAGGAGCTTGACTAAGAAAAATATTGTACATTTTCATAAGAAGGAATATATGAAGTGGAGAAGGAACTAAACCTGACCAAAACCTTTGAACACTGAACACAGAATGGTGTTGCAAATTTCTCCATGGGTATTGAAAAGTTGTCATTTCTACTGGCACGACGGGAGCCTACAGGGGAGATTACCTTTTGGACATCAACGATCACCACCTGTGAAAGTCAAGTGACGTCTCCGTGGCTTCCCACAAAAAAAACCTCAGACTGAGTTACACCCTCTCAAGCACAAACCAGCTTACTGTGCATTTGGTACAGTGCATTGTTTTGTCTGCTCAGCCAAGTTCACTTTGCCACACATAATGTAGACTGGCTGTCTTTTACCTTCTGTTGTTCTTCTGATAACAGAGGAATAATGGGATACTTCTTCTAAACCCAGAAAATATACCATATGTCTCTGATTGTGGTCTGATTGTCACTTTGACTACTTTCTTTATTAAGCACTATAAATCTACAAAGAAAAAAGTGGTGTTTTGCAGAATTACTTGTCCTGGTGTGGATTGGAGTGGTGTCACACTCACCCACACAGCTGCTGTTGCTCCCTGCTCGTGACAAACGTTCATCCCAACATGCTGTCCCGAGGGCCGTGGCTCCAGAGGTTTGCACCACAAAGAAGATCAGTGCTGCTGTGATTGTTGCAGCCAACATAATCCTATACCTTGTCCCTGCCTCGAGAGCTGCACTTGTTCACTTTTTCTCAGGCATCCCTGCCATCACTGCTTGCACACAAGAATTCCCCCACACTAAGCGACATTTGTTTATGGACAGTTGGCATTATTGTCCAGAGCTTCAACCTAGAGAAATAGTGGAGCTTTACAACCCTTGAGATGTCATGTTAAAGAGAGATACAAGAACGATGTAGGGCTAAGAATGAAGAGTGCAATATTACCAGTGCAGTTTTAAAAAAAAAACTCTTGTGTGGGATCCTGCTCACTCCCCTTGGCCCCCAGGCTGCCAGTCTGTTTTGGAAGCAAAGACTGAAATTCCTGACACCCCCGTGGTAAATTTTGCACATGCTAGCCCAGCACTGGAGCAAGATCTTCTTTAAGCTGCAGTCAGTGTCTTGAGCAGAATGTGGAATATGCAAGAAAGGAGGCTGGGCTGAAGGAAGGCCTCAGATAATAACCCCCCCACCCCCTGACCCATGTCTCTTCTGAATGTGGGTGGATGTATTTGAGTGTTTGTGTCTGGGAGAGCGAGACTGGGAGATGGACATTGCATGTGACGCTGTTAGAGCAGAAAGAACCCTAAAACAATATTTTTTTTCATTGGGGAACAAAACTGACCTTTGGCACCATTTCAGACCTATAACACCACTCATAAATCACATCCTTTTACAGTACAAGTTTAATTCACACATGCTACACACACACAACGGACACTCTGTTTTGTGTTGAGTGTGTTTGTAAATGAGAAGCCTGTGTTTTAGGCTCTCTCCAGTTGATGTTCATCTGGCTCCAGGAGGGAATTGGCAGAATGAATAATTTACAGAGGACGGAGGAGGAGTGAAGCAGATATCACTAAATTGTTTGCCCTCTTTTTTCACCCAGGAAATCAACTAACAGATGCCAGGAACCAAAACCTCTATTCATACCCTCCATGACTAGGCTATTGTTAGTGACGTCACCAGTAACTTTGTAGAGAAGTAGAAGATTTACACTGCTGAGAAAGCTGCCTTGTCTACAGACTAATGTTAGCAGTCTGAAGGGCTCTGACCTTTTCCCACGATTTCACCCGGGCAGACAATGAAAATCTAAATGTCTATAATTTGACTAGTGTGTTGAATCGCACACGGGTTTGGATTGTCATGTAGAGTGCATGTCTAGGGTACATCAGGAGTGTTGTTGCTGCAGCTCTATTAAATGAAACCTCACATCTGTAGTTTTGTAAGAATAGTTCTAGAAAATATTTAATTCCAGCTGGGTGTCATTTTTAAGCAGTTACAACACAATACATTTGAGATTGATTGAAACAGTGTTATACTGACATTTCATACCTTTTCTGTACATTTATACAGCAGTATATTGTTGGACAGATGTTTGGAGAGCGGTGAAGCCCTAAAACAACACATTTACTTTGCTTGTTTAAATGTTTTCCATACTCAGCTGCTGAAAGGTTTTGACCAGGTTTGTCAGGCTGCACCCTTTGGTACCATTTTTATCTAATTGTGCAGTTTTAGTAAATAATATATATAGTATTTGTGTTTTCATGATTTGGTTGTATCAGACATTTTTGCTACATCTATTGTCAGCACAAACAAGGTTTTAAAAAAGAGCAGTAACAGTAGGGGCTTCATAATGTTTGCTTTGACTTAAGTGAGCATGAAATGGATTGCAGGTTTAAGTTTGATGTACTCACTTAATAAGGTACAGTGGTTTGGTGTGTGACCTCTGGCTGAGAGGTCAAAGTATGAGTTTCTCTGACGTTAACCTCAAGGTGGAAGCAAAAGCAACTCTGCCTAAGTAGACTCTTATTCCTTATGTCACAACACGTTTCTACAGCCACACAGCCTCAGAGGCAAGAGGACCAGGAAGACAGAGAGAATAAAACCCAGAGACAGACAGACAAAACAACAGATCAATTCACAGACTGTCTTTTGTCCATTTATGGTTGATCTGTTATTAACAACATAGTCCATTCTTTTCTACCATTTGCACAGCTGGTTTTAAAGAGTACTTGGGGTACATGGGCTGCTTCAGCGTGTGATGTAAACATAGCCTTAGTGCTGCAGGCTCTGTCAGCTGGTGGCACGGTGGTATCCATAGGAACAGTTTTCCAGGTCCGCCAGTTGTTTTATCAGGATTTATGGTGATGCCTGTTGAGAGAGCATGAGAACTGTGACCCGTGGATTTTTCAGGATGAACACACCTGCTCTTGTTCATAACATGAGTGAGCACATGTGTTATGCCTAGTACTGTATATACATTTCTATGTTCACCTTATTCATAAATGACATTGATCATACTTTTACCAGAGGCAACATCTGTATTTTGCTTCTACTGTGTTTATTCAGATAGTATTCTCTTCTCTCCTTAATGTCTCCATGCCTCTACCCATGCCTATGAGCAACATGAACAAAGCTATATAGTACACCAAAATGTTATATGAGGAGGATGGCATGATGATGATACTACTGCATATAGTACAGTGTCATGAAAGCCTGGGATAAAGTTACATCTGCTGGAGTTTATAGAACGAGCACTCAAAGATCAGCACAGGAACTAACAGGATACAAGTCATAAATGAGAATGATGTGGATTTCAGAAGTAGTCATATAGAATTTACTCTGCTAGTTTCTACCATCAGATGGGTTTTAATAGAAATGTGTTACTCTGATGTAAAATATATTAATTTAAATAAGTGTGCTGGTATATATTTGATGAATAGTGATGAGTCTTAGTGGTTTTATGTTAAACATGCAAATAGAACTGCTTAAACTCACAAACAGGCAACATTTTTACAATATATAATGCAATAATAGACCTATGATATGTGCAAACAGTGTGCACTTACTCAGATAACCTGTACAATACAAATAGAATTCAACAGTGGTTCAGTTTATTAAAAACAAATGTACAACACTATTTATAGACAGAAATGTAGAACCATATAAAGTAGTTTTTCATATTGGTCACACATTGTATTCTATCAAACACACTGACAGTGTTTTCTTGTACATTAAGGCAGCAGTCTGCTTTAGTTTTAGAGCAACAGTGATGTTGCAAATGTGATGGGGGATTCTCCGACATCACCACATGATGTCTAACACTTTGGCATTGAATATAACAACAAACACTACACATAGTTAACTGATAGACTCTTTGTATGGGACTAATTATGATTACATCTAACATGTTGTGAGTTTGACACTGTGATGACTGATGTTTTTGGTAAAACATATATTTGATTACTGGATACATGAAACAATTAGCTTATTCAGTTGGTTGGTTTGGAGAGCAGGTTGAGTGTTTTGATTCAATATCTCTGCTACTTTCATTTCATCTAAGTTGCTCTGAGATGGGAAAAAAAAGGTTGGACACCTGCATTACATTATAACAGATCAGTGTCTTTTATGCTACAGATGCAAAGAAAAAAGTTGTATACATTTTTTACATAGTTAATATATAGTCAGTTTGTAAAAGGCCTATGAATGGTATATCAAATGTGCTTCTAACATGGCATTTGGGCATTGGCCATGGATTCCCGGCATCAGCAGAGATACTCTGATCGGGAACTGTCACTCTTGTAGGTCATCTGGGAGTCAGTGCTTGACCTGGAGCATAGGAGCATTCGCTCTGATTCATGGGTTGGTCTCCTTGCCCAAAGTTCTGGTGGATGAGAGTTCAGAGTTCTTTGTTTCATTGAAATTGTCTCAAACTTGACATAACTTTCTTTTTCAAGCTCCTGTTGATCTAAAGCTGTGCTGCGTCCCTTGCAGTATAAAGCAAGAATCTTGTAGAGCAACAGAGCAATAAGAGGCAGAACCAAAGCACAGGCAATGCTGCTTATGATAATGAAAAGCTGGTTCTGCCGTCCGTTCTCTACATTGTCTAGTGTGTAGAAGTCGATGCAGGGGTATTCTCCATCAATACCTTTTGCTATGAGGCAAACCGAGTACCTCATCCCGGATGACAGTCCCGCTAGGAGGACTTTCCCACTGCCAGCATTGGTCTCCTCTGTCTTTTTCATGTCATTCTCACCATAAGGTGAATACACAACTGTAAGTGGGGCATCTTTTGGTAACCCGCCTGCTGTCCAGATCAACACTACACTGTCAGATGTTTTCTCTACAATCTCTACGTCTTGGACAGACTTTGATGCCTCGCTTTTCTTGCTCTTTTCATCAGCTGCAAAATTTCTCCCGTTACTTCCCTGTTCGATCTTTGTTTGTTTGGAGCCTTTCTGTAAACCATTGCTAGGCTTCTTAGGAATGGCCCATAGCATTGTTGATGTTCTTGGGAAAACTGTGGACGTGACGGAGGGTGAGATGAGAATATCCACTGTGGGAGCACATGTTGTGCCGGGTTCGGGTGGACCAGTTCCTATGTTAGGCCTCGCTGGAGGGCTGGTGGTACTAATGGAACCGGCAATCGAAAGAGAAATGGTGGCTTCTGCATTGCCAGCAACATTCTTAGCTTTGCAACTGTAGTTTCCGGCATCTTTGTACAATATTCCATTCAAGATCATGATGGACCATTTGATACCCTCCCCAGGTGACTCCTCAACTGTAGGGTGGACCAAGAACACAAACGTCAGACCTTACCAATGAAATGGATTATGGCTGTGTAACACAAAGCAAGATACGTTTATTTATACAACACATTTTCATACACAAAGGCAATTGAAAGTGCTTAGTGCTTACACTTGGTACCACACCACTCAGTGCCTCCTACATGTCAGGCAATGGAAATTTACACACAATATATCCAGTAGGTTACAGATATAACACCTATTGTATTTGAAAACATTATTGTTTTAAACATCTGAAATCCTACAACCATCCGAAGCCTGATTATTATACTGTACCTGTTCTGTTGACCCGTGAGCCATCTGATCTAGTCCAGTAAAGAGTTGGCGTTGGAGACCCTGTGGCGTCACATCGCAGGAGAACATTACTGCCTAGAGGAGATGCGATCTTGGTTGCAGAAGCCATGACGGACGGTTTCACACAACTGTCAAGGTCTGCATGCTGAAAAAGGACACCAGCCAGGTTTTCTGGTCCATTGCAGGTCAGGAATAGGTCCATTAAAACCAGTGGTGCATCAACCATTTTGGAAATCTCAATCAGCTTGGAAATTTTACAGTCACAGAACCAGGGATTATCTTGAAGGCCTGAAGATGACAGAATAAGAGAACTTGTGTTTGATTACTGTTTCATACCATTGCATTTTTGTTCACCATCACTTAGCAGTATTGTTTGATTAAAGTAGAAAGAATAGAGTATGCTGTGGTTGCACTGTAGCAGTGAACAAACTGATACAAACTGTGGATACATGCAAGTCACACGTTACATGAATGTATCCTTCTGGTTTTGCTTTGAAAATCCATGCCATTTTAGCCATAGTAACAATAAAATTCAAGGATTAAAAGGGAACCTGTCATATAAGATTTCTTATACAAGGTTTCCACGGGTCCTTAAAAAGTTTAAAAATCAATAATTTGGATTTTAGGCCTTAAAAAGTCTTAAATGTACCTTGATGAAACCTGCAGAAACCCTGCTTACAACTTAGTGTAAACATCCGCTGCACACGATAGGTTATCACATGTACAACTGCATATTAAAACCCTTTAACCAGATTAGTTTGCCTTTACAGTGGCAAAGCACCTAAGCTGCTTCTGGTGTCCCTCCAGTTCGTGGCAACATATTTTTCCCATTAGACTGTTTGTCAGCATCAGTAGATCACTAACAACCTTAACACAGTATAATTTGTTAATTTTAAACTTTTAGGAAGTATTGTTGTGGTTCACTGCAAACTTTTATTAAAAGCACAAAAGTTTGAAAATAGCACCAGAAGTGCCTTGAGATTGCAAAGACTATCACTGAATCATAGACACTCATGGTGATTAAAAGATTAAAGATATCACTTCAGAAACTTTAATTAAAAAAAGTAATGATGAATATGTTTTCTTTTGTGCATTGTTAGTTTACTATATTCTGTGGGCACATGCGATACAGTAGATTTGCAGTATTTCTTTCTGATTTGTTCCACTTGTTTCTATGTTAGATAGCCAAGACACTGTGATATACATTCAACAGTTAATCTAGATAACAAATAAAAGATCCACATTACGCACGGACTCTCCCACTACCTGGATTAATCTGTTTTTACTGTGTCCTCACATTTATTACCAGGGCAGATTTGAACAAGCCAGGCTACAGTAAGAGGTGATGGAATGAAGTTCCTGAGATAATTACTGTGCACACAACCCCAAACGTGTCCTGCCCTGGCCCGTGTATCTTGAAAAAATCGAGCCAGACACAACCTTTTCTCCTTACCTAACACAACTTTTTGAGAGGCATTAGTAGAGATGGGTTCTCTGTTGAAGGGGGGCCAGATATCCATGAGATCAGAGGGCAGGGTTATTAATTTATTGCTGGATAGATCCAGGTAGGTAATGTTGAGGAGGTAGGGGATAGCCTCAGTGGGAACATCACTGAGTCTGTTGTTGTGTAGGTCTAGCGTCCTCAGCATGGGCATCTCTTTCAGAGACTCCCAAGGGAACATGGAGATCATATTTCCATCCAGCCTCAGCTCATGGAGCACTTTGAGATTGTAGAAACTTCCAGTATCCACTGAGGTTATGGAATTGTAGGTAATCCACAGATATCGTAGCTCCACCAGGTAGTAGAAAGCTTCTGTTGGGATTCGCCGTACCGCAGTTTTCTCAATACGAAGTTTGATTGTATCCACAGGGACATTGATGGGGACATCAGACATGTCTGGGTCATTACAGAGCACAGATCTGAGATTGAAACATAAATGATTAAATGTCAAATTGTCTTTCATTTTAATATTTCAAATTATCAAAATGTGTGTGTGTGAATGAGTGAAAACAATAAAAGGAGTTTACCTGGTTCCTGTTCCATCAGTACGTCCATGGAAGACACAGGTGCACTGGGATGGACAGAAGGGATGAGCCATACTGAGGCAGGATAGCAATACATGCACATAGAGAAGTCGACACATGATTTCACCAAATGCACCCAAAATTCTCACATCGAAGAGCGATCAGGGAAAAAACATCCGGATAATTTGAGATCCTGAAGAACTGTCATCCCCAAAAAACAAATCTGGAATAATGAAAAGAGCTTTTAGAGTCCATAAGGTGCAACAGTGCACATGCTGAAAATCTAATTACTGTACAGGTGACCTGTCAGATTGACCACACAGGAGGGGGGAGATTAGTGGAGGATTTCTTGGGTTTGACAGGGTCACGCAAGCCTCAGGGAGGTAGGCTGGCCACAGCAGTCATGGTGTTAATCAGCTAATTCAGGGGAGGTTTCCCTTCATGTGATCCAACCTGCCTTTCCACTGTTTTTTAAAAAAAAGCCCACCTATGTCCTTACTTATATCAAATTAATGTTTAGACCCTAAACTTTTTTACAGTACATACAGGATCAGCCATGCTTAATTATATCTAATTAACTTTCCTTTATAATACTTGACACTGTGGTTTTGACCAGTCATTGAAAAATAAGATGATTGTGGATTTTGCTGTAGGTGTTTTTATTTTAATCTATTTATTTATTTATTTTGCTCTTGTATTCTGATGCAAGACCATCTAACTTTCAAGAAATTCCTTAAATGTAAATGTATTACTGAGCTGGAAGCCATATGAAAGGGTATTCTGTCTGGCACCAGGGTGCAAAGTGTAATCTCAGACCTGATTTATTACCTGAGTGGTTGGACCAGTGCCTTGGGATAAGGGGCCAAACTCAACCTGCATGCCAATGACAGGTCCACAATAGACAATTCAAACCTAGTCTAGGGACAGTCCCCTATCTTGATGTTCTGGCCAGTGACATTATTGCGATCGTTTATATTTTAACTGACGTAGATTATAGCTTTACAAACTCCTTAACCTGTTTAGTCTTGGCTATGGAATGCTAAAGTTACTTTATGTACATCACCACAAAATCCAGCTGTTCCTTGACTAAAACCTTATTTGTAAACCACATTTCATGTCAGATATGTTCATACTGTATGTTCTTGGGATACTGTGACACAACTAAAATGAATTATATCCCCCTTGAGGTAAAAATGTAACCTGAATATAGATTTATGGTAAAGATAAATGTTAATACACCTTTTGGATAACCTAAAAGATTCGTAATTTTACCTACCGCATATTGATTTAATACACAAGACATGACTTGCTTGCAACATGCTATCCCAAATCCTGGAAACTGCTTCTTCATATGCTATTAAGTGACTAAGAGGAAAGGGAGACATCTAGTGGTATGAGGTAATTACTTCAGTGTATTACACCCTCACAAACATCAGTTTCCTTTCTTCTTTTAAATAGTAATCCATCTTTCTACAGTCTAATCCTGGCTGACCATATTTATTGACTCACCTGAAAATAAATAACAGTGAAATATTGGCTTACACATCTTACAGCACAAACACAAGCAGTGGGACAGTGGGACAGCTTGACATCGAACAAAATGGACACGAGACATCAAGTATTTATTAACAATTACACATGTGAACTTTATTTGTACAAGCAAATTTGATCATACATGTCAAATAAGCCACTTCAAGCTGTTGGCACATGAATATACAAAACAGAGTCGGTTTAAAGCCTGCTACTAAGCATTTATATTGACTGTACAAAAGACAAATATGAGGAGAAAGCTGAAAGCATTTTTTAGATCATTACAGAGTAAGCAATGTTGGTACAAGTTTTAAGACATGGTTGCGAGCTCATCACAAACTAAACAGACACAACTCAAAGACAACAGTCTCTAATATCAGTAGCATAATGCGCTAAGCATGGGAGGTTTAGTACTGCACATATAAACAAAGGGTTGATCCAGCAAGACAGTCAAAAGTGTAAAAATAAGGAGGTGAAGTAAAGTAGCTTTTGAGTCAGTAAGACTATATTAATGTATGTCCATGCCACAAAAAACATCTAAATTCATTGTCTTTACTAACAGTACAGTTATCCAACTTTGAGTTGAACACTAATGCGCTTACAACTAGAGAGAGCACAGAAATGGTCAAATAACTGCGTGAAACTAGCTTTTAGAAATACTGACAAAACAAACTTTGCCAGGCAACGAACTGACAAGTCACCTTTGTGGTCGTATGGCATCCGGATGTGTAGGCAATACAGTTACTGTCATGAACAAAATTACTGTGACAGACACTTTTCTTACATCTCATAGTTCCACCAAGGAGTGTCATTACACCACAACTTTTTATTGTCATGCCTTCTTTTTTGTTTGAGACTGATGGATGCAGAGTGGACTGACCCACAATGATCTCTTGTTATTCTCACATGAATTGTCTTTAAATGTCTGTGCTTAACATACACATGTGCTTTGCTATATCGGTATATACAGTGCAGAGTTCTGCAAATTCAGGATTTTAGTGTATATAAAGTTGCATTTTTAAGAAATTAAAAAAAGGGGCTATGAAATGGTTTGCATGTGCTTTTGTGACTTGTGAGTCAAAGACAATGGAATCATTCACAGTCCTAAAATACCTAGAAATGGAAGGATTACCATGAACAACCAATAATTTCTCTCTAATTGACTAATGCCATCTTTGATATCTGTCAGAGTCATTGTTTTCTGTTTAACAGGGTTGGAACATCTAGCAAATATTTCTTTTACTCTCACGATTTGGTATTTATAATTGGTACTGTGCAGCTTCAAATAGAAAAACAGATTCAGTTGCTTTCATATGAAAGTCGTTTTAATCCCTGACGATACTAGTATGACAAAGGCTTAGGCTGCTTCATAGTTGCATTGTGAGATTTAAAATAGTTTAAAAACTAACCATCCATTCGCATACAATACATAGCTCTTGAACATGAAATATCCACACACACACACACACACACACATACACACAGCATGAGAAATGTGCTTGAAAACCTTTTTTAAGCCCCAGTTGACCCCCCACAAATCAACAAAGAAAATAAATTATACATGAGGGCAAAATGTCACTTGGCATCAAATAAAAATCTAAGAAAAAATGTAAAAATATGCAAATGACTTAAAACGGAAATACTACTGCTACTTTGATTCTACTAACACACTAAAACTGCTGTCAGCACTAAACATCTTGTATTCAAGAATAATGTAACTGCTATAATGATAATCATAACACCATCCATGAGAGAGGTAAAGGGGCTTTTTTTTTTTATCTGAAATGCTGTTTGTGACTGGGGAGGTTTGTGTGACGTTCCCCCCAGACCACATTGTCATATGACGCACCAGTGACATCAGCGGTGGTGAGGGCCCTAGGCGCCATCCGCCCCCCCTCGGGAGGGGATGGTAGAGAGATACAGATAGAAAGACGGGAGGGAGAGATAGAGGGAGAGAGGCTGGAGTGGCAGGGCCAGGCCTCGCGCTGGGCTTTATGTGTAGGCATTGAGACGCTCCTTGGAGCGGGTGGAGTGGATGTCGTGAAGCTCCTGCTCCTCCTTTGACTTGATGTCCTCGTATTTCTGCATCCGGCAGGCGTCCTTCACATAGGCCCAGTTGGCAGACAGCACCATCAAGTAGTGGATCTGTGAAATCATATAAACCTTGACTGAGGAGACTGGCCCTTTAAATTTAAGAGGACATTTCCAGTGCTCCAGCAGGTGGCAGCATAATGCTAAATGTAATCTTGGACTTGGGTTACCATGACAGCTACGGTTATAATGAATGTATTGTGCTTTAATCATGGAGGTTGTAACACAGCTTCTCTTCTCACAAGTTGCTGCAGTTTCATAGCTGCACTGCTCTTTGTGTCTGATATGCAGACAGACCAATTACAAATAGGCAACAAAGATTCAAACACCGAAAATACAGCTTTTTCTAATTGACCCTCAGGGTCAATTGTTGAGTATGGGGCAATTTTAAATAATTTTGTGTCTCTGGCTTTGAAGCTGAGGGCAGCTCATTATTGATGCATTAGTGTATCTGTTGTAATGAATTTTCTTCACCATCTACTGGAGAATTAATGAGACCTTGGGGGCAAAAAAGAGTCCTGCTACTATGTGCACCATCATCTCTGACTAGCAAGCGCTTTTTGTTTCTCAGAAAATGGCTCCTTACAAATTACTGATGTTTGCAACAATCGCCGAGCCTTTCTTCTCCTCGTTTCCATGACAACACCATGACATGCCTGGCGCCTCCGAAAAAGGGAGGGAGACAAACCCTGTCTTTTTCACTGCGCTAAAATACCTTCTCTGCCATCTACAGCTATTCTCTCGCAGCCAAAACCAACACAGGCCAGGCATAAACCAGCCACAACAGAAGCCAGCCATTTTCTCAGCTACAGTATCTCCCCTCAGTTATCTTTAGTTAAAAAAAATCATTAACCATTACTACTGCAGAAACACTAAAGCAAAATCAGTTTTCTATGAAGAACATCAGATAAAATTAAAACTCCGGCCAGGAAATACTTGTCACAGAAATAGCATCTTCTGTTTTTTTGCCTGAGCTTGAAAATGTTTGATTATGTTTTAAGTTTTGCTTTGAGATTCTGCCCCTTGAGAGGGAGGGGTGAGTTTTATTGGTACCATAGCAATAACAGCAGCTCCTGCTCCAGCGAGGGCACAGATGAACAGGTGGAACGTCATGTCCAGCTGTTGTAAAGACAAATCACAGCAAACATTAGTCCTCAGTGCTTCCTGGACACCTCTGCCACTCAAAGTCGTGAACATTCATTATCCATAAGCCCATGTGATTATGTACTGTGTATATATTATACTTTTGTATATAGCAGTTCTTCAAAAATACTTCAAGATATGCTTGGACTTTTTCTTCAGTATTTGTTCCTCTAGTCTACTTGTGTTTTTTTAAATGCATGTTACTGTAAGTACCAACACTGTTCCATCACACTGTAGGTGACAAGCAAACACATGATTTACAGCTATGTGTTGGCATTCAGCAGCTATCTTCTGTTTGCCTTGAACAGCACCACCAGGGTAGCTGAGTGAAGCCTTGTTCAAAGGTGCCTAGGAAATATTTGTGTGGTTGAGGTTGTGTGTGTATGTTTGCTGGAATATTTTGAAAGTATTAACTGTTCAGTATTGCCATAGCGCCAACCGCCCAGCTGTTGGCATTCAAATTGACAAACTGTTTGCAATAATTTATTTTAAAAGAAGGGCATCAGGCGTAAAACACGTGCCAAATGTCAACATGCGAGTCGTCAGTGTGACGATTTGCTGTGGCGACCTCTAAACGGGAAAAGCCGAAAGTGGCTTTCTAGTATTAATGATTTGCCTTTTCACTATCATGAATTTACAGACTTTGCACAATGATAAATTCATGCCATGTATAGCAGTTAACACTGATAACCAAAAGTTGTCTTTGCCTCAC
>NW_018127966.1:1433635-1486858 GCF_001952655.1 Monopterus albus
CTGAACTTTTCTGTTCCAGTACACATCGGTTTTGTCTCTGTGATCGGCACAATACCTGAAATAAGTCAATTTATAAAGCATGTATAAGTATGAGTGTGGAGCGCTGTGCTGTAAAAAGCAGACAGATAACAAAAAAATTGCAAGAGGTTTGTGTGTACTAACAAAGCATTATAATACAGTCTACTGGATGCATAGTCAAACCCAGGCAGTATATAAGCCTCTAATGTGATGTGGCAGCACAAATGGTTGTTGACACAGCAGCTGTATTAGTGGCTGCTGGTAGCTAATGGACTGAAAAAGGTGGCACAAATTAAAACTAATGAGTCACTGTTATGATGGACTTGTAGCCCAGCAAGTTGTTCTGGATTGTTAAAGTTTGTAGGACGGTAATTTGAGGAGAAACACTGTGTCCAAAACGTTGTAAATTTAAAAATATGGACCTTCAAATTGGGTTGTTTGAAGTATTTCATTTCTGAAGTGACTTAACACATTTTTTTATAACAAACAAACAAAAAAAGGTATAAAGATCTTTATGCCATTAGGAAATGTGTTGTGCTATATGCCAAAATATAATTCTACTTCCTATTAATTATCTATAGCCTTAGCTGCTAGAGAATCTGAATGCTGTGTGTACAAAAAAAGAAGATAGCATATTCATCTGTACCATACTGGCGTGGGTCTAGGCAGAGTTTAGTCCCGTCCAGCACAGTAGTGTTTTGGCAAATATTCCAGATGTTGAAATATATAAAGACTGGGAGTGAGGTAAAAGCAGTCACTCCGAGCCAAGC
The DNA here is from genome assembly GCF_001952655.1 of Monopterus albus. Classification (NCBI taxonomy): domain Eukaryota; kingdom Metazoa; phylum Chordata; class Actinopteri; order Synbranchiformes; family Synbranchidae; genus Monopterus; species Monopterus albus. Next base: position 1,434,424 of record NW_018127966.1, read on the forward strand.
CAGCATGAACATGTATGTCAGCATGATGAACTGAAAGAGAAAAAGATAGGAGATCACATGCAGGTACTGTGTCCATCAGCAGTAGATATAATATAACCTAAGGTAAATTTAACTGTTAGTATGCAATTCAGTGGCGGTCCTACCCAAGCACTGACACAGCGTCCACAGGTGGTGATCTTGAAGTCTCCATACAGGTCTTTAATGGCTCCACTGGTGAAGAAGCCCTCCACCATCAGCAGGATGCCATAGACAAAGAAAGCTGATGCAATGCCGTAGATCACATACTTGATAATATCAATCCTAGAGAATGAATAGAAAACTAGTGAAAACCTCCACAACAACATGGAACAATTAACAGTGCAGGATGTATAAGAGCCTTGTCTGTTATTTGGAAGATAATGTTGTCTTCAGCAACTAATCAATCTTTAAAACAGCCTGATCCATTCCTACTCACATGGTGAAGACATCCAGTGTGTCCACCGGACTCCGCACCACCTCGAAGTAGTTCTGGAGGATGGTGACGGTGCCAGAGAGGGCTTCGTGTCCACAGCCGCAGAACAGAGCCACTCCCGCATATAGCAAGATGGTGGCTATGAGGGATGGGTATGGGATTCCACCTAGGCATTTGATGCAGCATTCAAGGCATCCTAAACACCCAGAAAGATCAAAGGTCAACTGTTAGTCAACATGGCAGAAAAGGCAAAACTTAAACTACCACCGGGATTGAAGGGCACCTCAGCTTTAAGTCATTTAACAAGTCAATGGGAGAATCTATTTTCATGTCTTAAACCATAGTGCCATTTCCTTTATGAAGATTTCTAACATTCAATCTGCAGTGAAACAAAACCCGACAAACCGGGACTACAGTACATCTTCTCCCTGATATGTGGGCAGCTAATTGTGTTTTGGACCGAGCGTTGACTTATCCAAAGCCACAAAGTGGAGTATGATATTTAATGGCCACTTTCACTGTATCTGTGTAGTTATCTGGCGTCACATTTTCCCTGCATTGTGAGTTGGTGTGCCATATTCATTCTGTTAACAGAGGATGTTGACATTTTATTCAGCTCTATAAACTCAGCCTGAGCTTTACACATAGATCCTGATCTTCAACCCCATTCTTCCTTCCCCAGCTTTTTGTGTCCAGGGGGCTTTTTAGGTGACTGCTCTGCTCTAACTTCAATCTACTGATTGCTCTTAGAGAAGCTGAATCTATAAATACTCGTCCATGCAAGCGTTTGTATGAATTACGCGCGTGTGTGTGTGTGTATACGTGCAAGTACTGAGTCATTCATTTCTGAGAGTAACAGCAGCAGAAAGAACAGATGTGGAGTTTATTTCCTGTAGTCACAGAACCTAACCTGACTTTATGGGATGTGCATTGCATTGCAGTGCATCAGCCACACAAGCTTATTCTAAATCAGTTTGTGCCTCCTCATCTATGGCTCTATTGCAATGGAGCGCTGCATCCTAAATATGCATAGCTCTCTGAAGTCCAAATCAATATACACATATGAATTGTACAAATGTAATTGTGTTTATAGAAATGGATCATTCCTCTTGATCTCTTGCACCATGATCATGGCCCATAATTTATTCCATCTGCATTCACACCGCTGTCCTCGTACAGAAAAGAGACTCAGTGACTACACAGTCAAAGATTTCATTGTTGTTTAACAAAGATATTTCCAGCACCATCTCTATTATAGCTATCTCTCAGGCTCCAACTGGGTTACAAAGCAGGAACCAGAGCACATAAACCCATTCTCCTTCTCCTTAACTCTCTGCTTCTGACCTGATTGGAATACCAAGTAGCCCTTCTGCCTGCTGGGTTATGCAGCGCCCTCAGATGCTTGTCCAGGCTTAGATTATGTGCATCTTAGTTGGTATGGCACAGCAATAGACTGTAGAATTTCTTTTCTTTGTGAAGTCAGACTCAGTTATATGCGTGTAGTTTATCATTTAATTATAAATCCATTTAAATTTTCCATGACTCCTTCCTGCCTCTTTGAAGGAAGGAAGGAATTGAAGGTTTTGCTGTGATTGTATGTCGTGATAATCTGTACAACTTTGAACATCACCTTTCCCCAGGCCAACTACAGCTTTAAAACATAGCTCAGTTGAAATCATTTACAGTCTGGTTATCAGTGCCTGTTGGACATGCTTCTGTTTGCTGTACAAACAGATACACATCTGGATAGATGGGTTTTCTGTAGGTTTCAACTAAAGGCATTGAGATCAGAGCATAGTTTGTCATTATATGTCACACTTACAGTATCACTGAACAGAGTCATGTGGGCTGTGATACCACTGTCTACTTTTTACAACATTCTTGTATCATCACGGCCTCCGACATTGACCAGACCAGCCCTGAAGAGTGGTATAGTACTGTACGTCACTTGGAAAGGGGCATGAACTTTGGCACCTTTTTTAAGACTATCAGGAAGTTACAATGTTACCTGACATCCACTCCCTGGCGGTTTCACACCTTAGTGGATGTGACTCTGCCAATCTTCTTCAGTAGGTTTAAAAGGCTAGCAGTCACCATCAGGTAGTAAAACTGATCCTGTCACTTGGATGAGTGGAGAAACAACTACAGTTCTACAACTTAAGTCCAGTGGTCAGTGTAGTTTTCATAGTCATAAAACTGTGCAGTTGCATGCACTACAATTTGCTCCTAGAATATTTTCAAACAGCTCCCAAGAAGCAGCATTAACTTGTTGCTTTTAATCAGAGGTTGATTTATAAATACTTGCAAGTGTGATCATTCGGTGGTGGGTGAGGAGTGTGTGTGTGTGTGTGTGCGTCGTTTTTATTTAAAATGCTTTCTGGCCAGGTGAGACTACAATTGATTTTTCTCTTTTAGTGCATTTAGACCAACTCTAGCACTCTCTGATGAAAGGCATCATTCACAGAAGGCTCTAACAAACAGGGCTTGGCAGTGGGTAAGATGTTTGAACCTGGCTCAGCTTTCACTGTAATCAAATACATACAAGCAATGTTCCTGACTAGTATGGTCATTATATTTTTAAAGTTTACCATCACAATAAAAGATGAAATAACTGCCAATGGACAAATTTGAAATCCTGTCTAAAGATATTATATACTGCTGAGCAGTGATGTGCCTTCATCATCAACCCTTGTGTTCTTTAACATGAGGTTGTTTTCATTGCCTGCTAAGACAAAGTGATTCTGTCCCCATTTCTTCCCACACTCATTATCTTAAATTACCTTGTCATTTCAGAAAGCAGGCAGTGACAGGATATACTGATACAAGGGTGTTTACTGACATAACGAGACAAAGCTCAGGGTCAGTGTGACTGTTTAAGCCAGAGTAAAAAGGAACTGTTGGGTCATGTGAAGTGTTCACCAAAACAGACAAGTAGACATTCAGATGATTTGCACACTTGTTATTTTTATCTAAATGCCAAATCATATGTGAACTAAAATGGTTTAGGCTTTCATAAAGCAGTATTTGCAGTTATTTTCAGTTTAATCTTGAAATAGGCCTTTTGTTGCTGCAGTAAGGTAACAGTTTAAGCTCAAAAATCACCTGGAGCGGAAACAATTATTACGGCCTCACATCAGGAACGGGGACCGTTTTCATATTTAAAGACTTCACGTTTTCTTGTTTCTGCCATTGTGACATGCTATTAAAATAGTGCTGTGGATGTTTGGAGCCTGCGCTTCACATAAAGGGAAATGAGCAGTAATATAAATGATTCATATCACGGCCTCAATCAAGCCTTATTACTTCTGCATTATTTACATTTCTACATGCAGATTAAACCAGCTGGAGCTGCCATCTTGTTGTTCTTCATTAAATGTACTTAACTTCTTTCCTTTGGTGTATAACAACACCAGTCATGCAAGTAGTCGGTTGTTGTTACTGCTTACTGCAGACATGAAGAACACACCAGCCTTCTAGTTTGCATTATAATAGTTTGTGAGCTACAACAAAATAATGTTGTCTACGTGACTTGACTGAAGGAAGTGTTTCCATGGAAACAGTTGAAGATGAAGTTAGAGGGTGAGATGGGAGCATCAGCGAGTGGTTTTCACAAGAGTGATCTGTTATTGATTGTCTGCTTTTAATTTTGTGGAGAGGAAACTCCTCGGGCCGAATGAAGAGAGGTGTGTTAGAGAAGGGCAAGATTAAATGATCGTGTCAAATGCATGTTAAACCTGCTACTGAATGGTATGTCGTACATCATGGTCCAACAGCAGAAAAAACAGTCATGTTTACAATAACATCTTCAAATCCTCTCTTTATTCAGCTGTTTTTTTTTACTCTAAATTGACCATGTTATAATAGCTTTAGAGTCAGAATCAGAATCTGCTTTATGCAAGTAAACAGTAAACCAGCACAAGGCTGTGTAATATAACAAAATAAGCAGTATTAACAAGCAACAACCAGTGCAAACAATGTAACAAAAAGCAGTATAAACAGACAGTAAACAATGCAGACAAAGGAATGCTCATTGTGAAATGAGATAAATAGGGATAAAAACAGAGTACTTAAAACTAGAGACCTGTACGGATCTGTATAATCTGCACAAGGTATATTTACAGGTATTGCACTGAGAGTTATTGTCCAATCATACTGTCGTGGGTTGAGTGTTCATCAGAGTGATGGCCTGGGGGAAGAAACTGTCCCTGTGCCTGGTTGTCTTAGTGCACAGTGACCTGTAGCGCCATCCAGAGGGGAGGAGTTCAAACAGATTGTGTCCGGGGTGTAAGGGGTCAGCAGTGATCCTCTCCGCTCTCCTTTTGACCCCTGAGGTGTACAGGTCCTCCATGGAGGACAGGCTCACACCAATGACCTTTTCTGCAGTCCTGACTGTCCACTGAAGTCTGTACTTGTCCTGTTTGGTTGCTGAGCCAAACCAGACAATGATGGAGGTGCAGAGAACAGACTGGATGATTCCTCTGTAGAACTGTATCAGCAGCTCCTGGGGCAGGTCGAACTTCCTGAGCTGGAGCAGGAAGTACATCCTCTGCTGTGCCTTCTTGGTGATGGTCCTGATGTTGGACGTCCACTTCAGGTCCTGGGAGATAGTGGAGCCCAGGAACTTGTAGGACTGCTCAACCTCCCGTCTGTAGGCTGATTCGTCATCGTCTCGGATGAGACCAATGACTGTTGTGTCATCAGCAAACTTTAGGAGCTTGACAGAGGGGTCCTTCGATATGCAGTCGTTGGTGTAGAGTGAAAACAGCAGAGGGGAGAGCACACATCCCTGGGGGGCACCTGTGCTTATTGTCCGAGTGCTGGATGTGGTTTTCCCCAGCCTCACCTGCTGCTTCCTGTCTGTCAGAAAGCTAGTGACCCACTGACAGGTGGGGGCAGGCACAGTGAGCTGGGTCAGTTTGGAGTGGAGGATGTCTGGGATGATGGTGTTTAATGCCAAGTCCATAAAGAGGGCCGGTGCATAGGGCCCTGGGGAGTCGAGGTGTTGCAGGATGTGTTTGAGACGCTGCGATGATATTTGATTAGCTGTGATTTACTTCTGAACTGTAGGTGTGATGTCAAGCATTACATGTCAACCACCACTGCATTAAACAAAGCCTCCTTTCATACCACCACATCTTCTCATTTCCTCTCTGTAACTCTTCATTGATCTTTTACTACAAGCAGGGGCCAGTGAAAAATGACAAGCGGTGCCATGAATTGACTCGAAGAGCTACTGGATGCTTGATCCATAATTTAGGAGCTGCACAGTACAGAAGAGCACAAGCTTCTCACATTTATTATTCATACTTTCTGCTTAGCCCAGCATTACCTGCAATGAAACTAAAAGATCCCCTGCTTGATGAATTGGTTGATGAGTTGCAAGCATTTGAATTGATCTTGGTTGCATATGTACTGTAATACCTCTGGTCTTTTCAAGCACACACTAACAGACATTTGGCCCGATTGACTTGGCTAAGTTGATGTAAATGGACTAATACAAGCAATGATGGAGAATCTTATGTGTGCTCTTTACTTTTATTGGTTATTGATTGATTGGAAACATTACAGGTAACGACTGATAACGTTACAGGCTTATTATATTACAGTTACACTGCGTTTGAGAGGCTGCACCAATGTGTTAATTTACAGTAGCTTGTAAGATGTCGTTAGTTGGAGACCCTTTGTAATATCACAGTAGGTTGTACCAAACACTTGCACCTAATCAATGCTGATACTGTAACTCACAGATAATAGAGTGATGATACTGCAGTATATGCTTTGATTTCCTTGGATGTAGCAATGCAGTATTCTAAGCAGTCTGGATGGCACGTGGCGTATGATGGGATGCTAATCACAACCATAAGGAACTTGAGACTTGACTTGGACTTCTCTGTCTGGTTGCAAAAAAAATTTGGCCTCCAGTCTGAAGTTAGTGTTTGCTAACTAACGAGTAAAGTTAAAACTCAAATATAAACTCGATGCAGTAATGATATACAAAGCTCAAATTCCTCCCAAATTAAATTCATATTAATTCCATACAAAGGGAAAATCATCACCATGCTACTGTAGGTCAGTAATGCTACTAAGGCAAACACATAAACTTTAAATGCTAATGCAACCAGAAGGATGAACACCACATTTGAGTCCTTTGGCTGCTTTTAACCCTCTCCATCTCAAAAGGCCAAACTGATGTTAACCCTGGCTTTTGCTCTTTCTTTGTCCCACTCTCTCCGTACAAAAGAACACCACCTCTCCAGACTGGCAGCCACTGTTTCAAACTTTTAGCTGCCAAGAGCTCCTCTGTGACTGGGTTTTCATGAAAAACCCCTCTTTTAACCTTCGTAGGTGGCAGGCACAGCTAATGTCTGGACTCTGGATTCTCAATAACTGAGGGTAGAGAAGCTTGAAGGGCTGTAGGCACCATAATATCATGAATGGGGGTAGAATAATGGAGAGGGGCTGCATTCTGTCATGTCCATGATTACACGAATGCACCTTTAAAAAAGTAGAAGTGACACTCAGATTTAAATGTTATATATTGATTTATGTGTTAGTGTATCGTTAATGTTAATTAAGTGAATTCCACTTGCCATAATTTAAAATCTCATAACATTAATGTATTTTGAACAGAGTCAGGATTTCAGATGGTGGGAGTTTGAAGCATTTTAGCCTCCACACACACACACACACACACACACACAAAAATATTTAAAGCCTACATGACCCCAAAAACCATGGTCCAATCAACAGAAGGCATCTCCCTAACAGTACAGGATGACCTCCTCCCAAGGCTCCTCCCACCTCCTACTTTGCCTCCATCTGTCAGTGTCATATCCGACGGGCAAAAGGAACAAACAAGGACACACACACAAACACAAACACATACTCAGACTGTAGCTGACCCCACCAACATTCACATGATGGGTGAGATTATCTTTAAATGATGCCTAAAGCCAAACAACGTCATTCGTAGGAATTCTGGCTCTAACATTTCTGCAATCAGTAACAGTAGATTTTGTTTGTCCATGTTTAATATTTCTTAAGCATTTTTCTAACCTTACTGATGTAGCTCAGTTTCCTTCTGCTTAAATAAGATTTTATTTCATGGCCCTTGCAGTTCAGCAGTCAGTATACTTATTACCTTAGTTACTGGCGTTTTTCTTTCTAACATTTGTTTAATGGATTTTGTCAAAGGAGAAACATATTATATTTCAACATATTTAAAAGTTTCAAGCACCTCAGTATTTTTCCAAGAATTGTCAGAATTCTAATGCAATTAAACATTTTGTAAAGCTCAAGTTCATTCTCTCTTCACTACATTGTGCTCTTGTGTTTTTCATTATGCTTCTTTCATTGGCCGTTTTAAAGTGCCTTAGATTTTGTGTTACCTATGTATTTACTTTATATTTCCTTTATATTGTGTGGCATTCGTGCGGACAGCAAAGTAAGAATTTCATTGTAGAAGGAAACGCATTTCCTCACTGTGCATATAACAGTAAACACACTTGACTTGACTTGAAGTGGAATTTAGCTCATTTAGCTGTGATATTGCAGGTATAGTGTATAATGGCACTTCTGAAATGTCTTATGCTTTCTTTGATATTTTGTGGTGATGATTTATTCTTATTTCTCATGAGTTCCTTCAATCTGTAAATACCTCTCTAAACATAAAACCTCAACCAGCCAGCCTGGTCCTATAGAGAGAGGGAGAGATCTCAGATGGGGGATGGTGTGTCTGTGTCAGCCTGTGAGTAATGGGCGTATACATGTCTCACTGCTTTCCTATATTTAATGTGCAGCCCCCCTTCCCCTGAAGCAAGCAGGGGTTTTTTTTCCCTAGCTCATGCACGCCCTCATCTCCTCTGCGCATGTTTAATCAACCAGTATGGTTACCATGTCAACCGCAGTGCAAAATCTGAGAATAGACGGGGTACTTTAGAGCCATGACCCACTTACTGTATGTCAACAAATTCAGTGGGACAATAGTGAATGAGACACATTACACACACACAACCCCTCTGGGCAAAAAGGACGTTACAGGCCAGGTCCAAAGGCTCAGCCACTGATTTCCACTCTTGATTTTTTGTTAAGAAACTGAAGAGTCTGAAGATGACTGCTGATCGGGGATGTGCCTTTCGTCTGTGTAAAGTTCACTGCAGGGACCGAGAGCGAAAAGTCAAAACTCTGAGAAGAGACTTTCAGTTTGTACACTTTAACTGCAGTGTCATTTTATAGAGTGAAATGAGCTTAGATATGTTTATTGTACACATTAAAGGCAGCCAGCAGCAAGGGGATAATGGTAATCAGAGCTCTCTGTAGTATTTACTTGAATTTGGCAGCAATTTGTAAATTCAAATTCTTGGTCACAGTTTTCAAATACTCCTTAACTTAGCTTTCCTATCAAAAATGTTGTTTTCCTGGTATTAAAATAGAACAAAGCAAAGCAACTGTGACTTCACTATCACATTATACTTTTAAGACATCATCATTACAAGGACTCATTGTGGACATTTGGGAATGGATTAATGAATGTGCCGTGTTTAACACCTGTTATCTTGTACATATCTAAAAGTCTAGTGTGCCATTCCTGTGAGAACAATAAGAAATCCAGCAGACGTTTTCCAGTAATAGCACTAACACATTTCTTGTGAACAATTGGTGGAACTCCCCTTGACTCCCACTGGGCTAGGGCAAATTAGGGTTCAGAACAATGTGTGTGAGAAGGGGGAGAGACGGGGAAAGAGAGAGTTTGTATCACAACAGGACCAGATCTCACTGAAGATATTGTGAGTTGCCGCTACCATCAAAGTGGAAAAGCCTTGAAACAGCAGTCAGGTCATTGTAAAACAGAAACTCTCCACTGCTGCCAATAATCTGTACCAGTAAAATTATTTGGAATCTCTTTAAAGCAAGATGAACTAATTGAAAGGAAAACTCTTGGATTTGCTGCTACCTAGAAATGAAGGAGTACATTCACAAGAACAATATTTAACAGTAGGAATAAATGAGCTGGAGAAATAATCAATTATATACCCTATAAATACTTATTAATGACACAATTATTTTGCCCTGTATATTGCCAAACCAGTATATTATTCTAGCTGCAAGATTGAAAGCAACTTTTTGTGAATTCACCACGTCGTAGCCTCAATGCAAATTTGACATTTACTGTGGGAGCTATAAATTCAAAGTGCATCAAACTGAATGGGCCATTAAAAATAAAACAAAGCTTGATTGTCTGCCATGTTTGTTTCCTGTCATTTGTCAAAAAAACACAAACAGTTGTACTTCATGCAGATTGATTAGAAAAATCAATAAGATGCTCAACATGCATCAACAGTTTGTAGCCTGATCAACAGAAGGACAAGTGGTACCTTGCAGAGTCTATTCTTGGCTCAGGAAATGCTAACAGGTGTACTGTTCTCACTTTTTCTATTCAGGGGCCATTAATAGTGCCAGTGTGAACCATCCCCAAAATGTTGTTGGGTAATATTGTTTAAGAATAAAGAAATCTTATTCTCATGTGCAGAATGTCTCTGCAAAACCTGAATCATCTCAGCCCTGTGTTCATGTTAGTGGAGCACTGCTTTGTCAGCCATAGGCCTTTGGTTTATTTCCTGCTGCTTATGGCCCCTTGGTACATAGTGTGCACTGCTACTTTTGGAAGCTGAAGTAAACAGTGCCCACCTGGTGCGTCTGACTCATAATCAGAAATTTGCAGCCTCAGTAGAGGAAGACAGAAGCGCATTAGCGTGCTGTGAGTGCACTCATTGACACCTACACATCTTCAGAGGTGGTAGTACATATTTATTTAGAATTAGCTGCTGCCTCCAATGATGTTTATAGCATGTTTCATTACCCAAATCTATTGAATTGTCCTTTAACAATGTAATAAATTTGTAATAGATAGTAAAGACATTACACAGTTGACATCCAAAGCATCTACGGTACAAATCTTAAAACAGAGTTGTGTTCAAATAGGTAAACAATCTTGCTTGACATTCACAAGATACTTAAAGTGTCCACAGTCACCAATCCCCAACCTCTGACTTGACAATTTATCATTTAATTTATTGGTCAGTTTATTATCATGTGTGATTTGTAGAGTTGGAGTTTGTTAAAACAATTAGGCGTGAAACCAAAATAACAAGGGATGAAACCTTTAACCTTTTAGTTATTGAGGAGAAAACATTTGCCAATTAGCCAGAATCAGTCAGACTAAGCTTACAGTATATGCACACCTAGTAATTAGTCTTTTTCAAACCTACACCTCACCCAAATGAATGGACACAATGTACAGAAAATGTATGCACAGCTTGTATGGATGCATCTTTCAGTTTGATGAGCATTTGTGTTAGTGACCAAGGCTGACAGAATTTACTTTGTGAACACAAATGCCTCAGTATGCACCAAGTAATGGTGACCAAGAGGTATTAGATCAAAATCTGTAAGCTTTTTGATGGTGCATACCTGTATGACAAACTACCAACCATGGGAATAACACCCTCGTAAATCATCTTGCAGCAATTTTGAATTAACAGGGAACAAAATAGAAAATGTTTGTAGTTACTGGATGTGCATAACAAACATATAGTCAAGCATCATTCTCTCTTTATCCAGCTTCCTATATTCCCCCAAACATCTCATCTCACAATCTCTTTTCCTCTCCGTGTCATCTTCTACTTAATTTCTAGCAGCCTGCCTCTATACCTTTTTCTGTCTCTCTGCTTCCCACACTCACTAAGACAACCAACTATTCCTGTGCTACTGAAATGTCATCAGCAGGAGTGGGTGAAGAGAGAATGGACAGAGTCTACACTTACCCAGTGCCATGGCAACTGTTTCAGCTTATGTGTGTGCCTGTGACACAAACACATGAAGCCATGCCTGTCACATGAAGTAAATCAGAGGGGAAAGGTGAACATCTCTGCTCATGTGTCACTTTGGGGTGACTTCAGAAGTAACAGCTTTATTCAAGATGTTATGGTCTACTAGTAAACAAAAGTACATTTTCACTTCCTTGTTTTTGAGAGCCTGAACCGCACACTAAATCATTCATGCAGAGAAAAGGTGGGGGTGGGGGTGTGAAGTATACACAGCAATTTCACTTTGCACAAAACAAACATTGCCCCTCTTAAATGAATCAAATAAATAAATAAGTAAATAAAACCCCCTGCTCCTCCATTAATTCCTTTCTTAATGTTTCAAAGCATCGCTGTTAAAGGTATGTCTGGGTAGCTGGGCACAAAGGATGGACCCTCAGCTGATGGATTAGTGGGCATAGAAGCCTGGTTTGGTTCTTCACTCTTTGTGTTTCCTCTCAGCCATTGCGACAAGCACGAAAGCCTTATCAAACAAAGACAATCCAGCCCTCGCTGAAGCAGTTCACACCCCTCTGACTACCCAAACAGCACATACAGACGCACACTCTTTGGAGTGCTGACACTCAATGGACAAAGGATTTACCACAAACAGCTGCTCCCCTATTCAAAAGGGAAAGGGCTAACATTGGTGCATTTGTCTCTGCACAGCCACTACTGACACGCTGATGAAACATTCATGTCAGATTTTCTTAGGGAAACCTACCAAAATATGCAAGATATTCTTTCTTACCTTTCTGGGTCTGCCCCTCATCCATGTCTTCTTCCATTGTGCTGATGTTGTTTTTAGAGCAAGAAGAGATATTTGAAAAATGGCTTTTTGGAGTTGCAAGTTCAAAACCTTATGTATTTTTAAGGGGTAGTCCACAGTGCTCTTCGGCTATCTTTTCCACTTTTTCTACAGATGTCTCTACTGAACACTGAGATTGCTTGTCAGCTGTGGCTTCTGTCAAGCGTTCAGGTGATGCGAGGGATCACTGACTCTTTGTGGTGCTGTCCATTGTGAGCTGCCGTAGCAAGTGCTGAAAACCTCCTTAGTCCCTTGTGCAGGAGGAGGAGGGGAGTAGGGGGGCTGGATGGAGCAGAGGGTGGTCTCTGTGGTGGCCAGAAAAAAAGAGGTATGCATTGACAAAGGCAGCTGTGGGAGAAATGTGCAGTTAAAACATTAAAATCAGCTCTGAAGTATGGACTGAGCAATAAATCATGACCTCTTGATTGTGCCATGTTTAGACAGTGTTGTTCACCAGTGTGGGTCACCATTACTCGTCTGCCCCCCCACCCCCCAGACACCCCTGGCTCTTAGACAGAATGGTTAAGCCCATCGTGCTCCTTACTCCCTCCAGCAGGGGCTTTGCTACACTAACTGAAACTTTCTTTGAATCGGGGAGGGGGACATGTGATTTCAGAATGGGATTTTCCTCATCTTATTAGTCATAGGGATTCAATTATACGTTCATGAAGGTGTCACTGGATTCTTGTCATGTAAATGCACACTGTATGTGTAGAAACATATTGCCAAGGGCATAGTTTTGCATGTGGATGGTAGGAACATGTCCCTACCAATATTTTGATTCGATGTGCCCTCCCCATGGCTACATCTACGTCCAGTAGGCAGGCTAGAATTTGACTGACTGATAGGGAGGGGGCTGTCTGAAGTTGCATGCAAATTTTGTATTTAAGTTATAGTAGGTCTGCTCCCACAGAGGAAAAGATAGCTGGCAGTCAATATGCACAATGTAAATACAGATTTTATATGTAAACCAGTTAGTTAGTAACTAAAAACAGTGAATGACCTGAACTGATGAAGATCAAGACCAAAGAACAACCAAGAGAAAAAAAATGGATAGAAGGATGGCACAGAGCAATAACTCAAGATCACCAAGGTACATTAAACTGCTGTGAAATGTACTACGCTGTACTATATAATGCAGACACATGGATTAATGATCAGACAGGTGGATTTGGTGCCTTTGAACATAAAGTTTGGAGCCCAGTTGTCGTTTTTGGTCAACCCATAACGGAGAACCGAAACAAAACTTAATGTTTTGTTATTTGGAAATCAACAGTGAAGGTTTGGGCAGACTGAACAGATGCTTGTCAACACAATTCAGGTAATGCGAGTTCATTTTGTCCAAGCCTTTAGTGTTTAAACCAGTAAACATAAAAATACTTGCAAAAGACAACTTGATGTGAGTATCTGGTTTAAAAAGTAAAAAAAAAAAAACTGTGACTTTGGTTCATTTTATTAAAGTAAGCTTTTGCAAACATAAGCTTTAAGTTGCTGTTGAATTATAGTTTGCATCAGTCTCCATATACACATTTAACCTTGTATCCTGTTTGAATGTAGCTCCACATAGTTCTGAATTTAATTCTGTGATATGATTTAGTCCAACTCCAATTCAAATATCACTCTACTGCTCAAATTAAACTACAAGTACACACAGTGTACACTCCAACTGTATTTGGTATCAACTTTGTTAATATAATAAATATCGTTATGCAGCGTATTTACATTTTTATTCTGTTTTAGTGGCTCATTCTGCATTTTGAGATATTGCCAACTACTGTAGATCACTTGACAAGACGTACTTTGTGTTGTTGTAAGAGTGCATAAATGAGTAAGGGCCGGGTGGTGTGTAAGGAATTTTCCTTTTTTTGCTCGAGTAAATTAATTTCTTTGTCTTGTCTTGTGTTGCCATAGACTCCTGTGTCTAATTCTAGCAGGTTTGCTCACTCTTGAGGGGTACAGATGCAGCTGTGAAGAGCACTGTGGTCACTGCCTTCAGCGTCCTGCCTCTGTTTAGTAACCTCTCAAAACCAGGTTGCTGAAATTTGTTGGGCCTTAATCAGTAGTTTATTTTTCAGTAGCCTATAATTAATTAGCAAAGAGAATTTATAATTACAAGCCAACTGTGTTCTCTTGGTGCGGTGTTTAAATTTTGATTGAGTATTTCTAAATAATTATTTTACACAAAGCATTCTTTCATTTTGAATTTTGCTTTTTAATAAATATTTATAGTACATATGATTTTGAAAACAGTAAATAGCACTAATGAAATGAAGTCTGTTTTTAAAGGCTGAATCGTCTTCTAACCTAAAGCATAATGCATTAATAGTGGCATTGCTTGCATGTGGTACATAAAAACACTTATTCTGACTTAAGTTTAGCCTCCTGGGATTTTAAAAATGACACCGATAGGGGCCAGCAGCTTATCAGTGTTTAATGAATTGTCACTAAGCTGAAATTAGAAAACAAATATAAACAGCTCTTCAGTGAATACTATATAAATCTGACTGACATGCACATGACTTTTCACACATTTATTTGCATGCCGACATATTAGGTCCCCCCCTTTACTTGGACAACATGGCCACACAGTAGCCTACAATGACTTTGCTGTGGGGGAATTGAGGTGGGCTTCTCTTCTAGGGGAATCCTTAGCTTACAAAGCCTCACAGCATCCCCACAGCATCCCTACTGGCTAGCTGTGTTCCTGTTTGTAGTTCCAACAAGGTGCTGAACTCTCCCCCAACCCCCTCCCTAATTTTCCTGCTACATCCCCTAACCCTTCACCACTAGAGCTTCCTTCATAATGTGGGTACCACAATGCTGAAAGAAAAAAAATTGGCAGATGGTGAAACACTTTCTTAAGGCATTTTAGGCGCCTCGGATTCTAACTTCAGTTCTCTGGCTTCTCAGATTTTCATCACAAATGTTGTCTGTGTTTAATACATGAATGTCAGTGTGTGTTTACATATTTTTAGTATGCCTGTGTAGCCGGTCTCATCTCTACGTGGCCATCAAGTTAAATCTCTGCGTTGTGTCTTTAGTGACGAATCGTAGACAGGGGTTTGCCATCCACAGGAGAGTTTATTCTCTGTGTGAAACACAACTAAATCAGTACATCCGTCTGTCAGGTCTCTCTATTCACATCTGAAGGGCAGAAAAAGGCAACAACAGACTCTACCTAGCTGAAACATTGCAACTATGGCTAGTTAGCACGTTAATAAAGTTGTGTACTTCACACAGGAAAGAACAATTTTCACACCGTTAGCAACTATGCAACAGAAAACAGTGGCTCATAACTCTGTGCCACAAGAGTCTGAACGGTAAAGTGCATTTTTTTTATGGAAATAAAACACTTAAAATTACAGGAGCAGAGTATAAAATCATATGCACTGTAAGGTTTTGAGAATGTTCACACTGCATATTCATCTGCTACACCTGCAAGCAGCTTGAAATCCTGCAGCCACTGCCTGTGCTCATGTCCAAGAGAAGGAGCCAGAGAGGCTCACTGTAAGCCTATTATTAATGTCTTCTGGTTGCTCTCCAGCATGGGCTTGCTAGTTGCCATAGCAACCAGGCCCTAGATAATGTTCAGTAGGAGAGAGATATAGATGTAGAATAAATATAGAAAAAGCTTTTAGCCCTACTCGGCTCTTTTCATTTAAAACAGCACATTTAACTGATTATAATGCAAACGTTGATAATTTACCGTGTATAGAAAAGGAATACATCAGGATGCCGACTTGTCTGTACTGTACAGCACATTTATTGTTGTACATTGATATATCACCTGCTGCTGATCATGACTGTGCCTCACATTCTGGATTTTCAGTACAAACCAATGACACTCGATAGTGAAAAATCTAAATTCCGACGCTCATCACCCAGCACCTGCAGAAATCAACAGGCGACAGCGCTCTCCGTCTTAAGTGCTGATGTGTGCGCACACGCAGACAAGCTGAGGGAAATCAAAAGACACTGAAAGATTGTTTCAGTATAAACCAGTGACACTCAATATTGAAAAATCTAAATTCCAACGCTCATCACCCAGCACCTGCAGAAATCAACAGGCGACAGCGCTCTCCGTCTTAAGTGCTGATGTGTGCTCACGCGCAGTCAAGCAGAGGGAAATCAAAAGACACTGAAAGATTAAAGAGTTCAGGTTTTTACAGCTTCACTGGGGGAGGCAGGGAGAGAGGCTTTACCGACGACCATGGAAACAGGAGTCGCTAATTTCACAAAGACCATCAGATATGTTATAAGCTGGTGGATTTCTTCAGCTGTTACGCTAAAGAAAACTCATTATTATTGATAGTTTTTAAAAATAAAATATATAAACATTTAGTTTAAAGCTTAGCAATAGCTAATGTAGTGTACAATATTGATTTTGCAGTTGACCCAAATGCTGCTCCCTTACAACAATTTAAGACTCACATTTATGGTTATAATAAATTTAACGGTCATCTGTAGCTAATAGTCTGAGGCTGTGGAGATTATATCATTACAGGATTGTCCTGTCTCTCTATTGAAAACCCAGGCTCTTAACCACTTGAGAAGCCAGGCATTCAGCCAGAAATACTTATCATCCTGTCATCTATTTGCACTAGCTTCACAGCTTCATTGTATTGTACACTGAGCATCCATGGGTGCTCGACGATCTGGGGCCAACAGAGTGATCTCAGTCTAAGTGAACTGGAGTGGTTTGGCACCAGCAAAACCCAAGTATCAATAAGTATGCAAAAATAAACACAAAAAGAAGATAACAGCATTTATTTTGCAAGTGTTCCTACGTCTTTATGTTTACCTACTTTCATAGATATATTAAGCTACAGTATGTGTTGTTTTTAAGAAATTAAGTAAGGTTAGTGTGGTTATTCTGTGTGTATTCTTAAGAATAATTAAATTATAGAATTAACTTCTGCACTAATTGATGTACAGATAAGGTGAGATGACCCAGGCCTGAGCTGCTCCAGTGAAAGTGCATAACATACTGTATGGTGCCATCAGTGCTGACATAGTGGGATCTATCTGTCGAGTAATTCCTGTTACCTTGTTTCACTGACCTCTTCACAGAAGAACAGCCAAACATCTTTAGCCTTTGGTCATCAACAACTTTGATCACTGTGTAGTCTCAATACATTACATAGAGACTCGACCATGTACAGTGAGTTCTGATAGGTATCTGGCCAATGGCTTGAAAATTCTTAATATTAATAATTAACCAAGACAAAGTGAGGGGAAAAGTTTTCTTGTCTATGTGTCTAGCAAGCCAATTATGGGATCGGTTATCAGGGTTAATTACATAAAGGGGCACCTACCACAGAGAATGTAATGAGGTGCAGTGTAAATTTACCAGAATTTGGCAGGTGACTTATGATCATTTCCTACACTGCAGATTCTAGAAAAAAGGCCTGTCTGTTGCCTCATTGATAGTAAATGAGGGGAGACGCAGTAATGGCTGAAGAAGCTCTGAATGAGCACAGTGAAACAAACACATTGCTGGGCAATATTTAATACATACAATGATTCATTCTGCTTTTTTGTCAATGGCACACCCACAGCAGTGGGTTTTGGTCTCTGAAACCACTGAGGAGGGTGCTGCTCATGACTCGATGCTGTCACCTGCTGGTGCAAACAGACATAAACCATACATACATAATGTTAACTGTCTTTCAGCACAAACTATACTTGTGTGGAGTAATAATAAGCTACATTTGGATTTATTGTGAAAAACATCAATAGTCAAGTGACACACACACACACACACACACACAAATACACCCAACCAGCATAGATCTCCATTCGGTTTCTTTAATAGTTAACCAGAGAACATCCTACAGGCTGATGCACCTTTACCTCCTTAAAGGGAACAACAGCTCCACCTCATGTTGTTGAGCACATCTCTAGAACAACAAATTGGAAAACATAGTGGTCAAGTGCAGTTGCAATTACCTTTACATTCAAATGAAATGCAGTGTTTGTTCAGTGTACATGATTTTGTGGACCCAGGGGACAAAGTAAGAAAGTACACTAACTTTAGGTATTTACAGTTTGAATTAATCGTGGCAAAGAGAAACCCACATATACTGCACACTTAATACAGTACAGCCTTCAAATGGTATGGAGCCTCTGAGGAGCACCAAGCCATTACTACAGTAGGTTATAATTTGTTGAAGGAAGACTCTCTGTAAATGAACTAAAAGCTGTTCAGCACATTTATCTTGTGTCTCCACCATAAATCTGTGTTACAAACTAATATTTTTCAAAAGAAACTGACACCCTGATGGCAGATGAATTGGGCACGATGATGTTTTTCATCTAAACTGCTTTAAAGCAAGCAACTTAGCCTCTGCCCTTTCACCACTGAAACACAGGCCAAATAGCCGATCCTTCACAGAATAAAATAGCAGCTAACTATAAATGTGCCCGTCTAGTTTCATCTTGTTAACTGTCATTATTTGCCAAATTATCTGAATCTGTTGCAACTGAACAATGCCTTTAAGCACATCAATATTTTCAGCTGATTCTGCTGAGAGAGAATATAAGACTTGACACTTACTTGATGATGTGCCTCCAGATGAATGGTTGTCAGCATTACCCTGACTGGATGGCACAGGATTTTTGGCTGCCAGATGGCCCAGATTTGGCTTCACCTTAAAGTGTTCTGTCACCAAACCAAAAACGCTGTTACAATTGGACAAATTCTGCTACATTCAGAGAAAAATGTCTTCTGAACTATAAACGGTCCTTGCTATGCTAGAGATCATACAATTCTAATATCCAATCCCATGTTCTCCCTGTCAGTCCACGTGACTTGTTTACAACTCTTGTATCATTGTCATAATGAAATGCATCAGTATGACATTATCTGACATGATTCAGGCTGAAGGGGTAAAGATAGTTATATTTGCCCCAACAGAAAGTTGGTATCACCCCTTGGTGACCCACCAGGGTTGAGAGCTCTCTCTGCAGCTTTGTGCTCCAGGTGTCTGTGGAGGATGAGTTCAGCCTTCCTCTGGTTTGTGCTGAAGTTGGGCTCAGCCATGATCTCTGTTATGCTCAGGTTGTTCTTAATGGCCTTGGAGGCCGTAGAGCGGGCCAGCGTGGGGAGTAGCTCCTGGTACTCTTGGTCAGTGAAGTCTCTCTCTGGGCTCTGAACATCCATGATCCTGAGAAGGGAAACTTATTGGGTTATAATTATCTACAAGAATCTGTAACACACACCTGAGACACATTACTTGAAACAACTTTGAAGTAAAATACAACTATTATTACAGATAGGAGACATCTATAGTGTGACTACCCCCCAGGTATATACTGTATTTAATATTATAAAAACATCCATTATCTCTGTTAAAAGAGAGAAAGTAACTGTGTCCTGTCCTGTTCCCAGTCACCCCTCACCTTTGGTTGGTTAAAATAGCATAAACCTCGTTGACCAACAGCTCAGCTGCTCCTGGTTTACAGTGAATGGTTCCATCAACAACCTCCTTCCTCAAGTGCAGATTCTGTTTCTGTAAAGCCTGGGACAATAAACAGTTTCAGCAGCTATCCAGTGTTAAATAAGAACTTCCTGTTAGTGATCCCTCAGGTACATATAGGTAGAGATATCGTCAGTCTATATTATGGCTATTTAAGGATTTGTGCATTTGTGTGCTGGTACTGTAGCTTGAGCAATATCACATTTGTTTGGAAACCTAAAAACCATTTTAAACACCTCTTCAATCTATACTACAAAGGGAAAGTGAAACAGAACTAATTGCTATACTGTACCATAAAATGCATTTCAACCACATGCATGCTGAACAGAGTAAAAAGACATTTCTTCCCCCGTACTATATTTTTCTTACCCGTTGTATCTTGCTCCAGTTTTTCTGCTTGGCAGAAAGTGATGTTCCTTTGTCATACGAATGCTCTGGGAAGTCTTGGGGGTAATAATAAGAAAATATCTCTGCCACAAGGTAACCATTGGAAAAATCTCTGGGGAAAAAAAACAGACCCATTACACCAAGTCTACCTGTGAAATTTACTTTGAACAAATTGCTTTCTTGGTAGCACTGTATTCCTCACTGTAGTATATTTATTGCTGTTATTTTTAAAATAAGTTACATCACGGTTATATACACTATGCTGTATGTTATTAGACAGAGGTAATGACAGGACAATTTCTTTACCTGCGCACATTCTTCGGATAAAATGACAAGTCGAGGCTCTGCAGCCACTTAACGACTTCTCTTGGCAGCCCTGTCTTTGTGTGGCATTGTGAATAGTACATGCTGCTCTGAGTCTGATTAAGTCTATAAACCAGTAATGTCTGTACTGTTTTCTAACAGGTTAAATCATGAAATCAATCTAAGCCCTAATGAATTCGGCTAGTAGCCCTGGACTTTTTTGTTTATGTTTCCATGGCAACAACACACTCCTTTGCCATGGTCCAATGGAAGCGGGCATACAGCTGTGGCACGTTACTGCCCCCTACAGGATATAACTTTATTATACAAGTTTGTGGAGGACATGCAGTATCTGCATTTTTACCTGTATATATTAGATAGGAATACTTTATTTTAAATCTCCCCCATTTAGTATTTATAAGCAATATGTAATAGCACACTATAATATAGTTGTAAACAGATATATTTATGTATTTCTCAACAACTGTGACCCCTGCAGGCACCCACAAGCAAAGGCTTGTGTATTATGACTGGCAATATAGTACAATCCATGAAAACCTAAAGTGTTTTTATAGCTGCTTATTATGATATTAATGTGTGTTGTAACCATATAGGCTAAATGATTGCATCCTGTTTAATGTAGGGCTGTAGTGTTATCATAAAAATAAAACAAGATACATACTTTTATTAATACAGATGTGAATAATAACCATGAAACTGAAATAATTAACTAGAAATATTTTAACTCAGCTCAATATTATGAAATGCTATTTCTGTTTGTAATGCTTCTATTTTATTCATATGAATATTTAGTTCATAATGTCTTTCATTTCAGCATTAGCTATTGAAACAAACAAATTGCAATATCATTAGCTTTTGAAACAATAGAGACAAACACTTGCTGCTCCACCTACTCATATTTTCCATTTGAGCTCAGCCACCTCCAGTTGTCAGTACTCAGTAATCCAAGCTTAAACTTGTCAACTATTTTTGTTTTCAGATTTGTGAATACATATCAACCTCTATGTCAGTAATGCAGTCCATATATATACACACAGATACACACACAAAGGCAACAGATTTTGGAATACTACTTTCAAAACTGTTTTAAACAACTAGTAGTGTGCAACGCATTAGGTATCAAATGCAAAACTTTGACTATGCCTTCATATACTGTATTTTAATTAATTGCCATTATAGCATTAAAATGTTATAAAGTTCATCAATTTCTATAGCTGTGCAACTATTAAGGCATTTCCTAAACACTGCAAACCTGAACACAGTTACAAACACAGTTTTTATGATGTAATATTAACCATAATTTATACTGGAAAGAACAAGTCTGCAAGGTTGTTTAAGCAACATCCTCACATTCACTCAGGTCCACACATCCACAATGAGATGGAGGCTGCTCAACCCATCTAGTTACTGTCGGTAACACAGTGGCTGCTCTGTGACTAATTTCAATTAATTGCTCTTACTGCACTGACTGGAAATTAAAATTAAAAGTAGGAAGAGTACACAGAGTTGATGTGCTGGTTGTGTCAAAGGCTTCTTTCTGGAAGTCTGGCATAGGTAGATTGGTTGTTGTCTCCTGTTGTCATTGGTACTGCAGGTAGCTCCTGAGCCTGTTGGGCAGGGGAAGGTGCGAGAGAAGGTGGAGTCTGTGACGGCCAACACAGTTCCTGATACACTGACGACACAGCTGGCTTAGCAGTCTTGGTGTAGCTATGAAAACGAGACAATGAAAAATGATTTAATATGGTTGTAGAATTAATGCATAATCTACTTCCCAAAAACCTGTGATCACGGATAAAGAGAAACACATCTAATTGCAGACATTTTAGTTGAACCTAATTTCAAAAACAGGAGCTCAGAGAGACATCCAAGATTGCATACAGAACCAAGCCACAAGTCAACATGTACCTTCATAGAGCAGTAGAAAGCCTTCAGTTAAACTGCTGGGTGGAGCCACGTCTACTGGCCTCTGAAAGTCTGTGTTCCTAGCGTTAATGTCAGCACCAAAGTCCAGCAGCAGCTTCACTACTGCCGTACAGTCTTTCTGTGCAGCTGCATGTAGGGGCGAATCCAGGGATTTGCCTTTTTGAACATTTGCACCTGTGTAAAATACAACTTAATTATCCATTCTAGTTACAGTCCAGAAAAATGTGATCACGTACTATTACTTCTGAATATCATAAATATGTGTTGTTCTTTATAACCCAGGAGTTGGTTTGTGTCTGTGTTAAAATGCCTGTTCAGGTGCTTATAAAATCCATTTTGCATGCATATGTTTTTGTGTTTGTCTGTGCACAGTAACTCTGTTTGTGTATGTGTGTGAATATGTTCATGCAGGATTTGTGCCTGTCTGTATGGAGATGTAAAGATCCACACTGTGCTGCGAGCTGACCTTCCCTCAGGAGTTTCCTGGCACACTCCAGCTCTTGACAGATGCAAGCTGTATAGAGCGCTGTGCCCAGGTGAGGAATGTCCATGTCCACATCTGCCCCCCAAGTCACCAGAGCCTCCACACAACCGTAATGACCTGGAAGTAATGGAGCATGAAGACAGTAATCAGTAAGTGACAATGTGGGATAATTCTCCAAGCTGTCTGCTCGGGTCATGTTAGGATTCTCTTTTAAAGCTGTTTTTCATAGTGCAGGTGTTAGAAAATGCTTTATAGCACAGGGAAGGACACAAATAGCGGCTGGTACACAAGATCAAGCTATAACTAGTAGAGCTGAAATGATACATTGTTTCATCAGAATCAGAATCAGCTTTACTGGCCAGGTGTGTTGGACATGAGGAATTTGACTCTGGTACAGTGGCTCTTCATGTTAAACAAAATAACAGATATTGAGTGGTAATGTCAGGATACTGAGTATCAGCAGCAAACAGATAAAAATTGGTACTGGTTGAGTGCAGAAAAAAATATTTTTGAACCTGACACTTAGGTAGGTAGGTAGCCTATAAATGTGCAATTAATTAAAACATTTGTATAAAACATCAATTGAAAACTACCTGAAGTATTAGTTGATGTGTTTTGTCATACAGTACAATATATGCAGAATAATTTGTCATAAAACACCTTTGCTGGTAGCTTCATGGATCGGTGAGGGATGGTACACAAGACTCTGGGGTTTTGCTCCATTTTCCAAAAGAATTTCAGTGCATGCCACACTTCCCACTGTACAGGCGTTGACCAGAGGGGTGACTCCATCAATTGTAGAAGCATTGACCTGTAAATGCATTTTCTTTTTATTATTATTATTATTAGGTTTTGTTTAACCATGTATATTGAGTAATAGCAGCAGCCTGGGGGAACAACAACTTAATAGCTCTACAGAAACTGTACTGGAGCTGGGGGAGCGGTACATTGCTCATTTGTTACCCCTGCCCAGACTTTCCAAACCATGGAAATTACATTTGACCTGTGCAGCCTAGCAACATTAAAGAGTCACAAGGCCAGTATGTGACTTACATTTGCTCCTGCATCAATGAGAGCTCTCGCACAAGCGACATGGTCTCCAAGACAGGCCTCATGAAGTGGTGTCACATGGTCTATAGTCAGAACATTCACACTGTGACCCTGGAAACAAAACCAAGCAGCCAGACACTTAGTGCTTTAATAGGCATTAAGCAGTACATGACCTTTGTCAGACTCTGTTGATTAATACTAGGAAATGCAAGAACATCAATAAGCTTATCTTCTTTTGTAAAACAGGCCCATCCTTCCCAGTTCTGGCTCTCAGTAATTGACAAACCGCAGTATAATGCACAGTCACATTAAAAAAATAGAGATGAATAAGCTTGCTAATTAAAATACAGACCCAACACAAGTCAAGCAAAGAACTAATAAAGCTCCATATAAAATGCTGTAATGATATCACTGCTTTGTCATAAGGTTGTCTGAGTTAAGAACGAGGCATTATGTAGGCTTTGTAACTGAAATGGATTGCTATCTTGAAAATGCAAGTAAAGGTAGAGATGGCAATTGCAATGCATCCCCAGTCAGCTTCTCTCTGGGAACATCATTTCTTAGTTGATGCTATTGATCAATAACTCTTTGAATGTCCCTCAAACAAACACTATATATCATGGTCACATATTGTATATACAGTATGTTTGTATGTATGTTCATATGTACAGTAAGCTGACACAAACAGCTTTTTGCATTTTATTTAACTATAGTATTTTTTTATTCATGGTCAGATGCTGAGTTTTAGCAATTTTGTACAGTAACAGCATGTTGTAGTATAGGTAGGCCTGTTCCTAAAAGCTTGGGCACCAGACAGGAGAATAATCATGAACCTGTCATTTGGAAATATATAATATATAAATTTTGTACAGTATAGGACAGACCCCATGTGTACAGATGCAAGTGACTCTCTTGAGGAGCTGTGTTCTCTTCACCTGTAAAATGAGGGTTCTCAGGGCCAGGAGGCGGCCTTGACTTGCAGCATCGTGGAGGGGTGAGCGGTCTGCCCAGGATCCTGTGACAAAAATAAAAATTTAATTCTTGTTTATTATTTACGTGATGCTCTAGAGCAGGGGTGGCCAATTCCAGTCCTCGAGGGCCACTGTCCTGCTTGGTTTCCAACTATCTTTGCCTGACCTGCTGCTGATTAGAATTGGTCACCCCTGCTCTAGAACCATTTAAAATTACCCACAAGATCATAATGAGAACCTTTACAGTACATTATATACACAAACATTCCACCTGCCCTGAAGTAAGAATGACAGGAAAGTACTGGTATATAGATGTGTGCAGAGAATGTTAAATGCATTTATTGTCTGACAGTTCAGTCACTTCAGTGCTTTACTTATAAACTTGGGGATGGGGTACATAAATAATGTTAACTGAATATAATAGAAAATATATGTACAGCTGAAACAGTGAAATTATTATACTTGGTATTTTTGTCTTATTGAATTTCAGTTTATTTACCATGTTTTATTATGTTATAATTCCTCTATTGATTAACCATTACAGCTGCTTAATGAAATCCCCACTACAAATCTGAACTTATCAACTCTCCATCCTCTTGATATGTTAATCAAATTGATGTATTACCTTTTCATGCCATGTTTTACCCTTCATCTAAAAATTAATGCAAGGCGCAGCATATTATTAATGCAACTAGCAGCGCTTGAAAAGACCTGATATATTCAACACATTCACACTTCATTCAAATTAATATAAATGTGAGAAGCTGGCTGTGGGCATTTTTAAATTTGGCAAAAAGGGGGAAAAAGTCACTTAACACACCTGAGTCAATGTCCATAACAACAGCTGATGCATTCCACACATTATCATCATCATTATCCCCTTCTTCCATTTTTATCACAAATTATAGATAATAACTAAATATTTTCATTTAAATTAATGCTATTTTATTCAGGCAGGCAATTTTTCTTGACTGACATTAATTTGAAATATGGGTATAAAAGACCAGCTAGAGACATCAAACAGATCTCTTAGAACAAGAAAGTCCATATCTACAGGACCGTGACTAACAGACTAAGCTTGGCTTATTAGTATTTTATGGAGCAGGTCCACTTTAAATTAAACATCCCCTTGAATGATAGCTACAGATTATCTTGTCGTCGTGTCTCTCTTCCCCAGAATATGGCTTCGGACCGCCTGTCTCTGAGAATGTGGAGTGTTGTTTTGGTTGCTGTTTGACTGTGAAAGGGTGCACTGCATAGCTAGAAATGGAAACTAGGGCAGGGTGGGGGTGGGGGTTATCGTGACTGTGTTCTATTAATACATTAGAGAAAAAGAGCTATCAGCCTGTTGTGTATTCATTTAATATTGAATGTACAGTTCAAGGTTTATAGGAAGCTATTAAGCTAATGAAAGAAAAATGGCTTATCATTCATATCTATAGTATGAATATGAATACATTTAATGGCTCTTATACACACTGGATTAGCAATGCAGTATTTATAGCTCATTGTAAACACGTGTATGTGTGTGTCAATGGAAGCTCTTTGTCTTAATTTTATGGGAAACTGTATTAATATTTTCTGTGTCTGACTTTATGTGCCTGTAGTCAAACATGTTTC
Organism: Monopterus albus; assembly: GCF_001952655.1. Lineage (NCBI taxonomy): Eukaryota > Metazoa > Chordata > Actinopteri > Synbranchiformes > Synbranchidae > Monopterus > Monopterus albus. Next base: position 1,460,782 of record NW_018127966.1, read on the forward strand.
TTGGTGTATAGTGTAAATACAGTTACACAGTGGCTACATTTTACACCAAAGTTTCATTCCAGGCACAAATATTTATGCTGCGAATTGTGCAGTCACTTACATTAAAGAAGCCAGCTTCAGGGAAGAAAAGACTCACCAAGGGTTTTTATGATGTTCTCAGTGTACTCACTGTGTTGTTGACCATAATCATAGAACTCTGCTGATATTCTGGCAGCTTCTTTACGGTTCCCACGAACAATGTAGAAGTATGTCAACAGGTTGAGAGAAATCTTAACAAAGAGCTTAAAGCAGAACAGTGCCAAGATGCTGAGGTAAACATTGGACAACTGGGTCGCAAAGGGCTTGTTGGTGAGTTCCCCTGCTGGAACTGACATTTCCTCTGGCATGTTATGGAAGAGCTCTGGTTATGATGAAGGCAGGATCAGATGCCACTCCAGAAAGCACAAGAGTAGCCTACTTTTTCCCCTCAGTGTACTGACTGGTTTGCTGGTCCAGACAAAGAACAGGCTGGGAAAAAATGGTCTGCAGCTGCTACTGTGCCTGAGAGCAACTACAGCAATGTTACAGTACAATGTGTGTGGGCGTGGGTGTGTATGGTCACAAGTTGTACAAAATTCAAGCTTACGTAGTGCTTGTTGCAGCCATAAAATGTGACATGAAAGGAATGTATGCATCCAAGTTAACCCATAATTCTAAATGAATGCAATTTAAAAATGCATTTTTGTGTGGATTTTTACTCATGATAACAAATTAATGTTTTTATATTAATTGTAATACGTGATTCTGTACAGATTAGATCAACACTGTTAAACACTGTTAAAAAATGTATTTGTGCCAAAATCTTAACCGTTTTAAAATCATATCATTAGCCTAAACTTGTGTAGGCCTAATTACCCAAGTTTTTAAAAGGTGGCACACAATGCTTACACATCTGTTTAATTAGAATTTTAACTACAGTATTGTTTTAAAATCATAAAGACTTTTTCAAGCTGTCAGTTGGTTTGTTCTCACACATTGATGGTCAGAATATCAGTAGCCCCTGCTTTCTTGAATATAATGAGCTCTTCTGCTGGCTTGTAACCCCATCTTTGTGTTATTATGGCTAGCTCACAATGTCAGTGATTGGTTGTGTTACTGTTCTATTGTGTGTTCGCATATTTGACAGCTTTACAATTCTAATAAAATGTTATAACGTTATAAAATTTTTCACTAGTCAAGCCAACATTTTACTCGCAAGATTAATCATAAATCTTGACTACAACCATTTACACATAGTCTGGGCTATTTTGAAAAAGAAAATGAACAACACGTTGATATTTGATGCTGAGATTTTGACAGGATACCTTCTCTTTCGAAGGAAGCGCCTCTGATAACCGCGCATGCGCAGACATTCCCCGGCACCTTTTCCGCAATCATGTAAACATTTATAACTACTTCCCGTTTTAATCTCTGCATGTTTCTGACCAACATCTATTCGTCAAATGAAGGGTTGTCTGGTGTTTTTGGGTGTTATAATCACCTTTTGCGCACTTGTCTCTCCTCTGTGTTGTCAAAATATGAGCTCGGGGCAGACTCGGACTAAGTTAAACGGCTCTGCATTTGATTTCGACTCGTTCAGGGAGCTGTTTCACCGCAGGTATGACGTCAACAGCGAGGAATTTAACCGTCGTCATCTCTATTTCCAGGTAAGAGTTACAGCAAGCGAGGAGACAGATACGTGAATAAAAAAACAGTTTACACGCTTTTCAAAACAGACGTCCCCTCTGTTCACGCCCATTCACGTCGATGAAGGACGTATGGAAGTGCACTGTTTACATATTAACGGTGTGATCCCCTCAATCTAGAAAACTGGCGTCCCATATGTCTTCTTAATATTGATTATAAAATTCTGGCTTCTATATTAGCTAAAAGAATTAAAGCTGTCCTAGACTCCGTTATTAGTGAAACTCAGTCAGGATTTATGCAGAACAGACATATATCTAACAATATTCGATTAGTATTAGACACCTTAGACTACTCTTATCTAATTAAAGATGAAAGCTTTATTCTCTTCCTCGACTTTTACAAGGCCTTTGATTCTCTCAACCACAACTTTATATTTTGATGTCTTGAAAAGTTCGGCTTTGGTCCTTTTTTTTGCAAGGCAATTAAAACAATGCTAATTGCTATACAACAATGCTAATTGCTCGATTAAATTAAAATATGGAACTACGCCTAGATTTGACTTAAAAAGGGGAATCAGACAAGGTTGTCCCATATCTCCTTACCTTTTTATACTGGCTACTCAACTCCTCACTGACCATCTAAAATCCAACAATCTCAAAGGAATTACAGTTGAAGACAGAGAGATTATAATAAGTCAACTGGCTGATGACACTACCTTATTCTTGAAGGACAGTTCCCAAATCTCTAAGGCCATTAATCTAATTAAAACTTTCTCGGAAGCATCTGGTCTCAAGCTTAACATTCAAAAATGCGAACTTCTCCCTATTAAGGACTGCAATCTAACTAATATCTCTGGAATACAAGTTAAAGACAGTGTTACATACTTAGGTGTTACTATATCCAAAAATCAAACTTTAAGATGTTCCCTCAACTTTGAGCCCATACTCAAGAATGTTAAGAAAAGATTTAATCAATGGCTTCAACGCGACCTCTCACTTTTAGGTAGAGCCTTACTCTCTAAAGCAGAAGGAATCTCTAGGTTAACATATGCAGCTCAATCCTTATTTTATACTTAAACCCGCAAATATTTAAATCAATTGATCAAACATTATTTAACTTTATGTGGAAAAATCGCATGTACTATGTTAAAAAATCTGTAATGATGAATACATATGGAAATGGTGGCCTTAACTTATTAGATTTTACCACCCTAAACAACACCTTTAAAATCAATTGGCTGAAATCTTATTTGAAATCTCCTTTATCTATCTGGTATATATTCCCTCACTGTGTTTTCTCTAAAATTGGTGGCTTAAAATTTACCTTGCTCTGTCAATACAATGTTAATAAAATCCCAGTAGTACTTTCCAATTTTCACAAACAAATGCTATTGTCATGGACCCTAGCCTATAAACACAACTTTTCCCCACACAAATGTTACATCTGGAACAACCAATATATAACTCATAAGAGTAAATCTCTATTTCTTTATAATTGGTTTGAAAATAATATCCTGTTGGTGAAACAGCTTTTAAATGACCAGGGTGTTCCTTTGACATTTGAAGAACTGAAAAATCGATTTAACTTTAGTCCTACACTAAAGGAATACTCATTGACTATTGGAGCGATTCCCTCTGGACTGCTGATGCTCTTCAAGAACCTGGACAATGATACGGATGACTCCTCTTTTCTATTGGATCCAGCCGACACGTTCATAGGGAAAACATGTTTCACCACTATAAGAAAGAAGAACAATCGAGCTATTCGGGCTATTTTTCAACAGGATGTAGTGTCTATGCCATATATTATATCATACTGGAATATTTTGGTTCCGGACATTTGCTGGGATAAAGTATGGTTATTGCCTTTTAAATATATGATCAGTAATAAAATAAGAGAGGTCTCCTTTAAGTTAATTCACAGATTTTACCCATCTGCTCATTATCTTACAAGATTTAATAGGTCTATTAATACATCGTGTGTTTTCTGTAATGCCTCGGAAGAAACTACTGTTCATTTATTTTGGGATTGTCCATTTTGCTATGATTTATGGCAGAATGTCTCTGTATTCATCACCTCCAAAATTCATTATCCCCTTGCTGTGAAATGGGAACATGTTTTATTTGGTCTGTATAACAATAATAGAAAGGAAAGTGACAAACTACATTTAATTAACTTTATTCTACTCATGGCAAAATTTTATATTCACAAATGCAAATTCTCTAAATCCAAACCCTTCTTCCCTGCCCTGTTATGCGAAATTAAAAATTATTTCTCCTCCATCCTGAAGAGCAAAAATAAAAAAGCTATCAAAATTTGTAATATATGTACTTCCCTGAATGTTTTTACTTAACTTAACCCATTAAGTCACCCCCGGCTTAAAGGTTTCATGTTCACATTGTCTGCTTCGATGTTGTTCTTGTTTTTATGTTCTTTATTTTATGCTATAGTCCTCTTGTTTCCGATCTATTTACTTATGTATAACTACCGTCATATGCCTTAATAAAGTATAGAAAAAAAAAACATATTAACGGTGTATTATGCGATTTATATCATTGAATGACGATGGGAGAAGTACTGAGACTAAGTAAAAACTGTAACGCCACAGTGTACAGTAACGATATTTCATTACAAGTTAAATTAAATCCAGCATTCAAAATAACATTGACACTTAGGGGTGTACCTGCCAGCCTATAAACAAAATGTCCTCTTGAATAGGGAAATATACTATAGATTAGATAAGTTTACTGTTAGGTCTTGTATAACCAGTATCTTATGGTGAGTAATGAGCTAATGTAAAACAAACTTCAAGTAAATATTGCTGTAGCCTATAACACACCTGGCTTTGTGAGTCTTCTATTAATCTCTGCATATAAGATGAGTCTTTGTTGAATTGACTTATGTTATATGGAGAGTTGTTTCACTTGATTATTTTTATTAATTACTTTGCCCTCAAAAAAGTTTTGTTATTATTATTATTATTAGTAGTAGTAGTAGTAGTGAAGCATTCACATTGTGTGCATTTGTTATTGCAGGACACTATGAAGCGGCACAAATACCTGAACTCATTTTCTGCAGCACCACACTCTGCAAAATATGGCATCAACCAGTTCTCAGATCTATCACAGAAGGAATTCAGGGGTAGGCTGAAGTTTTGTTGTCTCTTTTAAGTTTATATTCTGAGTTCTTTGTATTTTGAATCCCCTCAACAGCTGTGACAGCTGATGAGAATTTACTGTTTATCCAGACAGCTTCTTTATTTCTGAAGATGCTTTTTCAGGTGAAATATATTCACTCATTTTATATTTGTCTAGTGGGGTGTTTCACACGTTATCTCCTGGATGGCTGGGCTGAACCTGCAGTCACTGTATACAGTACATTAAATTGTATCTGTCTGCAGAGCTCTACCTGCGAGCAAGCACTGCCAGAGCTCCCTCTTTCTCTGGACTGAAGACAGAGGGGCTCCCAGCCAGATTTGACTGGAGGGACAAAGCAGTGGTGTCACCGGTCCAAAACCAACAAGCAGTAAGTTACACAAGTAGATGATAGATGTACTGTATAGGTAGGAATGCACTGCAGGTACAAAGACAGTTGGGTTACATCAAACATATTAAATGACGATGTTGGTCCTGAACAGGTTTATTGTTTGCTTTTCAGTTCTTATTAGGTATAAAGTTAATGATATCTCTGCTATGGGTTTTCCACAAAAACTGTTAAAATTTCAAAAATTACACTTACCTCTTCTCCCTTATAAAAATATTTTTAAAAAACAACTAGTAGACACATGACATCTTCACTGAAAGTCTGTTCTGGGTGTGTCTGCACAGCAGGCGTTAGCTTCCACATCACACGGATATCACAAAGTCACAATTGGCCCTGTATGTCTCAAAGAGATGTGCGCATTAGGGATGTAAATCGCCACGCTCATCACGATATGATCCTATATTGATTCTCTTTACCAGGGAGCTGATATTTGCCGATACTTCAAAATATGCCACAATGCGATTTCGATTTGATTCAAGGGCCTGCGATTGATAAAGTGATATTATATTCCTGTTTCACGCAGTTATATTTTTATTACCTAAATTGTAACAGAAGTGTAATTCTAAAAATCTATTGAGATCCTTTGTTCACTTTCAGGTGTGATTTAAATACAAATAAGGACCAGTGGTGACCTTCCAATTCAACAAACATGTTTGAGATACAAAGTATTTACACTGCAGTTGGAGTTTTGTTTAAAACTTAATATTCACACTTACTGTTGTGTGTGTCATTTTTAATCCAGAATACATACCCACGACTTGTATTTTTCTTGGCTGCTACAGGTTAAGGCCAGTTCTCCTAGAAATCATCACTTACACCTCTGACGCAACAGATAAATCTCTAATTTAATCTATGACTGAGAGATGTGTGTGAGACACGTGTCACCCCTGGACCCTGGTTTTCTGCACTTCACGTTTCTTCTCTCTGGTGCATTTAACAAAGCATAACCCCCACAGACTGTTTATCCGGTCACTGTCCTGCTGACAGACAGACAGCTGTTCTGATGACAGCGACACTGCACTGAGGTCTGAGTCATTGTGGACTGAACAGATCTAATGCTTCAGTAGCTTATGCGCTGCTCACGTCTCACTTTTAGTGTGAATTCCCAGTCACTGAATGTCAGCAGCACCACCTGGCACTTGTTGTCTAGTTTGAAAAGAACACAAAAAAACCCTTCCCCCTTCAATAGATAAATCTTAAAAGAGTTTTCTAGTGTCTGACTCGGTGCATGTATTATTCTGTGCAGTAAAGGTCGAACATGAAGTAGCCATAAGCAAAATGCATGTTTAATAATGGTTAAGCAAAAGCAAAAGAGAAAATGACAAAGTGAGCCATAAAGTGTACTTTGCTCAGAGAGCAGAGTGAACCTAGGGACACCAAGAGGGAGGGAGTGTTAGTGAGATGGAGCTGCTGCTTGTCCTCACTCAGGGTTCACTCTCTGCTCTTTTTGTCCTATATCTTTAGTCAGTCAGGTTGCCGTTGGGGATGATATTTTTACTATAAAACTGTTTTCCTAAGGGAGAGACATAGCCCACACAGTAAAAGCCAGCAGAATAACTTTAACTCTCATGAATTCAGGTAAGGCTTACCACTCTAGGGAGATTCAGTACATGACACACTCACCTACCGCTCTGCTCTGCAGCGGTTTTTCTGCCCAGACTTCTGGCTTTGTCAGTGGACTTGCTTGGGCTGATCTTCCCCAACAGACTGATAGATATATAAACAGAAAATAAAATGTAGTACCATGCACAAAGACACAAAGTATCAAGTCACTCACTGCTCATAAATGTTTCTTGATTCAGTTTTCCCTTATCTTCATTCCACTTTTATGACTCAAGCACATTTCATTGCTTTAAACGAGAAACAGATGGTCCTAATATTTTGTATACTCAGCACATACTTATCTCCAGTCCAAGCAATAATGACTGATTTTGGTTCACTATTGATTTTAAGCCATGGAACCATATTGGGCAACAAAATATTGGATTCTTACACGGAGAGCTTGTGCTTTCATTATATTCATGGGGATTTATGCTGAGCAAGTGAACAGAGATAGTCTGATGTTGTTTGGAGGATGAGATTGCTTTTGCAAATGTTGCACAGGAAAATGCCCTCTCCTACATGACATAATGAAATACTGTTTTCACTCTCCCAAACAAAAAAAAAAGTGGTTTTGGGAAAGCAGTCTACTGTATATCAGATATGAAGAGTACTGTAAGAGCAACTTGTGGAATCTAAATATCTTAAAGCATCCCCAGGCTTAAAGTTTGAGTAAATTAATTGAAGCAGAAATTGATTTTCCTCAAGACACAGTACACCTGTGTTGTTTCTGTCAGTAGATGGCAGCAGAAAACAATTAGTCACAGTTCAGTCCGACTGACCAGATCAGCTCACCTTATAACTGCGTACAGCAAATACACTCTGGAGATTTCTGGTCAGAGAGCCTTTAAAATTATGGTTTCAAATGCCATCAAATTCAAACATGATGTATTTTGGAACAGATGTTTTAAGTTTTATTTGTATTTTGTTCTCTATACAAACCACTTTGGGATTTAAAAATTGTCGTTTGCAGACTGGTGGAGAGCTCTTTAAAGATGTATCATGGCAGTGGTTTGACCAGCAGGGGTGCATTGGGGCAGAGACCAGTGTTTATCAGGATAAACTATTTTTCACTAAAGTGTCCTTGAGTGAAACGTAGCAAAACAACAATGTTTTTCCCTTCTGGGGACTAAAATATGTGATGGAATTCTTAATTTGGATCCAGACCTAAATAATGTTTCAGCATTCCTTTGCTGTTAGATTTTTCTCATTATTATAATTTTACTTTTGCAGTGTGGGAGTTGCTGGGCATTTAGTGTGGTTGGTGCCATGCAGTCCGTCCATGCTATAGAAGGCTCCACGCTAGAGCGACTCAGTGTGCAGCAGGTTCTGGACTGCTCTTATAAAAATGAAGGCTGCAATGGAGGCTCCACATTACAGGCTTTGGATTGGTTAAAACAGGTATACGTTGATATTTTTACCTAATTTGATGGCTCTAACATTTTAACAAATGAGGTCGAATAAACCTTAAAATATCGTACTTGACATGTCCCAGAGATGGACCTCAAGTAAGTGTTTTGAAAGAGGAGACCTGTGTGAAGATACAGGATTATCCATGCTGTTTTAAATTTAAGCTTTTGGTAATAAGGTAATGGAGTCATGTATTTTTTATTACAGAGACATGTAGTGGCAGTAAGCAAAATGAGATTTGTGTTCTCTAGTCAAACATTACAATTAGAAAACTGCTGTACCAGAATCTCTCATAAACAAGATGAATGGATATTCCGTGTACTTCCTTTCTAGACCAGAGTGAAACTGGTGCTCGAGTCAGAGTACTCCTACAAGGCCAAGACAGGAATCTGCCATTATTTCTCCCAGTCACATGGTGGTGTTGCACTGAAGAACTTCACAGCGCATGACTTTGGGTAAAAGACACCTTTTTGCCTGCTGTTGCAATAATGAGTAAAACAACACTGTATTGGGGTAAAATCACATTGAATTTGCATGAGTTTTTCTTATAAAGTATCAAGGACACAGGAGAGAGGAGGAAGTGTTGGTCTTGCACAGTGACATACCAGATTGTGTCAACACATGCATGGATTACTCAGGAGCACAGAGTTTCTTGACTCTGGTCCAGATATTTAGGCCCAAAAGGTTACCTTGGGTTAAAACAAATATGATCCTCTTTATTTAACCCGCCTGTTATGTTCATTTCTCAGGAACAGCAGTGATGTTCCTGGGTTAATTTTACCATTATTAACCATTTCAATCACTATTTAGTGCAATGGTGTTCTTTACCTCTCACAGATTATGGTTCAATGAGGATAATGCACTAATTTTTCATAAAAATGCCTGTTAAAACTTTTTTTAATGTACATTGGAAAGACCTACATATAAAATGCATTGTTATTTCTGTTCAGGGTCAAATTGACCCAAACAATATTTTTGTAATATAAACATGCAGGGGGAGGTTGTAAATATGTGAAATGAACCATTTTCATTTTACATGTTGATTACACCTATTAAGCCAAGCTGAGGTTTCATACCAATAAAATACTTTTAACTGTTGTTTTTAGATTTTGAACTTTACAATGGGTCACATTGACCCATTGTAAAGCATAACAGGAGAGCCATGACTCACAGTGCATATGTAATACCTAATATGTTTTTTATTAGCACAACATTGTTATATTGCTATCATATCTATCATCAGGACTCCCTGTCAGAATTTATGCTGTTTTCATTTTGCTGGAGTAGTTAACAGGCAGAATAGTTACATTTTCCAACCGGATATTAAATGTTCTTATGTCTGTGAATTCTTTTGTATATTTCATTTGCATTGGATATAACTTTTCAGATATAGGATTTGCCAGTGTAATGCTAATTTTCATACTAAATGTCAGTGTCATGCTACTTTCTCTTTATTTCAACAATCCACTGATCCAGTACAAGCATTTGCCTTTTGACCTGCCCCTGTCTTCAAAAAGATTGGAGTGCTGGGTCACTGAGTACATCAAACAGTTGGAATTGGACACATCCACAGGATGGAGGCTCAGGGTTCATGGTTAAGTCTTAACCTTTGGTTGAATGGGATCATAAGCCACGTCTGTACCACAGCATAGCAAAAGAAAAGCATGATTAAACAGTTGAACAAAGCCAAGATCTGACCTCATTGTGAATGAGCAGCAAAATATTTTAATGGATGTAATTTTAGCCCAGACTTGGACTGCATGACCCCTCCATATGTCATGAGCTGGGAGAGAAGGGCAACACAGTTGCCCCCATTGGGAATCATGTGGTGGAAGGACAAGATGGCAGAGTGTGCTAGAAGGAGAATGATGAAACTATCAATTTCATGAGTAACAAAATGTGCTGTAGTTGGTCAGACAGCGATGCACTGATTGGATGAATGAGAGGAGGAGGCGGCGAGCAGAGAGGCAAGTGGTGGTAAAATTGCAAAAATAGTCCCTGTGAAACACTGAACTTAAGTTAACATCCTCCATATCTTATTTAATGGGTGTATTTTAATACATTTTCCAACCCCTGACTTTAGAGTCTAATTCACCTGATAATGCCTCAAAAAGCAGCGTCATCACATGGTCAAACATGCAAACATTATTCTGTTGTTTAGTGGCCAGGAGAAGGCCATGATGGGTCAGCTGGTGGAGTGTGGTCCTCTGGTTGCTCTTGTGGATGCTGTCAGCTGGCAAGATTACCTGGGTGGAATTATCCAGCACCACTGCTCCAGCCACTGGTCGAACCATGCTGTCCTGGTTGTTGGATACGACACCACTGGTACAGTATATACCACCACCACACAGACATGAGGAGGAATCATAATTCAAGACAAAGAGGGATTTTATATTTTATTTGAGCTATCATTTAAACACGTTGAAACCCTAGGGCACGTGAAAGTAAAGCACCAGATTTTTAGGTAAAAATATTCCAGTCTTAATCAGCCTTAATCACAAACAGAGCTAATTAAGTGCTAAAACAACACATGAGTTCTAAAATTATAACTTTCTTATATCAAGGGAAACATCTACTAGCAGGGCAAGATAGTTTTTAGTGATAATTGAGGTGTTTTCATTTTCTAATTTACTCAGTGTAGTAAGGTGTTTTCCTCAAGAGCTATAAGTGAATTGGAAACATGTCATTGTCTCACATCACAGCTGAAACATTTCTGTAGTTTTCAGAAGAATAAGAACTGAAAGCAGAACATGAGTGTCAATTATTACTATTTTTGTAGTAGTTTGTAGAGTAGATTTTTTTTTGCATTTTAGTATTCCACCTTTTGCCTTGAGCTGTCCTGGGTACTCTCTGATCCAGGACAATCTTTTATGTACACTTCATGTCATGTCAAGATTTCACAGTATTGAAATTCTGGTTATTTAGACCATTAACCTTTTACCTCTTTGTGTTTAGAATACTTTGAAGATGCACAGTTAAATATTACTATCGATATATGCTCTTAGTGTTTGTTTCTTGACATTTTATAATTCATGCATAGAAATATTTTATATTTCTCTTCATTAATTATTTCACATACAGTACACTTGTGTTTTGTGGGTATTACACAAGGATAGGAGTGATTATGTAAGGGCTTAAAGTGGTTGCAGCTGCAGTACACACACACACACACACACACACACCTAGTGCTCCATTACCCTGTAAATAATTCAATGTTGAAATGTATGCTGTCTGTCTTAGGGGATATTCCATATTGGATTGTGCAGAACTCCTGGGGAACCTCATGGGGGAATGAAGGTTATGTTTATATAAAAATTGGGGACAGTGTTTGTGGTATGTATGATCTCTACCTTTTGTCATATTCTGTTTATATGTCCTTTTAGTTTGGTGTCTGCAAGTTAAGGGATTAACACATCTTTAATTTTATCTCCCAGGTATTGCAGATTCTGTGGCAGCAGTTTTTCTTTGATAACATTCGATATTACATATAACATCCATGAGTGACTGTGTGTATGTTCAGTGCTGCATCAGTTTAAAGTGTTACCTTAATATTTTTATTGAAATGCCACCATCTCACATCACTAAGACAAAATAAATCATTTCATATGCTGGTTGATAGCACAGCAATTAACACCATCACTCTACAGTAAAACTAAATAAGAGTACATGCATGGTACAAAATATATATCTTATTAAATACATAAGGTAGATACATGTTACAGAGCTACAGTAGTAATATTATGGCTAATATTACTCACAACTATTGATACAGAGATCACATTAATTACTGCATAAATATATAAAATTAAGAAAATACAGAACCTCTTAATAGCTACATTAACATTATGTTCAAATGTTGGTTTATATTTTATATTTTTATGCAAAATGCTCTATTTTAGATGCTGACATTGATTGTTCATACAGAGGTTTGCACCTAAGCCATATCACAATAGTCTGAAATGTCTCCCTCTCTGACACCTTCCCTGTGCTGTTGTGAAAAATGATGTTTGTAAAACACTAATTTTCACCACCAGTTTGATCACTGCTTTCAGCGATCCATCCATGTTCAGGTCAGTCACAGTGAATTTGCATAGTTTAATAAAAAAAACAAAAAACATCTAAGCAAATCTTATCAGGGAGCCGTCTGCTATAAGTTAGGATTAGACATTAGAGCAACCTAGCCTAAGGTGATTATTTAAGGGTCAGACACTGCATCACAGGTTGTGCATACTGATATAACTAAAAATGCTGTTTATTTTTTTTTCTAGCTTAATTATAGAATATTTGGTATACTTTACTGTCACAGTGAAAATGTTTTTGAAATTTTTTTTTGTACTTCGCTTGCTAAACAATAAAATGTACACATTTTGTAATTTTGTACACTTGCTATTTATCTGTATTTACATGTAAAAATCTTTGTACTAAATTGTCCTCTGTCTCATGTCCTTCTTCTCCCCTCTTTCAACTGAAAACCATCAAGTTAAGATTCTATTTGCTCCAAAATAATCATATTTTGGCTGTTTCCTTCTTGTAGTATTTGATAATTTTCTGCTAAAAGGGAATGTAATGACTGCTGTTGTTATTTTCTTGCAAAAGAATTTCAGTGTATGTACTTTCTCAGGCTCACCAACCTGAGAAAGCATATCACAGGACTGAAATCCTCTCATCTTCTCAACAAAATGCACAACTCTTAGCATGTTTTGATGGTCACCAATTTACCTGTGCCCCTGTCACTTGAACTTTTCCACTGTGCAAATGATCCACTGTTGTGAGGTCTCTTACAATGATAGAAAGGGAGCCGAGATAGACAACTGAGACGCCCCCTAGTCTGAGTCTTCACTGGTGCAGTAGGAGCTGTCCCAGCACTCGGCCATGTAGGGGAAAGTGTGAACACTGGGGTTCAGCTTGGGCACCCAGTGGCGAGGCACCAGGAATGTTGCCAGATTGAACAGATCCACAAACACTTTGTAGCGGTCACTAAAGGGAAAGAAAATTATAGATTAAATATTTAACGCATGTAGTCTTACAACGTAATTGAGCATCTGTTACAAATTGAACTTTCTGAAGGACAAAAGCTGGGTTGAACTGGATGCTGCTCCTTCAAAATGAACTTTAAATATAGTTTCTGCATGTCTGGATGAAGTGACCATATGGCAGGTTAATTTAGATAAGCACAGAGTAGCACCATTCTGTGCTTATCTAAATGAACTTGGAAGTGTTTAACATACTTGCAGTGTAAAGTGTTTAATCAGGAAGTTCACATTTACAGCATACGATACCTGACAGTAGATCTCAGGTATTGGTAGCCAGATGAGCCCCCTGTGCCAGCTTTGCTGCCAATCATACGATGCACCATGCATACATGATTGTCTGAAACAAAAGACAGAAATATTCATTGTGATGTGAGTGATTGTTTTGGCTCTGCATGTTTCATTTGAGCCATAACTTGTGTGGATGTAAGTGAGACGTGGATCACTGAAAAATTTATTTCATAGGAATAGTTTGTTGGATGGATCAGAAAGTGTGGAGGATACTATGAGAGTCTTCTGCCTCTGAGGTTGTGAACTAACTTTAGTTCTGCAAACTCTCCTCTTAGTTCAGCTCTGCCTCTGGGCAAAGTATCACAGCATTGGTTTCCTGTAGAAATTAGCCTTTTTTTGGCTAGTAAGCATATGCAGCAACTGACAGAGATGTTACATCACTTACATCTCCATTTTGTCATGAGGGTGTCAATATCCATGAGGGATGTGAGCAGCTGGAAAGGAACCTGGAACCTTGGCTCTTCCCTAAAGGCAGGAGAGGATTTGAGAATATTTTTTTTTTTACAAAAGATAAAGTGACGCATGAAAATCTTTCTGGTTGGTGTCGACGGCAGTTGTGAAACGACTATCACTTGTTCAGTATCCACAATGCAGTTAACATCTTAAACCCAGCAGTGTCACATTAATTATCACCATACATTGAATGTTACATGACTGACTCTCAGGAAGCCTTAACGAGTCTCGCTTGATGCTGTGTTTTGGCCACACAAGCCTGGTTTCCACACATTTTGGTAAATTGGACAAAGACGATCTGATATAACATGAAACAAACGTCCTCAAGACCACACAGAGTCCAGCTGTTGGTGTTTAACAACTGCTAGAGTTCACATGACCTGGATTGCTGACAGGGTTTTTAAAAAAGGGATGTGATATGGAAATTTTGGGTCAGAGGAATGAATGAGTACACCTGTCTTAAGAACTAGCACAGGGCACGATGTTAAAACTCCAACTGCCCCCATGAAGCTGTGGTCAACAGACTGTGTATACTGTGCAGCTCTCTAGTGTAGAAGCATATAAATGTAAGAATCTGAAGGAAACCTCACGCAGGTGCACTTTGTCAGCAGAGTTTGACTAGATGAAGATGGAGGCAAATTACATACCTGTAGAAGTAAATCATCAGAGCACCTTGCAGGGCCTTGTAAGAGAGCCGCCTCTCACCTACTTAGCAAAATGGAAACAATATTAAGTAATTCTGTTTAGAGCCTAAATGTTAAAATTCAAACATAACCCATAGAACTCACACAGTGGTGAGTCAAATGTACATCACAAACAGAACCTGCTGTATGTGAAGCAATGGCAAACAGGGTTATGACATTTGATAAATTTTTAATTTGTTAAATGCACTCACCTTTGCTAAGGAGATGGTCATGACGCTTTTCATCAAACAGAGAGCTGTAGAGCTCTTTCTGTTTGACCAGCTCTACCATCATTTCCTCCTTCTCCTCGGAATCTGGCATTTTCTTTAAAAAAAAAAAAAAGCCATAAATAAAAATAGTCTCCTGTCAATCATCTGTGCACTCCAGGGAAAGCACAAAAAAAAAAAATTTTTGTTCTGAAAGCTGGAGCCATCTCTTACCTCAATTTCCTCCCTCTCCTGATTCAGCCCATCAAATATATTGATTTCCAGCCTTTCCCAGAAATTGAATCCATCCACCTCCAAGCCAGGAGTTCGCTCCAGCCACCCCTGAGAAGAACAGCCCATTTATACATTGTTGTCACATTTATACTATGTTCTGTTTATCCAGAGCAAGATAAAGCAAACAGAGTGTTGTCTTCTCTGTTTAACTTGTGACTTAAAAATGTATGCCCACGTGCAGGTGGGTGGTGGATGTACCTCGACTAGCTTTAAGAGTGTCGGTTCCTGTTCAGAGGAGAGCAGCATCTCACTGTCGTGACCACTGAAATTGTCCTTGTAATGGCATCTGTTGTATGGAACCCTGAGGTTTTCCGGGACCCCAATTTTATTCTCCAAGAGCCGGAACTGAAGGCTTTGGAAGCCAGAAGCTGCAGATAGGTATTCCCTACATACACACACAGACACACACACACACACACACACACGTAAACTGGACTTTGCACACAGTACAGACAGTGCATCTCATAAGTTTTTTTTATAGCTGAAATAGAGATGCCTAAAAGTTATTTATGAGCTCACCTAAAGTCAAAAAAGTCCAAAGCTGTCATTGTTTCCAAAACTGCAAACTGGTCAACCAACAGTTTGAAAATCGTTACAGTCCTGTGGATGCGAGTGTTCACTTTGAGCATGTTGCGTTCATCTCGAACCTTGACGAAGAAGCAGAATGTTCAAGGTAGTAATTGTTAATCCTAGTAAAGCTTGTAAGTACATATTCTAACACACACACACACAAAATAAAAAATAAGTTTAATGACCAGAAGGTTTGTGTCCCTATTTCATCGATAATGTGTTTCTTCCGGGGAAAACAAATAATTACAACTACCTTTAATTTTAATCTAGAACATCACCATCCCTGCCTAAACTCCAGAAATAGGCTGAATAAGACATAAAACTCCTGAGAAATAGAAGCTGAAAAATGTAGAAAAAAATCAACTGGACTTGGTTTTAGATAGAAGACGTTTCACCTCTCATCCAAGAGGCTTCATCGGTTCTGTTCAACTGTCCTTTGATGGCCAACAATGTCCCCTAACAACTGAGTCATTATAGCCCGGTATCGGTGAGCGTCGTTACCTGTCTTTCAACCCTCACCTGTGCCCCGATGCCTATTGTCCTGGTGTGAATTAGTGTGATCCTGGAGAGGATCCGGACATCACCGTCCTCAAAAGAATGTCCTTTGTCCTTTGCTGACTCTGGTCCACTGGAGTTGGCCCTCCTGTGTTGGGCCATGCGTTTGTGCAGCGACTGCTTAGTTTCACCAATGTACAAGTCGTTATACTCCAGACTACATTTAATTGCATACACCACATCACTCTGTGTTGAAATCTGTGTCTGTTGTGTGTTGGAATCGCAACATATCAGTCATTAGGGGACATTGTTGGCCATCAAAGGACTGAAACACCACCAATGGGGATAAATATCTTCGGCTCAATACCAGTTGAACAGAACTGTTGAAGCCTCTTGGATGAAAGGTGAAACATCTTCTATCTAAAACCAAGTCCAGTTGATTTTTTTAACGTTTTTCAGCTTACTATGACCTGGATGACTGAGAATCTGCACGGACCTATTAAATAGAGCTTTCTCTTTTAACAGAAGAGATCTGCTGTATTCCCTATTCCTGAATCATATCTAAGAGAAGATACACTACACAATGTTTCTTGAACGCTGTCCATTACCTCCCCTCCTCTGCCACTGGACCATACCCCACCACAGAACATAAAAAGACTACCCCTGCTGTTTGCACAAACTCAATACATTCCCCCTTTTTGTCATATTATATGTGAATCTGCTGCTGACTGTTTTTTTAACATCATATCTGCTGCTGTTGGTCATTTGCACTGCTGTCCATGGACATTTCATAAGCTATTATGCAATGCCCCTGGTGATGCTGACCACCTGACAATGTTCTTGTTATTATTTATACTGATGTCACTGTTTGCACATGGCTTTGAGTTTCATCATAGCCTATTTAGTTTATCCTTATTACTTATTAATCACTTTTCATTTTCTATTTATTCTGTGTTTATTCTACTTTTATTCTTTTTACTATTTTAGTTTCTTAAATGGTATGAGCATTCAACATTAGGTGAGAGAGACACAGTATTTCGATTTTTCTGTATGTCCTGCACATATAGTGAATTGACAATAAAAATCTTTGATCATATTCATTCATGCAAATTTACAGTCTTAAATGTGCATTATTAGATCCCTCAGAAATGTGACTTACGTGTTCGTTGGTGAAGATTTCTCGCACGGAATCAATTTCAAATAAAATCTGTTTGAACCACAGTTCGTAGGCTGGGCGAAAACAAAAGTTAAAAAATCTAAACATTTCATTGTAATATTACAAGGTAAACAAAGAAATTAGAATTTTTAAACAAGTCAGAATCTGCTTCTTGGAAGATAGCTTTTGTTTTTTTATGTTACTTTTTATCCCAGGAGAGCCATTTCCATTATTTTAAATTAATTACTAAATTCAAAGATTCAAATATAAAAACAAACACAAAAACACATGTAAAATTGATTGCAAACTAATTCAATTACCCACTTATTCACTAAAATACAAGGTTAAAACAACAATTTCATTTTTGCAAGACCAGTAATAAAAAAAGTTACTCCTAAATTCTACAAAGCTTGTTTTACCTTGATGGGTGACAATAAAAAGGTGCTCGTCATGGATCTTGTTACCCTTTAGTTCACTCTGTAACACCTGCGCTGACAGTACTTTGTTGAGCTGAGGTTTGGAAAAAAGAAATTGCTTAACATAAAAAAATTTAAATTCCATGATGTATTTTTCATAAAAAAGTGACGCACAAACACCGATTCATATGATAGGTTGTTTTTTGTTGTTTTTTTTACCTGCAGGTAGTCTCCATAGATGATTCCTCCTTTACTGGCCTTGTTAACCCCTGCCTGAGAAGCATCCTCATCTTCTGTTTTGGGAAGCTTGTTTTTAAATAACCTGTGGTGTGAAAACAGAAAGCTTTTTGTTACAGTGTTTTCCCAGAATTAAATCACGCTGAGCACTTAAAGTGATACAAGTGTTACAGAGTTGCACTGGAGTATGCAAAAAAGGAAACAAGCATTGAAAATAGAGAAGGCAAATTCCTTCAGAGCGCTATTTTAGGTGCAGTGGCGGTTTGAACATACAGATGCTTCTTCTCAAAGTACGGACATCCACTCATGACTCGTCCAAATCGGTTGCAGCAAAGCTGTTTGACTGTTTACTTAGACTGCTTTCAATGCAATCCAGATTTTTAAAGAGTCACCTCATCCAATCACTCATGAGGACACAGTCACCATCCGGCCCGCCTCAGTTTCCCCCATGGAGCCCCCATTGTTTACCTTGTCCTGGAACCATCCTCTGGACATTAACCTGTTAAACGAACAGGCCACAGGATTTTTTTTAAAGTAAAAATAAAATAAAAAATCATGGAATATCAAATCAAATATAAAATGATATTACTTTTCTGCAAGTAATCAACACAAATATATGCAGTATAAGAATATTTAAATGAGTAATTGTCAAGGCCTTTATACAAGTATAACAAACAGAGGATTCTGGGAGATCTCTCGGTCACAGGCCATCTTCACTGTTTACTCTGAGGGATTTGTTATAAATCTGCATGTATTGATTTTTAGAAATGGTACACTTGGTTATGTAAGCATCTAACTGAGAGGAGTGGAGTTTTCATGTGTTTATGTCCTGTCTGGCTAACCTGATATGCATTTTCATCTTTTTATTCTGCTGTAAACATTTCCCTAACAAGATTTTTAATTTCTGAAAGATGAAGTATAGGAAAAACTCAATTTTGCTAAGAAAAAAAGTATTTGTCTTCAACCTCAACCACTTGCCTTGATAAAAATAGGTTTTTATACATCCAATACTATAAACACATCCCCTCATTATAATATAATACTGTATATGAATATCTCAAGGAAATAATGAGTTGATTACTTGAACTTAACTCTTAATATTGTCATTTTTACCTACTCTTCTTTTGACAATCTTTACCCACTAAAAATATAAACATAAATGTCATAAATGTAAACTTGCATGTTTGTTGAAGTAACCTTCTGAACACTGTCACAGTGCTCTCTGGAAATCACCGAAGCCAATTCATAGGTCACATGACTCCTCTATAAATATTTGCGATTTGGTAAATATTTTATTTATTCCTTTGTAAACGTCACTGGAGAAGCCTTGTTTTCAAGGTTAGTGCAAGTGTGGACTCTAAAGTGTTTTTTAAAAAAATGTACACTGCTATTATGTTTGTGTCTTCTGCAAAGTGAAGCTACAAACTGGTGACAAATGAAAAGACAAACCAACAAACAGTAAAGTGTCTCAGTGAGGTGATGGGCCACCACATGCCACCAGAACAGCTTCAGTGCACCTTAGCATTGAATCTCTAAGTCTCTGGACTCTACTGGATGGATGAACACAATTTTTCCAAATAGATATTCACTTGTTTGTTTGATGATGGTGGTGGAGATGCTAACACATTGCTCCAAAATCTTACATAGGTGTTCAATTGGGTTGAGCTCTGGTGACTGTGAAGGCCACAGCATATCATTCATTGTCATGCTCATCAAACCATCCAGTGACCCCATGTGCTCTGTGGATGGGGACAGTGTCATCCATTTATTCAGGCTTTTCCTTTAATTTGTCACCCATCTGCAGTATAAGGGCATACCCATCTATATTACAGTATATGAACCTTTTGAACTGGAGAGTGAAACCATCCAAAAGTTGCTAGGAGCTCAAAATGTAATTCTTCTTCAGCCAGCGTTGATAGGCACTACATGGGAACTACTTGTGTGTTTTCAAACACAATTACTTATAGAGTGAAACTAATAATGGCCTTGTCCCTCCCTTCCACTCGAACTGCACCACAACACACTATAACACAAATACAGTTAGCCCAGTTTTATCAGAGTAAGATTCAGAATCCACAGTCCACTCTCTCTAAAGGGGTTTTTCCATTATAGGAAACTACCAAAACATGTTGCGCCGAGTAATGCTCGTCGTGGATTCTGTATCCACTTTGGCGGTACATTCTGGGAGCTAAATTTCAGCACCCCTCAGGAGGTAGGGGGGGCATGCGCGCAAAGCAGTCACCGGTGATTGGTCAAATGTCCGCATCTTCACACCTCAAGCATTAGCATTACAACACACAGTCACCATTACAGCTGACTGTGTGTGTGTGAGAGGGGAGCAGCACCTCCCTCCTCTAAACAGAGATCGACAGAGAGAAAATACAATGGAAAATTAAAGCAGGATGGTCCTTGTCAACCCCAAAGGCTATGCCTTTGCCAGATGACGCCGCCATCCAGTGCAGTGAAAGTTGAATCAGATCCAACTTTTTGGCCGAATAGAGTTGTCATTTTGCCAGAGCCTCCTGCTGTGCTGATGTAGACACGGTGATGAACAAGGAGAGCTGAGCTTTTCTACACCTTTGAAACTGAGTCTGAACACTGGAGTATGGGTTGTACTGCTCATTAGGCTCCAATAGTGGAAACACACCATTGTTTGTCAGTTGTGTTATTGGATACCTCTGTCTCCACCTCTGTCAGTTTTAGTTTTTCATTATTTGAGCTTCAACAATAATTGACATATAAAATCAACGTATGTGAAAAGAACCCATGTATATTGCTTATAGGAAGTTGGACTGTCGTGAATGACAAGGTTTTGTTGTATGCAGGCATTATGACAAAATTGAATGCAAATGAATTAAACACACAAAGGCCATTAGCCAGAGATTTTAAATCAATTACCTTCAGTCACTGTATTGTATGTTAACCATTAATCTCTATTATGGAAATATAAAAACATACATTAACTTACTGTCAAACCACATTATCATGTAGAAATCTTAAATCGTTACAGGGATCTAGTTTGGCTGCAGATATACAGTATAAAACTATAATAACTTCATTAAGCAATAGAGATTGCTGTACTGGATGTCTGCAGATTATAGATGATTCCCTTATCAAAATGCTTTTTCTTGTGTGTGCTCACAAGGAAGCAGAACTTGTCACAGGTCAGAACAACAATTTTCATGTTAATCACAAAATAATTATTTTGTGATCAGAGGAAAACAAAGTCTGTTTGCCCTTCTAGATGAAGATTGATTCTGAATTTCATTGCGTATACAACATCTGCAGATAGAAATATTGGCTTTCTATTTTACAGCAAATCTACAGTTGCAAACAATTGCAAAGTCTTGGGTGCATATGCTTGTGTTATTGTATTATATCGAAACCTGTTTATTCCTTTGTTACTGTTTTTATTTGTTAAATTCAAACCCCGGTTCAGAAACTGAATACAATCAAGGGCAGACTTCTTTCTGACTTAGGAAATGCTTGTGTTGCTTGGATTTTAATACATTTTATCAGTGTTACTATTGGCTATAATTTGAGATAGTGTTTTCTTCTGATAAAAGCTAAAGTTTAAGTCCCTCTTTGTTAAATGCATACTGTATACATTTTGTAAATCTTACAAGGAAACTGTTATAGTGAACTGAGATAATATTTTCTGCCACATTACTCAATGTTTATCTACAGGTCCTGTGCAGGATTTGTGTCAACGAGAAAGTCCAAGGTGTCAGCTGAAGGTGAGTACAAGCAATAATGAACAGTGTCACCTTATGTACTTGTGAAAATGTAGTCACACTGGTGGGCGGAAAAAACAGGTCTGGTAAAAGTGTTGGAGGGACATCAACACAGACGAGTTTCACAAAATAACATACAGAATATATGTAGAAATGTACACAATCAGAGGAGAGAAATATCCATCCATCCATTATGTATACCGCTTATCCTGAAGAGGGTCATGGGGGGGGGGCAATTCCAGCTGACATCGGGCGCGAAGCGGGGGTATACCCTGGACAGGTCACCAGTTTGTCACAGGGATGACACATTTTAAATGGGTGATGCTCTTGGAGAGTCAGTCGGCTACATACTGCCATTTTATTTACTAGAAGCTCATTAGAGACCTCAATCTGTTGACTATTTCAAGTGTTCATAATTTCTAATCAGCATGGTTAATGCACATGATTGCCCATTTCTAATGTCACATCGATGATTTGTGTATTGCTTCTGTAAATTCAGCTTCACTAAGTTGCTGCAGCATTCCTAAAAATAAAAAAAAATAAAAAAATCACAACTCAAATGCAAACTTGTTTCCTAAATCCCTCCATCCATGGGATCTGAACTTGCATGGATGCTAAATTTATAATTACAGGTACTGTTTTACATGACATGCAGGATTGGGCTGCAAAGTCAAAACCAAGCTCCATGATTGCTTCCTCTTCAGTGCTGTAGATGTTTGATACCTTTAAGATGGTTGGCAGTGTGAATAACATATGGCTTCAGTTTGAGCGCCTTCCATAAACTGACACTTGACTGAATTATGAAAGATGTTTCATTTTTTATTTTTGCTATGATGTAGTTATTGCACGATGCTTTTGGGCCTTTGATGTTCTTGCAAAGTCATGCCATCTCTTTTATATAAGCCTTTGAAGTAGGTTTAGTTGCACTATGTTGCACTGTAGAGTTGGCAGTGCCTACTGTGGTCAAAGTGTGATACTACAGCAGTGCCGTAGGCCAGTTATATTACTGCTTTATCAATTCTATTTGATGTCTCTTAAAGTTATCCTGGGGTATCCAGGTGTTTTTCCCCCCCAAACAGCTTCCTCGCTAATCGCTAGAATTCAAATGAGTTACAGTACTTGATGTTGGAGGTCACAGCAACAATATACTCTGACCTTTATGAAGGGACAGCTGATAATTGTACATGTATTGCTGTATGATAGAGTATTTAGATAAAGTCAGATGAATGACTTTCTGAACTATACACTTTGTACCACTAGGGAGCATCAGCGGACTTTTAAGAGGATAATGGATTAAAATGTTTTGGCTGATCTGAGCTTGTAGCAGCAGGGGTCTGGTGAGGTTTGGAACTCTTTGTATGGATATATCTAAACAAATAGGGGTTTGTGTGATTAACTTTGTTTTCAGTGTTAGGAAAGAATAGACAAAGGTTCACAGAGGAATTTCAATAATACACTTCATTATAGGTTGTAGTGAAGGGAGATAGTGGACCCTAAGTGTCTGATGAGAACATTCAAGGCCTGTTTTTTGGATTTTTAGTTGAGAAACATTCAAAGATACAGCTATGTTGAACTTTTTATGTGATGAAACATTTCAAAATTTCTGAAACTGTATGAAGAATCTGCGGGATGCTGGAGCAGCAGGGAGGAGGTGAAAAACAGCAGCTTAAAACAACCTTTGAACGAAAAGTATTTTGCTCCTATTTGTTTTGGAATTCTGTTTGAAGTTTGCCATGGGGGAAAGAAAATCACTTTCATGATTATGCATTCTGTCATCAGAACTGTTCTGTGCTTTGATGACTATGATGACTCTTAGCATGAGTGTGGAAAAGCTGATCACAACCCTGCAGCAATATAAAAAATTGAGCTATCAAACTTTCACACAAATTTGTGTCTAAAATCCTTTTTGACTGTGATACTGAATAGTAGAATGCTATCTGTTTCAGGTTCCACTTCAGATTTCTTCTGCTACACTTAGGAACACAGCTTCATGCACAGCCAAAGTAGACAAAAGCAGCATTACCTACTGTAAGTAATGCTACTTTTGTCTACTTTGGCTTTATATTGTAGCTCAGAAGATCTACTCTTAATTAATGTAGTTTGTAATGTTGAAAGTTTTTGGAATGCTGAGGCCATGCATGCGTAACTATGTGGAAGGACTTCAGCATCGGTGATATCCAAATTAGCATGTCAGTAGCCTTCCCATTTACAGTAACACCACTTTTTCCTCACCTAATATTCAGTTTAAAACTGACCGGTTCCTTTGTGAGAGAACAAAAATGAAAGACCTCTGTCTAGTTATTAAGAAAAGAACACACTGAAAAGAACCCCACATATCACTTTTAATCCATGAGTGCATTTAACATTTAAAAAAATTATACCAACTGAGAACATGGAAGTGATGTATATTTGGATCCACTGTAACCTTGTTTATGTGAGATGGGTTCATGAAATATTTGTGTTGATGAAATATTCATTGGACAGGAAGCCAGGTCAAAAGGCATTATGCCCAATAAAATTTAGCGGAAATAGTAGATGACTGTATGTTATAGATACTGTACATCACCACATGTCACTACATGCACAGGTTTCTGTTAATTACTTAAAGTGAAAACTGTGGAAAAAGCTCCACATTAGTCATATTAGGTGGGATGTAACTAAAAAAAAAAAAAAAAAATCAGGTCTGAAAAATCAAAGAAAAAAGCAAAACCAGCTGGATTTTATTTCTAATGTATAAACACAACAGAAATTACTGTTAACATGATTAGTACAGACATTTATTCCATTTCTAAAAAAAAGAAGCCATAAAACTCTTGCATAATTTACAAAACATGGTGTCCCCGTGCTGTCCAAAACACAGCCGTCCCTTTTTCTCCTCCTGACAGTCTGTCATACCTTTACTGTCATTGTTTCCACCATCAGTAGTGGGTATTTAAACATGAAAACAGTTTTTTGTTTAAAAGCATCTCTAAGAGAAGACATGTTCATGATATTTCATGTTTACAGTGCTAAATCTGGTATACATAGATGTTGTTTGGTGAGGATAGCTAATGTCACAAGTCTGATTAAAAACAAAACAAGACAAAACAAAAAGCTCAAGGATGCTGCTTGCTCTAGGCATGTGAACTCATGAGTCCGGTACTTCTAGAGAAGTACAGATATGCATAATGTAAACATTTACTTTGCTCTGACAACAGTTTCTGTTGAGTCAGACTTTTCTTGATGAAAACAGAAAACAAACAAAACATAATTTAGCTCACTATTTTCTGCAAAGACACCACTATTCCTCTGCTTCAGGGTCCAGAAGACTTGCGCTACAGAGGAACTGACCTGTAATTGCCATGTTAAGGCTTGGTGTAGGTTATACATTTACTCTGTAGTCCCAAGGTCACAATGCACAGCATTGTTTTTGACTGCTTGTGTTTTCTTCTTTTTTTCTTCTTTAACAAAAACACATGGACACGTGGGTTATGCATCAGCAACCTTTTGATTACGGTTACTTTTCATTTTGTCTGCTAGTATGCCCCTACCAAAAATAAGTCTCTTTGGCAGAAAATCCACCGCGTATTGTTACCTTTTCCCAATTTCACTTTGCCGAAGAAAGTGGATATTATTAGCGCTGTCTGCTAATTCTGGGTACTGCTCAATGGAGAGCACATAGTACCCATCGTACCCCAGAACTTTGCCACTACTCAGAAGCTGCCTTTTTTCCCCCTCTGTCCAGGGTCGGACTCCTTCCTCACCATCTCTCACTCGCTGCTGTTCTCTTGCCCACGCACCTGCCAAGGCACGCTGACGGGCGAGCTCAACAACCCGCACTTTCTCCTCATCCACAGTGGACCCATAGCGGATATGAAGAGCTAGAGCGCCAGCACGAATCTCCACATCTGCGAAACGTCGAGTCCGACTATCCATGACTGTGGTGGACTGAGAAACAGTCACATTGACACCGTTCTCCAGAGTCTTGTGTCCACTAGTGAGGTGCAGTGCAGCAAGGTCAGCATCTGGAAGGCCTGGCTTGACAAAGTAGTGTGTGTCCCGCCCTTGTATAGTGAAGTGGAGGTCTTCCAGATAGAAAGCATTGTTGAGGATTGTTGCAACCTTGATGCAGTCTTCACTGGCCACATTTAGTGTGTGAGTATGGACGCTGCCCTTGTAGATGGCAAACATAACAGCTCTTCCAATGGGAGACATTGCTGCCGAGAACCACAGCCAAGACTTTTCACCTCTGCGACCTCTACTGAGATGGACCTGTGGCAGCCGCTCGAATGACCAGAGAGGGGGTGCTTGTCTTG
>NW_018127966.1:1486877-1565197 GCF_001952655.1 Monopterus albus
TAGGGAAAGTGTAGTGAAACGTTAACATCTGAACATGGCAGAAGCTGACTCTCAAGGTCATTTAGAACCAGCTATGGCTCTGCTTCAGAGTTTTTCACACCCATCTAAGATAATGGCATTTTCAAATGGTGTTCTCAAGCCAAAAATAGATAAATCCCCCATGACAATTTTACACCAACACTTTTTTGTGTTGGTGTAAAAAGGGGTCTAAAGAAGCCTAGCATAAATAGCTTCAAAAGATTGTTTTAACAGTAGCGACACCAAAATATTACTTATAAAGTTAGTGTGAAAGTGTGTTCAGCTGGTAACTAAAACAAGACAGGAAAGTACACTTTGCTTATTGTGTATTATTATGCAAATATGGCCCAATTAAAACTGATATTTTATGAAATACATTCCACTCTAATTAAGAGATGGCATCTTCAAAATATTAATGCAAGAAGAAGACAATTAGAAACCATGTCACTATCAAAAGAATATTGTCTGTTGGCCAGAAGAGCATTATATTCTTTATTTTGTTTATTTGTATTCAATATACAAAG
Organism: Monopterus albus; assembly: GCF_001952655.1. Taxonomy (NCBI): domain Eukaryota; kingdom Metazoa; phylum Chordata; class Actinopteri; order Synbranchiformes; family Synbranchidae; genus Monopterus; species Monopterus albus. Next base: position 1,487,420 of record NW_018127966.1, read on the forward strand.
AGATTAAAAGAAAAACCCACCGGCAGATCATCCCAGAGCTGACTCTTCCTAAGTTCATAGGATGGCACGCTTAAGTCAAATTTTGGGACTGGAAACCCAGGAATGGTATTGTGAAGATGAAAGCCAAATGTTACAAGCCAGCTGTTCACATCTGTGCACGAAAAAGAAATTAAAAATAGAAAGTTTCAGGTTACAACACGGATACCTTTGTACCCACCTTGCACTTTAACAAAACCTTTTAAGCAAAAAAAAAAAAAAAGCTCAAGACATTTAGCTGATTAGCTGATAGACAGAAAATTATTTGGTAAATATTGTAATAAGTCTTTTTTCAAGTGAAAATATAATATATTCATGTAGTCAATTGAATGCCTGGTTTGATGGTCAGATAAACAAGGATAAAATTCAATTTGTAAAGTATAATAGCCATTTTTCACTATTTTCTGACATTTTATAGATTAAACAATTCATGGAGAAATCCATCTGCAGAAAAACTCAATTACTTGCAGCCATAATCATCATTATCAGTATCAACGGTTTCAATTACAAAATGTCTTACCTGCAACATATTCTCTCACTTCATGGACTTTGCTGATGGGGTTGTTGCTTCTGAACATGTACAAATTAAAAGGAGCAGGCTCCTTACCAACTTTTTTCCAAGTAGATATGTCTGGAACTGTCCACCTTCCAGACATTATATCATAATCTTGCTCCCCAAAGTGCAGCAGTTTGGTCAGGGGGTCGTACAGTCCTCCATGAAACCCAAGCACAAGCTGGAAGTCTGGGTTAGAGTCAAAGTAGACCTCACCGTACGCCGTGTACTGGAGCTGTTTGACCAGGAGTCCGTTACTGGTGAAGACAGCCAGAGGTGTGCCAGTGTTATCGCAGGCGATGTAGAACTCCTCCCCACTGCTGATCTCCATAGCAAACAGGTGGCCTTGGAGGTCATAGTAGAGCGAAGTGATCTCTGAACTGGAGTGGTTGTATAAATGTGTAATCCTAGCCGGGTAGCTTAGGTCTGCATAGAAGTACTGCAGGTGCTGGCCCAAGCTGGTCTTGGTAGATACTCTGCGGCCGAGTCCATCATAGCGGTACTGAATTGTCCATCCGCTGCTCTTGCTGTAGACCCGCACCAAGAGTCCTTTGGAGTTGTACTCAAAGATTTCTGCTCCCCTTTGACGGAGGAAACCATCATCATCCATTCTGTATTGGATATCTCCAAGACGGGTGATGCGATCCCTCAAGTCATAGCGCAGAGGCAGAAGCCTTGCACTATTTCCTGCATTCAGAAGATGCAGATTTCCATTAAGGTCATATGTATAGCGCCACATCACTTTGTCATTCAAGTATACAGTCTGGAGCTGGCCATCCACATCATACTCATAGCTGTACTTGGTGGTGTTGGCAAAGGGGCCAATCTTGATCTCTCGCTTAGTGACCCGGCCCACGTCATCATACTGGAATGTGATCCAGTACATCAGTGAACGAAATATCTCATACTGGATTTCCTTGATGCGTCCGTGTGCATCAAAGTGCTTAGTATAGGTCATGACTGCGGTAGAGATGATCTGATTTATATCATAGTAGATCACCCCGAACTTTCCAAACTGCTCAACCTTTCCTGAGATGTCATCAAACTGGTATAGATCAATGGGTAGTGGTGTTTCGTTGATGACACCTTGCACACTGGTGACACGCAGGTTGCTGTCGTAGGTGTAATCAAAACGTGCATTGACCATACCATCCTCACTGAAGCGGAAAATCTGCCTGTCCACCAGGGGACCCACTTGGCGGTAACGGATCGAGCAGATGAAACCTTCATTCTGCAAATTTACAGTCTTTAGCACACCTGCCATCTCATCATAGGTGAAGCTGACCCTGGTGCTGTCATACAGGATCTCTGACAGTTTATTCTGCCGCCTATACCTGTAGAGGACTCTACGGCCTGTGCCGAGGTGAGCTACTCTCAGTAGGAGGCCGTCTTCACTGTAGTCCACAGCTACCGAGGCATTGCTCTCTGGGGGGTGGTACAGGTTCCTGTAGTAGCCCACTGAACGGATGGTCTGCATGGTGTAGCGGGCCACACTTGGCATGGTGACAGCAGAAAGCCGGTCCAGAGAGTCAAAATCAAATATGTACTGGCGCTGACTGTGGAGCAGGAGAACCATGGACTAGAGAGAAAAGAACAAAATAGGAAGTGTTTTATTAAGTTGCATAATATTTATAAATAATGTATGCCTAATGCCAGGCAGGGTAAGTGCAGGGATAGTCAGTAGAAATTTTCTTAGAGAAAAGGAGAAACAGGTTATATGAAAAATGCACTAGGTAGCATTAATTATTACTGTTGTGAGTCAGACGCTGCCAATTGCTCAACTGTCGAATCTAAGTTATCGCAAGTACTTTTAAAATTATATATTGATCTGTCAAGGATATATACTAAGCATGCTCACATGTAGAAAACAGGTTTTTTTTCTTCTCTGAACTGTTAATGATTGTCTAGCACAGCCAATGTCCTTAGGTGATATCTGACATAAGCAGTGCTCACTTTTAACTCCCACTACCCACAGAGATTAGGTTAATTAATTTACAGTATATGCAGTTTGGACTGTAATCCATCTTCTACAGGCTTACCACCATTTCTGTTAAATGTTATGTCCAGTCATCTGTTATTACATTGAGGTTCGTTGTTTTCCCTGAGCTCTCTGTGTTTCTTATGTGGACATGGCCTTTCCAGGTCATGCAAGGAAAAGGATGAAGCTAGGAGTGGTATAGAAAATATCTGCAGAGCAATTTTAATGCGTTATGCAGTAAAGAAACAACTAAAGAATATTCATATGAAAGAGATGGAGAAAGTGGCAGCAGAAGGTTGTTTTTCTGCTCTTTGCAATGTTGGAACAGCAGAGTACACAGATCAGGAAACCTCTCAGTTTTGATAATTTCCTATCAAACATGTTATTCTGTGATTAAGTAAATTCCTACATGATTTACTGTATTTGTAGTATACATGTGCCAGAATATTCAGTTAAAATCACTGCATAGTGTATTGTTTATCTACTGCAGTAAAGTAGTAGTGTTCTAGGGACAGACCTGGAGACTAAATGAAAGCTGCAAAGACTGAACAAGTCACGACTGTTTCCACTGACACATTTTTAGTCTTGGCAGTCAGAAAGGAGCATACATTTAAGAACGGACTAAATACAGAGATAACACAATGGGCAACAAATACGTTATAATTTCAGTCGTGTCACTAGGCAACTGCTAAAATCCTGAAACAGCATCCATTCTGATATATTTATGTACTGTACCAAAACAAAGATTAACATTCATGTAAAAGAGTTTACCTTATACCACTGGTGTAGCTATTTCTTTGGATGCAGATCTTCTCAACATTTTTATATCTGAAGTTTGTAAATAATACTGAGAAATCCACAATTAGTGTAAAAGAATTAGTATGCTTGGTATGACCCTCTGTAATAAACTTGATTATGTGCATGGAGCTTTTGATCATTGCAAAATAACCCTCTTCAGCATGGCCTCTGATAATAACTACCCTGCTGTACAGTAGTATCTTACATGCTACTTTGTCTGATCATGCTATTTTCTTACCTGCTCTAGGTAGGTGTAGCTCCATATCTTCCCATCAGCAAACACCCTGGACACCAGGCGGCCCTGGGTATCAAACTCGAGTCTCTCAGTTGTGGGACCTCTCTGCAGGGCACTGATTTGCCCACTGTTTGTGCGACTCACATTAACCGGCAGTAACTTACTGCTGGGCACCCAAAGCACTGGGTGGCCTGCTGTGTCATATATAATCTTTAATAGGAACTTCCTGTGGTCATCGTAAATCTTCTCTGTCCTCAGGGTGCGATCATAATCGATGGAAAGAATGTTCCGTCCGTTGACCTGTGGGAAGGATTTGATTTAAGAAGGTGCAAGACAAATAACAGTAACTATGCTTACAACTCCTACTCTTCTGACAATAATATTTTACTGTTGGATAACACCTAAATAATCAACAACCCATGCACACAGATTACACAATAGTATGATATCAAGTAGAGATTTTTGGCTTTGGTATCACTGATCTTTGTCTGGCAGACGCTTTAAACTGTTTTCACAGATTTTCACTACAGTTGTCACAGAGATTAACACCACCTTCACGAGGCTCATTAAACAGAGGCGTGCTGGCAATAGTTCAGGTAGACTTAAATCACCACCTCTTAAATTAAATTTAGTGGTGATGAAAATCACAGTGAGGCAAAGTAACTACCCAAGTTAAATTCATCAAGTACCATAAATCTGAGAGTCAGATTCTAAGAAGGAGAAATATGAACTGGACGTATGTACAGTACTGGAATATTGATAATCATCAGGTATTAAATGCTGATTGTGACTCATGAATTTCATTGCAAAGAAAGAATTGCCAGATTATCTTCCCAGTTATAATAAGGACTGTGACACAGTCACAGAAATAAATGAGCCTTTGTCATCTGTTGGCCAATTAGAATGATAATCAACATGGGTAAAGTGGCTTGGGTATCGATTCCCTGTCCCTATACTGTCGCCGCTATGCTCAACCTACCACTGAGCTAGGCAAGGGAAAAGGCAATATCCACTTTTGTAAGCACGTGTCACTAATTATCTGTATTTGCAGAACAACAACAACAACAAAATCAATAAAAAAAAAAAAAATAAATAAATAAATCAAACTTACCCTAAGCTTGCGTCCAAACACGATAACCTTTCCTCTGGCTTGTTCTTTGCGGAAGCGCCACTCTACCAAGTTTTGCCCACTCTCCCCTGGCAGGCTCATGTTGCGTCTGGCTACAGTCGGGTTGGCAGCACCTGCCAGGATGTGGGGCTCTGTCTGGTAGTGGGTATCCATCCCGTTGGCATAGCTAATCCTCAGCGAATTGTCAAAGCCCACTTGATAGCTACTTCTACATTGGTCTGTTGATTGTAAACAAAAAGTGCAACTTAGAACAGAGGAATAGGTAATTACACAGCGGAATTATTATTATTGACAGTCTCCTGAGGTAATTACTGGGTGTGTGTACTTGTGCTTAAAATCCTTAGTATTTCAAATTAGACAATTTCCAGAAGAACAAGTATGAACGATGTGCTGAAATAACTGGACCATCTGGCTCTGGTAGGGAAGCTATTCAGATACAAGGTTGATGTGTCTCCCTGACACCCAAACCCACACACTGAGAGAGTAATCATTTACACTGTCGTCTGTCAGACCGTCTGAACTGTAATGATACACGACTTAAGCTTACTCAACATTGCCCCGACGACCCCTGAAACAATGACAAATAACCGCTTACAAAATAGCTCCCTGAGTTGGGAAGATGAGTGCAGTGGCCTTACCCTGAGACAGAGTGTAGAAGGCACGAATGGTTGAGGTATTCATGGTAATGCTGATTTCCTCCTCCGTCATGGAGCTTTCAATGTCCACTGTGAAAGTGCTGTATACGTCTGTGTACAAGTTATTCACCATTCCAGTGGGGAATGTCACATTCATTAGCCGTCCTTCACTGTCATAGCTGTTTGACAAAAAGAACATCAAATGACAAAGCACTGATATGTATGCGTGCTCTCAACGCCACAGTGCCCTGAATTATCAGTCCTTTTGAGTAAGACCATCAAATTTATTGTAATTAAAATGTCACATCGCTCTCTTTTTTTTTAACATGTTCAATTTCCTGAGTATGAGTAAAGTGGCATCAGTATCAACCCGAGACACAATCCAAATATTTGATATGTGAGAATGACATCTCATCAGCTATATATGCTTTTTTAGTTGTAGCAAGGATATCATTCATTGCACAATGTGACATGACAGCAAATTACAGGAGGGAGAAAAATTCAATCACCGAGAAGCCATGCTACCAAAATAAAGGGTCATTATGACATTGGAGCAGATGGCTTATTATTATTAAATCAAATCAAGAGTTGATCATTTTGTTCAACTTTACTTTGTTAAATGTACAGTGCTGTGAAAAAGTATTTGCCCAGTTGTTGCTGCTGAGGGTGGCATAACCAGTTATTAGCTTTAGGGGGCAATTACTTTTTCCACATAGGGCCATGTAGGTTTGGATCACTTCTTTCCCCTTAATAAATAAAATCATCACTTAAAAACTGCATTTTGTGTTTACTTGGGTTATCTTTGTCTAATATTTAAATTTGTTTGATGATCTGAAACATACAAGTGTGACAAATATGTAAAAAAAAAAAAAAAAGAAACCAGGAAGGGGGCAAATACTTTTTCACAGCACTGTATGTAAGCATTGCTCCTCTCCTACCTGCAAGTTATAGGTAGCATTACTGGACATATTATACACATGGTTTAGTTAAGAAAAATGAGAAAAAGAAGCAAACATCATAGGTACTTAAGTATTAAAGTCTAACTAGGCTATGTCACAGATCTAAGGCAAATGTTATAATTAGGTTTCAATTAAATGTGCACCCTAAAGCAGTTTGCAGGTAAGTATGCTTCCCAATTATAGAGTAAACTTGTATTGAGCTGGGGGACTAGAAAGAACACACACAGGGTTACGCACCTTCATTTACACCACATGACTCAAGGATGTAGTTTAGGAGTACTAATGTTAATCTCAACTCAGTAGTAGGTAACAAGCTTAAACAAAAGTTGTTTACTAAACTTTGTTTCCTCACCAGTGTGAAGCGGAGAAAATGTTTTTCCCTAAACATAACATTATCTGCCAGAATGAAAAGTACATTTGTTTACTAGTAGGGAAGGGTACTTAATTTGTCCCAGGGGCAGGTTCCAGATGCAGAAAGTCCAACTGAACTGCAAGCCAAATCAGACTTATTCAGGTGATATAAAGATTTCTGGAGAGTGATCTTACCAGTCTCCGTTATACTTACTCATAGAAAGTTGTCCAGCCGATCTCTGATGTCTTTGTAGCCAGAAGGCCGTTGTTCCCATGGTAAGTAAGAAGCACCAGCTCCTGGCCTTGTGTTGTAAGTGTTTTCAGTCCCCCGTTGGTACCCATGGTCAGCCAGATCACCTGGTTGTCAGGGGCAACGATGCGTACCGGCATGCGGCTAGGATCTCTGCGGATTCTTAAAGTGTTGCCGCTGCTGTCAGTGACTGCTGTGATATCATTCTCTGTGCTGTAGCTGAAGGTATACTTCAAGTCGCCAGTAAGCAGGCTTGCAGTGTGTTGGTGGGTGCCATTGCTGTCAAACACATACAGCTCCTGGGCATCAGGGGAAGCCACCTCGTATGTACTGGCACTGGAAGTCAGAGTTGGCCCGTTTGTAGAGATGGCACGGATGCGGATGTTTCCCAGGTCTGCCACGTAGAGTGTTCCATCTGGAGCTACCACTAAAGAAGATGGAGCATTGAGCCTTGCATCTTTGGCATAGCCATCCCCTGTCTGGTAACAGTCGCAGTTGGCATCATTCTTGCAATCGCAGTCAGAGGGCGCGCCGGCCAAATGCGTTATCTCACCATCCACAGAAATCTTCCGGATCCTGCTCATTTTTCTCTCATCTGTCTCGGCTATGTAGATGGCACCATGATAAGATACAGCTATGGAAACAGCAGATTCTAGAGGGGTTAACTGCGCCCTTTGACCACTGGCCATTCCACGCTCTAGTCCTGCTAATGGGCAGTGTATAGGTCGACCAGCCGCAATGCTCACTTGACCGTTCTCTGTAATGCGCAGCACTATATTGTTGTCCAAGACATACAGTGAGTTGTCCATGGGACTAACTGCTAGGTCTGTGGGCCACTCCAAAATCACCTGAAATACAGGACATCATCAGATTACTGGCTTTTGTTTTTCTGCACAAGATATTCATAAAAAAATTAACAGCTGCTTACTCAAATGACTTGTAATTGATTTAAATGTAATTAACATTTACTCAATTCTTAGCAGAAAAAGCTACGACTATAGCATAAAGTCAACCTATAAACAATAAAGCACATCCCACATTGCATGGTGGGATTGTCCAAGGTTAGAAATCACAGAAAAAAACACTGTGGTGGTGATATAACAGAATATATTTAATTCAAAACACCATGAATACATTTTAATTATAGACTGATATCCCAAGTGACTTAAACAGTGAATGAGCTGTAAACGGACAAAGCCCTGTCTTTCAAGCTATCCTCTGTGTCATTAGCCTCGGAAAGACAATGTAGTTCCTCACAAAAGATTTTTTTTTTAGCTGTATTTCTCACTTGGTAAAATATAACCAGCTGATGATTACATTAAGATATTGGCTGGCACAGGAATCAAATGTGACATTTTAGTTGCTTGTTCCATTACACTGGTTTGTAAAACTTAGAATATATCACTTCAGTGCCAGAACAAAAAAAGAAATATGTGATGATGGAACCTTTGGGTTAAAAGATTAGCTTTTTATCTTTATGTTGTTTTAATCCCTGCTGTCCTCACATATCTTAACATGTGCTAGTGCTGATACATGAATTTAAAGGAAAATTTTGATCTTATTTCTTTTGGCTTCGCCATTCTCTTGTATTTACATTTATTTATGGCTAAAAGTGGGAATGAAGCTTGTGCACGTGTGCCCAATTCAAAAACGGTGCACACACTCACTTCTCTCTTTGTGTACACACAGTTTTAGTCATGAATCTACACAGTTTTATGCATCTGGTCCCAGGACTTTATTTCCTGTGTGGCTATTGTACAGTTACAAAATAACTAAATAACCTTGAGCATGACCTTCTTCTAATCAATTAACTTTTTTTTTTCAAACATTAAAAAATACCAGCAGTGTTCACCACATCATGGAAAAAGTAGACATTACAAGCTATAATCCTGGCCAACCATTATAGCCTGCTTGTCAGAAATGAGTCAGTGAATAAAAAGCTTATTTGTAACAGCACAAATGACTGGTCTAGGCTTCAAATACATAAGTGTGTCATTAAAATTGTCAAAACACTCTTCAATTGTGCTTTTTCACAGGACAATTAATAATAAAATACACTGCCTTTAAGGCTTCCACTAGTTAAAATGCACTGAACCAATTCTCTAGTTTGGATGCCTGAGGATCATACTGTCTCGCCAAAAACATGTTTTTATTGGCTCAAACCAAATGACTTGGTTCATTAGCAAAAACTGACACGCTTAGTCCTTTGTCTACAGTTTCTCCCCCTGCATGTACACCACCCACACACAACACACACAAACAAACTGCTCCCTCCTCTGTTTATATTAAAAATATTCTTACGTTGCCAAAAACCACCTTTAATTTCCTCCCTAGTTCTTATTTCTCTTAATGCATTTCTATTATCATGTGGCTTTCAATAGGACTCAGGAATATGTGAGCTATCTGCTGTCAGGGCCATTTGGTTGTGGATGCTGCTTTCATTCCCATCAGTTTTTGAAGTATTTTGTTTGAACCCTTTCTTTTTGTAAGATGATCTGTGTTAGAGCATTAGAAATGAAAACTGGTTAAACAGCAAAAATAACACTTATGTCTGGTGCAAATATGTACTGATCCTATGGCAGTTACATTCTGAACATCCAATCCAATCTGGAATTCACTTTCTAGAGAAAGAGGATATAAAAGACCGAATGTGTTTTCCTCATTTTTTATATTAAGTCAGATTTCAAAATTCTAAATGGGTGAAATGAGGAGGGATATACATGATTAAGTGTAGGGAGCTGCATTTCACAGAATTGTAATTCTATAACCTACTGTGTAAAGACAGGGCTCTGCATAGCGCTGTAGATTTCGTTGGACAAAGCCAGCCATCGCCAGCCTGCTGCAGAAGAAAAGGTTTTATGTGCAGCAAGCTCACTAATACTGTAAGTGCAGCTTCATTATCATGTATGTCTGAGCGTCCTCAATCTTGGGAATTTTTATTGGATCAGTGGACGTCCTCCTAATTCAGCCACAGCCACATCAAACCAAGCCCCCAGAATGAGTCATTATTCTTCCCTCCATAACATCTGCCGTGACCTAAAAACTCATCCCTTCAATAAACACTTCATGTCTCCACTTCCTGCCTAAATCACATCCTCCTCCTAGCACAGATTTTCCTCGTACTTTCAGAGAAAATGCTCTGCTTTCCTCAAATTGAGAACTTAAGAAAAACAACATTATCTCTGTTTTTTTGCACAAAAGCACCTTATTAACACCTTACAGGTGGTACTGGTGTAGCTGGATTTCTCTGAACAAGGAACACTTGTTTAACCAGGAAATCCTCACTGAGATTAAGAAAGTTCCTGGCCAAGATAAGCAGCAGTAACAACAAAAAGCAAATAACAAAATGTCTCACAAGACCAGAATGAAAATAAAATCATAAAAACAGACATTTTAAAAACAACCTAAGGGCAATCTAAGCTGATCAATATACATGAGTAAGAATGCTAAAAACATTAAGTGAAGTACAGTAAAACATCCTGATTTATTCCAAACAACAACCAGGGAAAGGGCGCATGATATCTGCAGCAAAGATTTAAATTCCCAGACGGAGAGCAGTTTTTGCAGCTTTATATTTAATTGCAGAAGGTTCCAGGCAGAGGGAGCTGCATACAAAAAAGCTCTTTCACCTAGTTCAGTGAGGAGTTTGGTAACATTTAATAATACTGTAGACAGTGAGAGAGAAATTGAAAATGTCGCTTCATGTCTTACTCTCACTGAAAACCCAGTTGCCTCAAAAGGATTATCATTCATGAAAGGATGGATACTGCATAGAGTATGTAATATATACGCAGTTATATAACACTGTATATCAGTGATGAGTCATGGGTGAACAAACTGAGAGTGTGTTAGCCAGGCGAGAGCACAAGGTGGCTCTGACACATGCTCTGTGTGAGTAGGCATGGAGTGTTAACAACTGTCTGGCACTGGTGTGCATACATCACCTGATTGATGTCCATGCTGTTGTCGCAGGTCAGAGGGCGAGCTGATGTCAGGTCATTGGAACCAAGGAAAGTAGAGATGATACCATTCTGGTCTACTTTTCGGATCGTGGTGCCATCAACAAAGTAAATCAGGCCATTCTTGTCCACAGCGATGCCTGTTGGCACCAGGGAGAAAACAAGACAACAGAAGAGAGGGGGAAAAAAAACAAAAACGCATGATGACAGGAACACACGGCAGATATGCAGCATCTCTACTTGCATGACTCAGTGGACAGAACACGATGGATACATGTGTCAAGCTTGCCTTCCCATTATTCAGGTCACTGCAAAAAGCACACCCATCAATAATTCACCGGCTGCTTTTCTAGTATTAAATAATTTCTCAGGCAGAAGTGGGAAAGGCTGTATTCATACGGTACATACGCCGTTGCCACATACTGGAACCCTCGTGTCTAAAAAGGCACCACGTGAGATGGGAATGTCAACAAGTGGTGTGTTTGGGAGATTTTTTGACATCAGCAATCATCAACGGTCCGCACACCATTTGAGAAACGAATGAGAGGGGGAGCGGAAATGACAGCTACGGCCAATTTTAGATGAAAGAGGTGAAAGACAGGCAGTTGCCATGGTGACAACTGTGGACTAAACTGTCTCAGTGATCGAGAGTCAGCTCAGAGTTGTAAGTTACAGCCAACCCAGCGTGGAGTTGCAATAACCATTTGTCCCAAACTGGGAAAATACATTAACGGGCTGCACCAGCCTCTGCATCACTCTCTGTGTCACCGTGTTGCTTAATAGAGACCAGCACCTATGGGAGTTCAATCATAATTCACATGTAGCGGGATTATTTTTCATTCTTCACATTGGTGTTAACACACTGTGGCTTTGGGTCTAATTCTAAACACTGAGAGCCCTGATATCAGGAACAGGTAGACATAGTGGAAGACTGTTGTTTAGTTTTTGGGGACTCTAACTTCAGTTTACCTCCACATATGATTCTTTTTTTTTTTTTTTTTTTTACTAAGTCTTTAAAAGCTTTGCTACAAGGTGAGGGGTTTGGTTTGACCTGTGGCTAGGTCTGCACAAGATTGCTTTCTGCTGAAACATTGATGAGCTGAGGGAGCCCACGGTGAATCCTTAGGAGCTGGCTATTTGACAATCTGAGATTTTCAGACAGATGAAAAGTGTCACATTTGAGCAGAGTTCACCACATGTCTGAGAGAAGAAGGAAAAAAAAGGAGCCATCTGCTGTTTCTTCCCCGGTTTCAGCTTCCACCCACTCGATCATTAGAGCCGCTTCCTCAGATTGCCTTAACTCAAGGCTTTATCACCCAGCTGAAGCTGAGCTGTTGCAGTTGGCATTCAGAGCAGGCAAAACACAATTCATCTTAGCCTTTTGAAGAACTTATAAAGAAAATGAGCAATCCAAGCACAAATGGCATAAATGGCTATGTGCTACTTGAATGTGGACAGCAGGTTGTGAAAAGCAGGTACTGACTTGTGGATACTTCAAGCTTTAAAGACCTTTCGACTTTGCTTTCACAGGCCTGTTTGAGAAAAAGTATTCCAAGTGTGCATTTTAACAGTTGTCTACAGGAATATCCAATTATACAAAATTAATTGTGCATTATATTTCTGGAGCTTTGTGATGTGGAGCAGCAGCACAGATCCTTTATGTACAATGTGTTGGCACAGAGTTGGTACAGGCCCCAGTGTAAACATAAATTCTAGCCGTTGCCATTCTTGACTTGGAAACCATCACTGTGTTCTGCCCCTCCTTCTGAGTAAGATCATCATTAGTTTTAAATGATACCTTTGGGGCCTGTGAGAGAGGCCTCTGGAGCTTTGCCTCCATCGCCACAGTGGTTCTCATCAAAGGGCAGACAGTGTTCCCCGGTTCCTACCACCACCTCTGCATTGGACTGCAGATCCTTGGTCCCAGTTAAGGTTTTCGGTCGGTAGATTCTCCGGGAGTTCGTGTCTGACACGTACAGCTGGCCAGTTACTGGGTCAGTTGCCAGGTAATACCGATGTGCCGGGTTGTTACTGCATTCGAGACATAATTCAGTTATTTACAGTAATTGCAGACACTGGGTGTTTTTCTTTAAATGCCCTTTTCTTAAAGTGGAGCCAACAGTCCTTTAATGGTGCAGAATGAACCTCTAAAATGTGATCTAATGCAGTAATCTGTAAAACAGTCCTGTGCACTATCATACATTATCTAAAGTGCAATGGAAATAGAGAACATTTTTCTGCCTCATATATTTATTTAATTGCATTAAAAGAGGTGACAGTAAGTTAATACCAATGTTCATTTAGGCTATTTTCTTACCATTTCTGCTGTTGTTAAGAATGTTAGAGTATTTTCTAATACACACACCAGAAATGGCGGTTTAACCTTTTTTCAGTCCAACTGCAGTTTAAAATATCCTTATCAGCTTAAAATTAGTAGCAACTTTGTCATGTACACAGATTATAATGTGAAAAGGTATGTGGTGAACTACTACAGCAGGAAATATGAGATGGAGAAGGTGGAAGCAGAGAGTGCTGAAAGGATGGAAGTCAAACAGAATTTAACAGGATACCACTGCAGTGGGGTTTCAGTTTACAAAGCAGAAATGACAAGTTGTGTGCCAGATCATTTCATTTGTTATCATTGGCCTGTGGGGAGAAGCCTTTGGAAATTACAAAAATGACTGTCTTATGTTAACAAAGTGCAGCAACTAACAGTGCTGCATCTGGTTTTGTTAATTGCTGTCTCATAATGAATCTAACCCCTTTTGAATGAGAGTGAACGTGCCTAGGATTAGGAATGAAAAGACTGACTGAGAATTTAGACTCAGATTTGACAAAAGCCAAATAAATGATGATTTTCTGTCTTCCTTTTAATTGGACCTTTTCTGTTAAGGCTGAGAAGGTACATAGCAGGTGCCATTAAAAGTAGCTGGCTTTACTGTGCAGTTGTAAAGATGGCTTCTCTGGTTGTTCTCAAGTTTAATGGCACCTCGGTCAATACTAGTTGACTTTGGAAATGAGAATGTGATGGCAAAACAAATGTGGCGATGAAATATCTTTGGAAAATGAAGAAGCTGGAGTCATAAAGGTTGACAGCTATTATGAGACAACGAAAATGCCCAAAATAGACGCTGCTATCAAGTTCCTATAAAAAAATTCAACAAGACATTCGTTAGTTAACCCTTTCTTTTACAGTCAACCTGCAGGGGGTGGACACAATAAATGAAACACCTGTTTTAAAAGTCCTATAATATATGCAGTACTGCCTTTGTGAAGCTTCTGTAAGGCCATAATTTATATAGTAAATGTTTTGTACTTATTTTTTTTTTACCACTAAAGTACAAAATACACCCAAAACTATGGCCACAAAAATGACCCATCAGCAAAAGCTAAATGAGTGACACCTGGTGACAGATCTGGTGGTGACTGTGGCTTTTTAATGTTTAATGTTTCCTCCACTGCTTCTCAAATTTTTTATCATACCTGTCCCAAGCTGGGGCCCAGATGCTACTGTAGCTCAGGTGCTAGTCATCTGGTTAGAGTATCATATGTATCACGTCCTGGCTGCTGGTGTACGCATTATACAAGTTATCTTACATGAGTATAAAAGAAACTTTCATCTGCATGCAGCCAGAAGAAATATGTTTTTGCCTTAACAACCTTACCTGCAGCTACATTTAGATGAAGGGGAAATAACAGATTCTGTAGTAAAACATGAAGAAGGAAAGTGCTGCTGTTTTCAGCTGACCAATCAAGTAAATTAGTGGAGATTTTCAATTTATACAACAGTCACATATCTGTCACATAACCCTACGCGACACCAGGGAGGCTGTTGCCTTGACAGCCAGCTTAATAAAGCCACTCCAGTTTGCCTGCTGTAGCACTTCTGGCTCTTATGGTCAAGTTAATCACTGGGACAACCAATTGCCACCAATCTGCATCTTCACTTCATCTGATATGGCTGTCTTAATCAGGAATACAAAACATTTGTGTAAGCCCCTGTGGATAAGAGCATCTGCCAAACACTATCGCTGGAAATGTAATTATAAGCTTCACAGCGGTAATGTTTATTGCAGCGCTGCTGTATTGGACTGCATTAAACCATATATGTGGGCACTGATTATATTTTACAGTGACTTTTTTTTTTATATAATGATGCTTATTGTTTTAAATTTGCAACGAGTTGCAGTGTATGTTGTTGCCATGTAGTAAATAATTACATCACATTCTGACAGATGGTGCACTCTTCTTGTTTAGACACAATCAAGCTATAATTGGTTTAGTATACTGCAATTACACATGGTAAACACTGGTGCTAATGTTGACTGTAAAAGAAAGTTACTCATATATTCATAAAGAGGACAATGAAGATGATATGTACAGATAATATTAAAACATCATGCACTAATTTATACACCTACCTGTGTCTAAAATCTTTATTTCTATGACAAGGTATGGAGGGAGCAGGAAGAGAGAAGAGAAAGTAAGACAATGAAATTGGTAACTCGTAAAGGGACACTTTTTCTTTTCAAGTTATTTGCTTAATCATATACTTTTCTTGTCAAAGACTGAAAGGCTTTATTTTTTCAGCCTTTTTAGCCTTCTTATTTCTCATTGAAACCATAAAGAATGAACAAGGTTAGTGATGCAAGGAGTCAAAATGTAGCTCAAAACACAAAGCGCAAACACAGAAAGTCAAAGTATCCCTCACAAGAATCAACACAGCCATTAGAGAAAGTCACAGGCAATGACAGTTCATCTGGCAGAAAGTGGAGAGGCAGGACTGTCGCCCTAGAGGAAAATGTCTAGTCCTATCTCTATAAAGTCCCCTTCTGCATTACCACTGCTTTCCTCTATTTGACCACCCATATTGAAATATTGATTCTGCCACTTGTAACACTGGCCACTCAAGCCAGAATCTAAATGCAGACTTTACACTAACAGCAGCTCAAAGACCTTCAGGGAATCTCATATGGAGTATTTTACTTATACAGCAAGCGTGCATCACATACAGAACCAAAACCTGAACCCATCAAATATACAGTATGCAAATATTCTGAAAGCAATAAAGATATCTTATATTATTAAAGAAACCTGCACCTGCTGCACTGGTTTAAAGCTACACTGCATCTACTGTGAGCTAAAATTTTCTTTTATTTCAGACTAATTTGGCAAATAGTAGTTTTCATAGCAGCGTTTGTGTTTCCTTGTAAACAGAGTAAAATATCTGCTTGGAGACACAAATAATTTCTTAAGCCATTATTCATCTAGGAGAATGCTGCTGAGCATACAGGCTCCTGTAAAGCAGCACACTGCTCCCCATCCATACTGTTACACACTTTCCCACTTGAGAATTGCCCTGTAGTGGCTGATTACTGCAGTGGTCCATTAGCAGGTTACTGAGGCAGAAAGGAATGATTTTTCAATCAGTCCCTCCCTCTTAGATTTTTGATTTCTGCTGATCATCAACCCTGGCATTTTTACCAGTATCTTACAGTTTATGTACAGCTGCCAACCAACAGTGTAGTGACCTATGCCCGGTTTTCATATGTTTGTCATGTATATGTCTTACATAGGATGATGGCCCAATGTACATTTAATCAACATCTGCCACTTTGACAAAAGCCAGGCAGCTGAATCTTAGTCATTGCTGAGAGAAGCCAAGCTGGCATGGGCGTGTAAATCATCCCAATTACATGCTGAAGACAGGATGTCCTTCCTAATTATACAGATGGATAGGGAAAAGATTTCCAATTTCTATGGGCTGGGGCAAAAATTTGGCTGAAAGTCGGTCCACCACGCCATTAAGTTTCCTTCTCCATACTGACGACAAAATGTAAAGTGAGTTCAAATTTTTAAAGTTGTGTCTGCTTTGTTCATGGGTTACCTACATTCTTAGCACTATGTGGACATTCAGAGTCACTACAATGCTAACCTTTCATCTTATACAATTTATACATATCTTCGTACAGATAAAAATTAAACATTTATGTTGGTTATGTTTAGTTCTCTCTCCGTCTTTTAATCTAACAGTGTACTTTAGAAAAATCTTAAAAAGGTCTCGCTCTTACCTGAGCTCCATGATACTCGTCACATTGCCAGACGGATAGATGCGTCGTATGTAGTTGAAATCTCCAACGTACAGACTTCCATCAATGCCCCATGCCAGAGCCACTGGTGCCAACAGCTTGTTTCCCTGGGCCTGTCCATTACAGCTCGGGCACGAGATGCTTCTGCGCCGCCCGTTCCCCATGACAGTGGAGATCACAGGGGGCTGGAGAGAGATGAACTGGTTCTCCCCACTGCCTTTGTAAAGAATGCCTGAGGGGAAAAAAAAGTACAACAATTATTTGCTGGTGTGGAAGCATGATTGATGTTTATTTCTCTGGTAGCAGATAACTGGGCTCATTATTTATTCCTTATATAACTGGGAAATCTACTGCATACATCACTTTTATAAGACAGACCCAGTTAAATTGGGACATAAAAGATGGGAATACACAAATTCAGTTTACAACAATCATATAAAACATTAAATAAATGGCTTGACATTTTGGGAAATATACTTGCTTACTTGCTTACTGTCTTGCTGAAAATTAGAAAACTGATACCACTTGTACGTCTGTGTGTCACATACAGAGCTGGCGCTAAGCTTCTTAGCTCTAAGATCAGAGTTAACATGTCTCACTTGTTTAATGTGCTCACAAACACAAAAACAAGTTAAAAATTCTGTTATCTATACCAGTTATCCGGAAGAGAGTCA
Organism: Monopterus albus; assembly: GCF_001952655.1. Taxonomy (NCBI): domain Eukaryota; kingdom Metazoa; phylum Chordata; class Actinopteri; order Synbranchiformes; family Synbranchidae; genus Monopterus; species Monopterus albus. The sequence continues at coordinate 1,505,066 of NW_018127966.1, forward strand.
CAGTCCTACAGTACCCGGAGAGAACCCACGCAAACTGCGCACAGAAAGGCACCAAGTCAGCCGAGGCTCGAACCCAGAACCTTCCAGCACTAATCACTGTTCCACCATGCCACCCAATGTAGTTATCTACTAAAAAATGTTTCTCTCTCCCTCACTCAGTGTTTCTCGTAGCTCCAGCTCCATACATCATTGGCTCATGTAGCACACTGTAAAAATATATTAAGACATTTTTACACTATCAACTGGAAACTGATATACCCTGATAATTCTGTGCATTATTATAGAATTCAGTCGATAATTGGAAACCCTCCAAAAAGCTGAAGTATATTTTATGTAAAATAATGTTCTTTATATTTGACAGGGAGCCTATTTTCCCCGTGTTATAGAGAGAGATGGTAAACATAACTACAAAGCAGCGTACCTCCGCCATGTAACGGTGCAAACATTTCACTGAGGACTTGTCAAATTTGGTGAGTCACTACAGATTAATATGTGAAGAAGACACAAATATAACTGGCTTGTTAGGGGAGGACTGATATAGTGGGACTCTCTCCAAAGGGGAAAGAAACACATCAGAGGGAAGAAGTGCATGCTGGAAGCACCTAATTATTCACAAGAAGCAACTTGTTTGAATCCATGCTGCCTCTGTCCTAATTAGAAGATCTATGGCACCATCGAATGGCCACATAATGTGGTTCTCCCACAGCGTTATCCCGTAAGCCGTCGTAACCCTTGATGTATGTGAAATCGAGCATGCGGCCGCGCTGCTTGTCCCTTCTCTGATTAGTTCCTTTCACTGATTTAATTGATTCAAGGGCAAATTCAAATGAAGGCACAGTCTGACGAGACTCTTGACAGGGTGATCTGACCAGTCTCTCTTTTTTTATCTGGCTGCAATATACATGAGCCTCTAACAAAGACAAACAGGACCATGGGACAATTTTATGTGTGATGCCATCAAATGCACAACCTTGGAACTTTAATTGAACTGTGATCCATGTGTCTGCACATCCAAATGAAACCTTTCACTGAGCTGAAAGGTTGACGCAGCACCTGGAACATAGTCAGAAGTAACAAAGAAGCTATGTAATCTGACTAGAATTTTAATGTCTGTTTGTGTAATAGCTCCTTATTATTCTTGGGAAAGACAAAGATGTTTCTAATATCCAGGAACATGGATCCGTTGCAGCAGTAGAACAGTCGAGTAATTTGGCTGATATTCATCTTAAAAAAAACAAAAAAAACCACAATGCTGAGGTCATTTTGGCAAGCAACTGTGGTCCTCTCTGTTTATACTTCATCACAGTTTACTATTCTCTCTCTCTCACACACACACACACACGCGCGCGCCTTACCATATGCTATTAGACAACATAATGGAACGGATTAAGTTCATTAATCAATCATCAGTCCTACCCCCCACGATCAGTCCACATGGATACTATACTCTTTCACGGTGATCTTCTCACACATGTAACTCATGCCACTCTTATGTAAGTGAGTGAGCAGATTAAGGTTCAGCTTTCTCCCCTCAAGGACACTTGGTCATGACACATTACTGCTGATGATTGTTGTAAGGATCGAGCTTGTGGCGACTCAGCTGGATGCCTGTCCTGATGGGAGTTTGGCTTCTGGCTATGCAGTGCCCCAGGCCAAAGGGGTGGACTCCGACAATGTCCACATTAAGATGGCTTCGAAGTCCTTAAACATGGGTTTACAAATATTTTATACTTTTACTTCACTCAGCTGTTAGTTGGGACATATTCTGTAAAACTGTAAACAAAACTTTCTCAAATAAGGTAAAGCTGCTGTTGATATGCAAGATGTACAGACAAACAACTTATACAATTTGTCATAGCTGTTTTTCTGCTCAGACTGAAACAAACTAGTACTTCATGGCAAATTTTAAGTCAAAGTATGGAATGGATCAACCATTAAGGATGTGTTTGCTCATTGATTAGCAAATGAATGTGTGTGGAGGCGTGTATGACTTTTGGAAACAAGCTGATGAAAGTAAAAATCAGTTTCACTTTGCATAGATATTTTTTACAAAGTCTGAGAATCTGTTGTCTGCCTTGCTCCAAGATCATGCTGATACTGCTCCACTCAGCAATCACACAACTCATAATGTAATACAACTGAATGTCACGCAGCATTTACCACATTATTAAACACTCAGACACAGTTAGACACTGACAGTAGTGTGGAATTTGCCAAATAATAACAGGAAGATATTGGAAACAATCCAAGCTACAAATGTATATTAAAAATAAATGATAGTGAATATGGGTGGTGGGATGCGGAGGAAACATGAAGGCAATTTTCTATCATAAAAAATAAAGTGGAAAATAGGAAACTAGAAGCGAAGTCATTACAGAAATATGTGAGCAAGAAGCAGAAATTGTTGTTGCTTTATTCACATACCCTGCCTACCTCCTGTATACAGAACTGATAATTCCTTATTACATTTCCCAAACGACGAGGCCACCTTTCCACTTTTCCTGAAGAGACGTATTCACTCATTGAATAACATTTGTTGAATTGATTCCTTTTCTTAGAATCACGAGAGAAAGGTAATAATAATTTCTTTGATAAAAGGCTAATTTGATTCATATAGAGAAGAAATTGAAATGTTTAAATGTCGACACCACAGCTTCTGAGATGATTAATGGTACAAATGCAAGGCCAAACCACCATACCTGATTAAAAAAAAAACAAAAAAAACTGGAGCGCCCTGAGCAATGTCACCTTGGTGACACAGAGAGAGTACAAAGATTGGCAGGGGAGTACCAGGAGTGTGTCTTAATTGCACCCTGTCCCTCTTTGTTCTCCTTTACACTCTGTCACTCTCTATAGAAACCACCCAGGATCCCACCGATCCACCATGATAGAGGCTAAAAGTGGACAAGACACCTCTCAGTCCTTCGAATGCAGCATGTGCGGGAGCTGTGCAGTAAGTGCACTCCAAGATCCTGAGTCTCTGAACTCTGGTTGTGTTCAATAAGAATCAACTATGTTACCCTAGATAGAGACAAGTTGCAGATTGAGGGGAAGGCATATCCACTTGCAATGAAGAAAGGAGGAGCAGGAGGACATGACTAGAGAGCACAGACACCAGCTATTTGCCTTATCTAGTCTGACAGGCTCTGTAGCAGTGGCAGAGAGAGGGAGGCTGCTTTTGCTCGGGTCTTTTGCCATTGATGAGAGAAAAAGACCACGTTTGAAGTGGTGCAAAAATGAAGCAGGAGTCACAACAAAGAGTGATAGCAAAAGTCTGGAGCAAAGCTGCTGTGCGGCTGCAGAGGCCCACCGTGTGCTAACATGTTGGGTGAAGACATTAGTCAAGGTTTACAGCTTTGAAGAATCAATACTGGAGCAGCACTGATGGTAAACAGTGATATTTGGATCCTTCTTCATGCAGGGAAAGTATATCGAACAGCATTCCTTATCCAAAAACCCACGTGGGCCATAAATCTCAAATGTCAAAAAGTGGTTGAATGTTAGACTGAATAATTCAGTTTAAATCTGAACATACAAACTGGATAAAACCAAGTGCCTTCTCACAACTCTCTAATAAATATGAATACATGTGAGGGCAAAGGTAGGAATACAGATAAAGTTATGATACACCAGATGTGAACAGTGTATAAACTGGCATACCAAAGTCACTATCAAAAACATTTCAGAGCTCACTGTCTTTGTGTTGAGCTAATACTGTAGGACTGTAGCACGAAACCTTTTTGGCCAGTTGATTAAGCTCGTATCAGACAGGGCTAAATGAAACTGAACATCATGGATTTGTCAAACTATTCTTGAGTCTTTTAAATTTGGCCAAAGTATGCAATTTATTTTTGGGCCAGCTCTGTAATAGGGCAAATAAAAAGTGTGAGAAAACCTTGGGGAGGCTGCGGCATTTATGGCATGAAAAAACCTGACACCATCTGGTTGTTGTTTTATTTCTGTCATCACTATTTCCATGTACAAATACAACCCTTCACTTGATGGTTTTTCACACACAGTAACATTCACCTTTCTGATAAACCCAGACAGAGCACAGCTCAATCTAATAAAGGGTGCAGCATATATTAGCATATCACACATGCTGCATCTATCTGTTGATCACAAATGGATCTCACAACAACTCCAACTGTGATGCTGCCACAGTGAAGGCTTTGGAGATGGAGGTGCTACACTTTGAGACAGGTGGGATGAAACGTAACGTGCCGTCAGGAGTCATGTTAAAGGCATATTTCAGCATTCTTTTATACACTTCACAAACTTCAGGTTGTGGATGGCTTGACAGATTGGGTTCAGCACTGGACCGCTATGTTTGTTCTTTTAATGTTTTACATGAAATAAAGAGACACATTTGCATGAAGTATTAACAAAGTAAAAGAAGGCTCATTCTCAGAATGGGCTCTCTGACAGATTTTCCACACCAGCACATCTGACAAAAGCCAGTTTGTGCATTCTGTGAGACCGGAGAAGACTGTTATACATGTTATACATACAGGGGGTGGCTGTGGCTCATGAGGTAGGGCAGTCGTCTACTGACCAGCAAGTTGGTGGTTCGACTCCCGGTCTCCCCGCATGCCTAAGTGTCCCTGAGCAAGACACTGAACCCCGAATTGCTCCTGGTGGCTTGACTAGCGCCGGTGCATGGCAGCTTGTCGTCATCAGTGTGTGAATGTTGTGTGTGAATGGGTGAATGGTGTATCATCTCTGTAAAGCGCTTTGGCCAGTGCAACACACTGTGAGAAAGCGCTATATAAAATACAGTCCATTTACCATTTACATGCAAAGACATGGATGATATTGCTGTGAAAACCCACAGAGTACTGTGGGATGACTAGTGTTGCCCCTGCCAACTGTGGGTATACATGGAAGATGCTATAAAAGGCTATTCAAGATGTACAGGAGGCAGGATGGAGTTCTAGTTAAGCAAACATGCTTCTTTAGAGCTGATTTATACTTTTGCATCAAGCGGTTACAATGGATATGTGAGCAGCCTCCAGAGCTCATGCAAACCTCCTCATACATGTACCTACAGTCACCTCGGGCTGAGTGCATTTACTCCTGTTTCAGGTGTTTTGATGCCACTAGAGGTAAAACTGAAATTCAACATCAGCACCAGGAATACATATAAAAGCGACAGTCTATTTTCATGCACAATTAGCTACACAAACGCTTTAATAGTATGCTGTTTAACCAGTGAACCCTATTAACCTCTTGAACATCACCTACCTGCTACTGGTAGTTTTTAAACTACCATTATAGTTTCATACACTGACATGACAAATTCATACCATTTTATAATGATAGGTTGTGTCATTTAGAAACCAAGCCTTAGGAGAACTTTGAGCATCAGACACTGCAAGTGAATAATGATAAAGTGATTTATCCCTCTATTGCACAAAATCTAAATGCATCAGTGACATGGTAATTACTGGCAGAAGCTTTTACTATGAAGCAACTTCACAGTGGCATACGCTGATGTGTTGACAGCTGCTGATAGCCAACCTGTTGCCTGATAAAAGATCACCTACAGCTATATTTGTACAATTTTTGGTGCTTTTTGAAGGATTGACTCGATTTCAGCTCCAACAAAGCACCACAAAAGGGAGTGAATCAGAAAAGCATGATACTCCTACCTGATAGGTGAACAGTGCAGCCTCTGAGTATATGTGTGTGTGTGTGTGTGTGTGGGCGTACAATCCAATTCTGAAGAGGGGAAGCTGGTGCATAGGCAGTCTAGGTAATGCTAAATGATGTTTTGAAGGGATGTTGACACTGATATCATTGGCAGTGCTGATATGCAATGCTGAAAATATAAAAGAATATTTCATCTTAAAATGATAATCTGCAATACAGTCTGCAAAGGAAATTTGATATATTTGCACTTTTTAGCTGCCTCTCTGCATTTAAATTAAAGAATGGTCTTCCTTAGAGTTATGGAAATTGGTTTATCTTTTCTCAAGAAAATGACCTTTAAAAAGTCATTTTTGACTTTATTATGTCTTGAAACAGGGAAGACGTCACCCAGACACTATTTTAGGACAGTTCACTGTAAATGTTAAACATACCACATGATACTTCCCAATGCCAAACTGACCCACATATGCGGCTGAGCCGAAGAAAGGTCAGACTGACTCCACATCTACAAATGATGTCAGCTGTAACATTTGTACCTCTTATCATTTTCATTCAATAATAAAAATAAAGTTAAATCTAAAGAAAAATCAGCCATAACTAAGTCCAGGTCCTCAATAATGATGCTATCACTGAAGTGAACATCAAAGAAAATCCCTAGACTCTGTGGCTCAAAGACACAAACTCCAGGTGTAATTAACAGTTCTTCATGCATTTTGTGTTCACACGCTCTGACATACAGTACTCCGTTAGTTGCCAAGGAAACAGAATAAATCCTATATTCATCTCTGTATGCTATATGAAAGTTTGATTTGTATATAGCCATCCATCAATCCATCAGCCATCCATGACTCTGGAAATGCCAGTAATTAGGAGAGTTCTACAAATGGATGGGTAAATTAGATTTTAAAATTTTCCATTAAAATTAGCAAAGGCAAAGAATAAATGCTCTCCAAAACAAAATAAACATGCAAACCATCCCTTAACAACAGCAGAGAACTCCAAACTCCAGTCTGACAGTGTGAGACTAAGGACTCTGCTGAGGGCCACGACTGTAACCTCGACTATTTTCAAGATGAAAGGGACACAAATTGTGTTGGACAACTGGAACAATGATTGTGAGCTGAGTGGCTTTAACGTCAAAACAGCAGCCTGGCAGACTGAAAATACACACTACCCTGAGGCATATTTCTTATAATTGCACTCATATTATTGCCTGCACAGTTGTAGCATAGCACTGAATTCTCCAGTTTATAGTGCACGACTTCCTGCTACTGTAACCTACTCACTTCTATATGTACATTTCATAGTTTCATTATGCATGTTTAACTTTCTCATGTCTCTGCCCCAGCATGAAAAACATGTCCATTCACTGTGCTTGGCAAATTAAGTGATTCTGAATGATGATAGAAGAAGAAATTAATGTAGTTTGTTGAATCAATGTGACATGACGCCTGTTCATCAAAAGTGTAAGCCTTCGTGAGCGGGCAAACGGCTGTCGTCTCCTTAAAATAGCTGAGTTGTGTGGAATCGTGGCGAGCCCTGCACCCTGGTGATTTACTCGCTGATTTATTCTGTCATTACTGTGAACGATTGGCCCTTCAAAACTCTCTATTATCTGCAGATGGGATGACGAACCATATTTCATTTTGATTCAAGTATTTACTGTGGTGATTCAGGGTAAAGACCACCTGCCTGTAACCCTAAGAGGCTACATATCTCTGCCCCACATCGGCACACACATATTACTTACCATTCTGAATGTCCAGTATGTGGTGTTTGTCTAATATCCACCCTCCCATGTTGGAGGCATCCAGTTCATAGCCTTGTACCACTGCTGTCCTCTTCTCCCAGAGCACCACATCAAGACAGGACTCATATTCATATCCCACCGACACTGAAAGTAAATGACAGCAGACACCTATGGTGAGCAAGGCTGCACCCTCCTTACCTAACACTTAGGGCAGCAATGAAGCTTGTACTCTATAAGACATTCAGCACATGTTGTGGCTATTTTCTCCATTTGCTGCTTCTGCTCTCTCTTTGACTTTGTTATATTCTCCAGCTGGGATGATTTTAGTTGACCCGTGGGGTTTCTGTGCCTCACCTGCACAGTTCGTATTTTATGTGCTGTCCTCTCATTTTTCTGTTTTATTTAGTGTAAATGCAAATACATGACAGAACAATATGATGTGTAAAGTGGTACGAATGATTCAAACAATAAAAGCTCAGATGAAGTACATAGTAAAAGCTGTGATATGGTTTCAACCATAAGCCATGAGTGAATGCTGTTGATTGTCAGGGGTGTGGGGGTGGGGGGTTCTCTTTAACAGAGAAGTTGGAGTGCTTCAACCTTCATTCTTCTTAAGAAAGTCCAGACTGAAAACTGTTATTTTAAAAAGTCATAATTAAGATAATGTATAATTGTATGTTATTATTTGTTATAAGATATCTGACTCCTTGCAGGAGCTTCTTTTGGGCTGATGCCTCATAGGCAATACTGTAGCCAGCACAGTACTCCTGAAATATCATACATGTAAAACAAAGAAGTCGGCAAAAGAACAGTGGCCTTCAGAAATGTAGCACCGGGGGGATTTCCGGTATTCACACCTCCTGCTAAAGCTCTATTGCACAGGGTTATAGAAGCAGTCTCCAGTTAAATAATCCTCAATAATATTGTGTGTATGTGTGTGTATAAATAAATATATCAGTCTTCAAAAGATCAAGCAAGGTTCATTGCTTGAAGGTAGCGGGAGTATCTGACAGTGAACCTACGCTTAAACAACATCTTCAGTTGGAAGCTTCACAGCAGGAACTCACCCACAGCCTCTGCCAGGCCAAAGACCTTCTGATTGTAGGCGTCTGTTTTATCCCAGATGAAGGTGTAGGAGAGGTCGGGGAAGGCAGGGAAAGACTTCTGGAACTGACGGCCCATGACGGCCACCATCAGGTGCACCTTCATCAGGCCAAAGGGGAGACGATCCTGGGTCAGGAGCACCTTGAGGATGGGCTTGTAGCCAGCTGCCCTGGAGCTCAGGTAGACCAGATTGAGGTCACTGCCCGGTATAGCCACTTGTTCATGGAGGACCTATGATTTTAATTAGTAGTCAGACTGGCGTCAAATGCACAGTGTGGAATATAGACTTAAGTAACTAGCTATGAGGGTTTGCCAGCACTTAATGCACTGTACTAATTAGAATACAGTATAGAATACATCTACATTTCGTTGTCAGGGTTACACAGACATACAGGGTAATCATGATATATCCTATAAAGTACAGTCAAACTTTATGGATTTGTATTGAGATGCCAAAATATTAAAAATAAGCTCTTACTTATGCCAAACCACAGACTGTATTAGTTCATATGCAAACTGAGGTAACTCTGTAGGCAATAAATGAATTCTTCATTATTTGAGTCTTAGAAAAATTACTTCATAACTAATAATCAGCAAGTGTTGCTCTCACTCCTCAGACTGCCAGTATGTTCATGCTGAAGCATGTCCAAGCAATTTGGATTTTTTTTCTGCCGCAAATATAAAACAGATCTATCTTTTCTAATGAGTTTAAACTGCCAAAGCTGTAGAGTCACATTTTGCATTTAGAGATTTTCGACTGTGATTTGAGCCAAAGGGATACAAACCAAATCCCGAGGCATGTAACCTCCGTGCGACGTACCCTCCGAATTTATCAGCGCTGCTGTGAGACAATTTATGTCTTAGTATTTAGGGAGACACCTGAATTCAATCACAGCTCAAAGGCAAGCTGAAAGGCAAATCTGGCTGTTTGAAATAAGCAAGAGAAGAAGAGCCTGGGTAAAGTGAAGATAACATTATTGTTACACTGTGTGTGATTTTGCAACACTGCACTGTAATGTTAGCATCAGACATTCAGCAAATTATTAAGTCATTCAAAACAATCAGATATGAGCACAAATTTGGAACCGACCATAAAAGCAAGGTCACCTCTCTGACCGCGGTCTCACCTGGGTTTCGGGGATGATGGGGCTGTCCTCTGGGGAGGTCTTGTACAAAGTGGATAGGGGTGTGGCCAGGATGAGGGGGTTGGGCCTAATCAGGCCAGTCAGGTAGCAGCTGGGGATGTCATTCTCTTCCCGCTTCATCACTACTGTGTCCATCACATGGAACACATTCCATGGAAGCCACACTGTGCGGTGCAATGTGGGGAACGGGGCACGTTCGTAACTCAGCGTCAGAGAAGCGCCGCCATTGGCCAAAAGGTCAAACCTTAGCACAGTAATGAAGTGGAAGCACATCATAAAACTCAACCAACCATTGCATAAACAGTTTATGTATTTATTAGCTGTCAATATACGATATACTAGATTCTGCAGTATCTGCAGAAACATCCAGTCTATAACACCTTGAATCTCTGTAGTGTTGGCCATCATTTCTTTGGTTATCATGACATGACATGATATGCTGACTTGTAAACAAGTCTGTTCTTTCACCAGATCATCCAAACCACTTTTTTTGGAGATAAACGTGAGCTCACCCAAAGCATGATTTATTATACAAGAAATGTGTGTGCACAGGAGGCTGGTCTCAAGATTTGCTTGAAATTTGTACGACTGTTTGAGTCCTAGTGCTTTTTGCCCCACAGGACTTTATTTTAGCAATGCTGTGACATGTCCATATCTTAGTGTGTAAAATGTTATTACCGATGAGAAAGATGGCCAAGACTGTTATAATTCTGGAATGTCGCTTTAAGTGCAAATTACTGAAGTAAATGTTTATTTCAGGGCAGCCTGATAATGCTTTTTCAGTGGAAGAGAGAACGTGTACTTGTAAGGAGTTTTCCCTCTGTACACCCTCGATATATTATCATTCACTGAATCTAATTTATGACTTTTGTTTAACCAGGCATGGTGCAAGAATATAATTTCTGGATGAATTTGGTGTGGTGTCTTGGGAGTTTGGTGGTGAACTGGTTTTAATTAGTAGGGCATTACTCAGGGAGAAATTACTGGTTTGGAAATGAAGGGTGAGTCTTTGAAGTGCTGCTCTATATATTCAGCAAGCTCCACTACCCAGGGGGTAAAGCATCTGTGTGGTGACATTGCATGCGTTCACCACACAAAGATACACACACACACGCTCACAAATTTAAATGCTTATGCACGTCTTTCACACAGGCACCCATCCCAAAACTGCACACAGACACACGTGCCAACAGCCAAGCTGTGCAGCTGACCTAGAACAGCTTCCTTCTCGAGCTCTCTCCACTTCGGGCAGTGGGCTCACAGCTGCAACAGACCAGGCTTTGATGCTGGCCCCCCACACCCCAAGCGTTCCCTTCTTGAGTGGATCTGTTGGCTAACCAAGTGTGATTATCCTAGACCATTTATCACGCTCCTTGTCAGAAGAGTTACAGGGCGGAATATCTGAAGAAATCAGCTAATCCTTAACTATCTGAAGCCTTAAGGATCGTGCTTCACAACAACTGCTCTACAATTCTCTGCCACTCAAAAGCCTTTTATGCCACACTGGCAACATAAAAACATCCTCTATCTGATTCTGAACTATCTGAATTTGAATGACGGCCCAGTTCACTATCTGTGATGCCCATCTACAAAATAGCAGTGAACTCTATGTGACATATGTTTGTCTTGTATGTGTTTGCACTCCCATTATTAAGGACCTGTCTGTGGTAATAGCAGGAGAAGGTCAGACAGTAATCCCATGTTTTACTACACCGCGGGCAGATTGATTCTACCCTTGCTGATTCAATGCATTTTAAACAGCTTGGTTCAAAATGGCCTCCACCACTGTGACATTTGCATGAGGAATTGTTCTAGGGCACAATGTGCTGCCGTTTCGATTTGTTTTGAGCGCTTCTGGGATAACTGCCAGGATGACTCTCCCACTGCTGGACAGCTATTTCTGCATTTTTTCATACTACTCTGGGGAGAGCAGTGCATGCCACAAATAAATCATTGCAAGAGCAAAGGTTGAACCTAAAGGCTGAGCTGCCTGCAAGAGACTGCTCATATTTATTTGGACATGTAAATCTCTGTTGATAAATGCAGATGGATCACTGTTTGTTCCCGCATGCCGCACCTACTGATGAATGTGTGTACAGAGACCGTCTTACATGCCATCTTGCCGTGTGATGGTGTAGCCGTAGTCCGGGTAGTGCAGAAATGACACGTTGACTCCAATCAGCGGGGTCCCGTCTCCTGTGAGGACCTGACCCCGGATGACTGATGCCAGGCTGTGTGGGCAAACAAACACAGAAAGGGCTGAGTACACAAACAGTGCCAGCCGGCGTCAACAAGCAGCTACGGCATCAGCGCAGCTAGTAACTGTCATCCCTTTGCCAGCAGCATAAGCAGGGAAGGATCGTTTACTTACTGTCGAGAATGCCACCTTACAGAGCACCTCTCAGTTTCAGTTTACTGCTTTTAACAGCCCATACTTCATCGTGATCAAGTTGCCAAAATATCAAGGACTATTAAGATTTTGCAGCATGTTGCACATGTATTGCAGCATTTATATTCCACGAAGACACAAAAATGGATGCACTTCTTTCTTATGCTTAAACGCCAATTTTTTTAATTAAAAACATTATTAGGGTGGAACAAGATACGACATACAGAGCCATGCGTAGCTCTTAGGGCAATTCAATTTGTGAGGCCAGTTGAGAAAACAGTGAGCATCAAGGCTAAGAGTGTAAAACACACAGAGCATTATCTAGCCAGCATGATTCACAGTTATCAGTTTGCTAAGCCAAGTCAGTAAATAAAGTGTGCAATATACTCAACAGAGAGCATTTCAAATGAGATTCATGAGAGATACTGACCTCGCTGAATTTCCCTTACTGTGATCAAGTACTTTTGCTTCCAGAAAAAGAGCCTACTGTAATGCTAGTGTCATACAATGTCGAGTGTGATAAATGCCTGTGGTAATACCTGTGATGAAAGATAATGTATCAACAAGAACTGTGTTAGAATGAGCTTTTCAACTTGGTTACAGATCTCCTCTTGATGTGAGAAGTTGCAAAGCTTGGTGGCTGACATGTCAAGTGGCACTTTGTCGGAGTTCAGAACAACAAAATGCCATACTGGAGGCAAGCTCTCCTCCTCGAGCATTCCCTCCCCCAGCTTCCACCCAAACAAACAAAAAAAAAAAACTATAACACCTTGAATCTCTGTAGTGTTGGCCATCATTTCTTTGGTTATCATGACATGACATGATATGCTGACTTGTAAACAAGTCTGTTCTTTCACCAGATCATCCAAACCACTTTTTTTGGAGATAAACGTGAGCTCACCCAAAGCATGATTTATTATACAAGAAATGTGTGTGCACAGGAGGCTGGTCTCAAGATTTGCTTGAAATTTGTACGACTGTTTGAGTCCTAGTGCTTTTTGCCCCACAGGACTTTATTTTAGCAATGCTGTGACATGTCCATATCTTAGTGTGTAAAATGTTATTACCGATGAGAAAGATGGCCAAGACTGTTATAATTCTGGAATGTCGCTTTAAGTGCAAATTACTGAAGTAAATGTTTATTTCAGGGCAGCCTGATAATGCTTTTTCAGTGGAAGAGAGAACGTGTACTTGTAAGGAGTTTTCCCTCTGTACACCCTCGATATATTATCATTCACTGAATCTAATTTATGACTTTTGTTTAACCAGGCATGGTGCAAGAATATAATTTCTGGATGAATTTGGTGTGGTGTCTTGGGAGTTTGGTGGTGAACTGGTTTTAATTAGTAGGGCATTACTCAGGGAGAAATTACTGGTTTGGAAATGAAGGGTGAGTCTTTGAAGTGCTGCTCTATATATTCAGCAAGCTCCACTACCCAGGGGGTAAAGCATCTGTGTGGTGACATTGCATGCGTTCACCACACAAAGATACACACACACACGCTCACAAATTTAAATGCTTATGCACGTCTTTCACACAGGCACCCATCCCAAAACTGCACACAGACACACGTGCCAACAGCCAAGCTGTGCAGCTGACCTAGAACAGCTTCCTTCTCGAGCTCTCTCCACTTCGGGCAGTGGGCTCACAGCTGCAACAGACCAGGCTTTGATGCTGGCCCCCCACACCCCAAGCGTTCCCTTCTTGAGTGGATCTGTTGGCTAACCAAGTGTGATTATCCTAGACCATTTATCACGCTCCTTGTCAGAAGAGTTACAGGGCGGAATATCTGAAGAAATCAGCTAATCCTTAACTATCTGAAGCCTTAAGGATCGTGCTTCACAACAACTGCTCTACAATTCTCTGCCACTCAAAAGCCTTTTATGCCACACTGGCAACATAAAAACATCCTCTATCTGATTCTGAACTATCTGAATTTGAATGACGGCCCAGTTCACTATCTGTGATGCCCATCTACAAAATAGCAGTGAACTCTATGTGACATATGTTTGTCTTGTATGTGTTTGCACTCCCATTATTAAGGACCTGTCTGTGGTAATAGCAGGAGAAGGTCAGACAGTAATCCCATGTTTTACTACACCGCGGGCAGATTGATTCTACCCTTGCTGATTCAATGCATTTTAAACAGCTTGGTTCAAAATGGCCTCCACCACTGTGACATTTGCATGAGGAATTGTTCTAGGGCACAATGTGCTGCCGTTTCGATTTGTTTTGAGCGCTTCTGGGATAACTGCCAGGATGACTCTCCCACTGCTGGACAGCTATTTCTGCATTTTTTCATACTACTCTGGGGAGAGCAGTGCATGCCACAAATAAATCATTGCAAGAGCAAAGGTTGAACCTAAAGGCTGAGCTGCCTGCAAGAGACTGCTCATATTTATTTGGACATGTAAATCTCTGTTGATAAATGCAGATGGATCACTGTTTGTTCCCGCATGCCGCACCTACTGATGAATGTGTGTACAGAGACTGTCTTACATGCCATCTTGCCGTGTGATGGTGTAGCCGTAGTCCGGGTAGTGCAGAAATGACACGTTGACTCCAATCAGCGGGGTCCCGTCTCCTGTGAGGACCTGACCCCGGATGACTGATGCCAGGCTGTGTGGGCAAACAAACACAGAAAGGGCTGAGTACACAAACAGTGCCAGCCGGCGTCAACAAGCAGCTACGGCATCAGCGCAGCTAGTAACTGTCATCCCTTTGCCAGCAGCATAAGAGCATTATCTAGCCAGCATGATTCACAGTTATCAGTTTGCTAAGCCAAGTCAGTAAATAAAGTGTGCAATATACTCAACAGAGAGCATTTCAAATGAGATTCATGAGAGATACTGACCTCGCTGAATTTCCCTTACTGTGATCAAGTACTTTTGCTTCCAGAAAAAGAGCCTACTGTAATGCTAGTGTCATACAATGTCGAGTGTGATAAATGCCTGTGGTAATACCTGTGATGAAAGATAATGTATCAACAAGAACTGTGTTAGAATGAGCTTTTCAACTTGGTTACAGATCTCCTCTTGATGTGAGAAGTTGCAAAGCTTGGTGGCTGACATGTCAAGTGGCACTTTGTCGGAGTTCAGAACAACAAAATGCCATACTGGAGGCAAGCTCTCCTCCTCCAGCATGCCCTCCCCCAGCTTCCACCCAAACAAACAAAAAAAAAAAAAGTATTTTCTTTTCTTTGGCATTTTTGTTTCATAAATCACAGACATGGGAGTTTCATACATGATTAAAGCCTCAGATATCCTCTGCAATCAGTCAACATGACTGCAGGCCCTTCCGGTAAAACTTCCCTAGCACTGCTCCTCCTTGATATATTCTTAAGTGTGAAGTAATTTGTTAAGTCGCTCTTTTGTTTGAAAGTAAGAGAGGGAGACAATGCGATATTTCTTCATCAACATTTAATCATTCCCACTTCTCAACCATAGAGCAGAATTTTAAAAGCTTTCGCTCTGCATTTGTCACTGGTGGGCAAAAGATGTCTCATTTTGCTACTTTATCTCCGGGTCATTACGTATATGAGACAGAGATGATCAACAGCTATAGCCTCCCTTATTTCCCTCCCACTCCACGTCTGGCACAACTGTCTCCCATCTTTTATTTACCGGCTCAGGGAACAAGGCCACTTAAGAGCCTCCACAAAGGTTCACTCTCTCTTCCCTGTGTCTTTATTAATCTTTTCAGAGGCAGACGGATGCTAGAAGAGCTGAACCTCAAAACAAACGCCAAGTCACACCACCTGCTGAGACCCCAGAAATGAATCATATAATTCATGCATTCTTATCTGTCATTGTCTCACGCTGGCTATAGAAAAACACCATCAGAGAACCCAATGGGAGACTTGTGTGGGGACGTGATACGGCTAGGCGCCTAGTGGGGAGGAAAAAAAAAAAAATAGAAACACTAAACTACAACGCGTTTTATTCTGTGCTATACAAAGGGCAAGTTTACTGCCAAGTTGTGAAACCTGACCACACAGTGAAATCTGCTCCTTTTGTCCTGGTTTACATGATGACTTCTTTAAAAAACAGAAGGAGAGGAATGACCTCCAGGTGTTTTCCATCTCTGTACATCAGATACTCTCCGACTTGGCATAACAGTCACTGCTGCTGTTGAAAGTCTTGATGCTCTGCTGGCATTGTTCCAGTGTGTCAGAAACTTTTTTATAATGTATACTCTGCAAAGGCTGCCAATAAATTATTCACCCTATAACCTCAAATGAAGGTTTGAAAAATATGGGTCTCCAAACAAGCTCTGCCGCTACCAGATTCTACTTCATGAAGTGACTTTTTTCCAAACATGATTTCATGTGTGCAGTGTTAGTGCTGATAAGATATAATAAAGGTGATTAATTTTGTCAAATTTAGTCGCACGCATGTTTGCAAATGCACCCTGATGTTTTAACTATAAAACTAACTTCTACAAGGCGATAAAAAGGCAAATGAATATTTTGAGCAAGAAAGCTAATGCCACTGCCAGACATGAAGTCGACAGTAAGCTGAAGACAATGAGGATGAGGATTACAGAGAACTCGGCTGGGAGGAATTGCCTCATTCTATATTTTGAGTAAAGCATGCTATTTACATAAGGATTACTTTAAACTATTGGAAAAAATAGTCCCAAAGCCTTCTGCACACAGTTGGCAATAATTTCCCTCTCCATCACTCACAAAACAAACTAGTCGTGATTCTGAACAGATGTGGGAGTGCACTGAGGTTTTGGTGAAAATTATAACTCTGTCTCCTCAGTTTGCACATTTATGAAGCCTGGTAGTTTTCTTTGGGTAAGGCCTTCTTTTCCTTTATATTACATTTTTCAATCAGAGTCTTTATCTTGAGAACTTTGTCAGAACAAGAAAAATGTATACTGCAAGGTGTCAGCCCGACCCAAAACTGGAAGGTCACAGGTCTCATTCTTGCTTTCATTCATGTCCAAATGTTTTGAAGCACAATAAAATACTCTCTGTACTTGATTTAGCTGCTGTGGTTAGTGTATCCAGAGGGATATGCAAAAAACAAACCCAAAACAAACAAACAAAAAACATCCTAGGTAATTAATTGGTATTTGATCCTAAACCAACTGTGAAAATTCAAATTCTGTCCTGATGGTGTTAGATTAAATCTTAAGGTATCACCAACTGCTACAGTTTATCCCCAGGGGGACATAAATGTCTGTACAGCTTTGGATGGCAATCCATCCTGGAGTTGTTGAGATCTTTCAGCCTGGAATCCAAGTGCTGGACCATACTGCCGAGTATGCGTCGAGCAACTAGAGTGGGTCGAAAAACTAACTCTACATGAAACACACAGAAGTCTATGTACTTTCCAACCAAATGCCGCCTTTAAGAGTTATCAAACTAAAGAAAGAATCTGAAAACATCTTAAATGGAAAAAGTCTCAAATTATGCATCATATTAAAGCAACAATAGGTGTAATTTCTACAGATTTTGAACCAATCCATGTAAAGCGAAACACATTTAGCCTTGCTTGATGGTACAGTGCAAAACAACACTGACATTTTGGCTCTTTGCAGACTCTGTGATGGGACTCATTTAATGTGGTTTTCTGTTGGAAAGACAGTTTCTAGAAAGAAATCCTTTATAGTTAATATCAAAGAGAAGCCTATTTAAGCATGCTGGCCTCAGAGATTAAAATATACTGTGTGATCAGCAAAAAGATTAAAGATATATATCCACATGCAGTGAAAATGTCTCTTCAGTAAAATGTTTGCTGTGCGCTCCTTTCCAATTTGGAAGCCCGCATGGCCCTATTATCTACTGCTCATGTTTTTACAGTCATAAGGACTGTTTTTAGCAAGTAACCAATTCACTCATGAGCTGCTTAACAAAAATAAATGCTTGTGGCAGTGACACCACTGTAAACACACTTGTCACTGTGACAGCAAAGACAAAGAGATGAGAGATTCTTTGACGTTTTGGAGTGGCTACACAAACACAGGTGCCTCTCTCCAACTGGTAATGAGACAGCAAACAGCTCACATGGTCCAAATAAGAGCTGTCAGGAATTCATTAAGGTGCTTACCTGCTGTTGAACGGGTTATCCCCAGGTATCACATGACTACCGCTGGGACCAATCAAAAAACTGACATGGTCATAAAAGCCCCTGGGCGTGGTCGGGGCGGCTGAACTCTGGCTCTGGCCAGCAATGGCAGTGGGGTCAGGCGATCCACGACAGTAGGTCTGACCCTGGCAGGAGATTTGAGTGCAACAGTCTGGGTCCATGCAGTCAACAAGTCCATCTGGAAAACAGGAAAGACAGCTGAGACAGGGAGGGACAGCTTTGTTGACCTGGATGTGTTGGGGTTTGACAAAGGAAACATTTAAGCCTCTCCTGTTGAGCTCTGGTGCACACAGATGACTTCTAACATGAACTTAAGTTAATTAAAGTGACAGCAGAGATCCGCAGCTGACATGAAACAGAATGTCACCTAAAATGAACCTCTAAAGTTCTGGGATTGTGAATCAGCCTCAGGAGTAGGTTTTTAGAAATCCGGCTTGTGCAATTAATATATAGTCTCAACTACTCTTTATAATTGATCTACTGTATATTTTAAAGCATGCTGTTTAACAATCTGCTCTGCTACAACATTTGCATTTTCTTTCCAGTGATATTTTATGTATGATTGATGTGTTTTGTTTATTTGCACTGATGCTGAGGCGCCACATCAAAGCCAGATTTCTGTCTAGCACAATAGGAGATACACAAGTGTTTCTGAGGCTAAAAGACTCGGCATTTATTTCTTCCTACCTCCCTCATTATCCTTTCCATCTGAGCAGAGCGTTTCGGTGGCTACATCGCATCCGAGCCCTCTCCATCCTGACTGACAGATGCAGTGCCAGACGTTCTGATCCAAGACGCACCTCCCGTTGTTGTTGCACAGCCCGGGGCAGCCGTCTGTCAACACATCACTTACATGTCAAACAGCTGAGCAAGTCATAACAAGGAAATCAGGAGAAGACGAGTGAAGGGGGGTATTTAGAGTGGACAAGGGCAGAGGAGGGACATAAATGAAAAAAGACAGTATTGAGTGAACATACAGTACGATACACCTCTGACAGGACTGGGGCTGTGGGGGGGGGGGGGCAGCGGGGAGAAGTTTCAGGCGTGTTTCACAAACAGATTCAGCTACACTGCAAAGTGAAACTTGCAAAATAAAAGAGGGTGAAACCGGCTGAGGTGTTTGCACTGTTAATAGTCCAATGGAAGACCTTGGATATGTGTTAAATTAAATTCTCAGGTGAAGTGTGAATAATCATGGGTTCAAGTGACTTGCAGTTTGGTTGCCTGGATTTCTCTTGCATGTCTTGAAACCAGATTTTTAAAAATTTGAAACAAGTTTGGAGGATTCTTTGGGAGTTTAAATTTGCACAAATACCATTTAAGAAGCTGAAAATCAATCTCTTAAATGGCAGCGGTCTTGAAGGTTCATTGGTTTTGCCTGAAAATAAAGTAGGAGTAGCCCATTACTGATGTTAGAAACACTCATGTGAAGTAACAGCAACATCAAAGGGACAAGGAAGTATATATGTAAATAGGGGAAGAAGTGTGGGAGGAAGAGGGAGGGTCAGAGTCTACATTTACAGAAAACAGAGCATTTGCTGCCAGATCGCATTCCTTCTAGTGGAGGGTAAAGACAGGGAGCTGAAACATGACTAAACCACACCAGTTTGGGGCGTTTAATCTGGCAAACACAGGGAATTAAGACGGGGGTGAGGGGGAGAGAAGGAACCGTGGGGTCTGGTGTGAAACTGGGTTAAGACGGACAGGAGATGAGGGGACATATCGGGGGGGAGCAGGATCACAGCAGAAACATTATGATCGACTTGGACATAGAACAGGTGTATATACGCCGTGCTAGGAAAGACAGAGAGCAGGGAGGGATTGTTTGAGACAATCTCCCTTGGGGGGGTAGTGGTTCAAATTACCTTTATATCCTATCTTGACTGCTCCTATTACACATCCGAGGAAAGGGAAACATTTGGAAAAGAAAATTACTTATCTCTGTGGTGGCAGAGAACTAAGACTGACAAACACATTTACTTATTGTAACTTAAAGGGAGCAAAAAAAGTGGAAACGGCTGCTGGCATAAAGCTGATCCCTGCCAACTTGCTTTAAATGTTTGGAAAAGAAGCTCTGCAGGTAGTTCTCCAAAAATTATCGGTGCCTTTGCCTCGTTTTAGCCTCTGCTCTATTTTCAATCTCTTGACTCTGTATGTAAATCAAGTTGTTACGGTGATTGAGCTGAATTGATAATACTAAGCATGAGTGACAGGATGTGACTGATAGTACTGAAAAAGAGGAAAATGCAGGTTCACCCATTTTGAAAGATCAAGTTCTAAACAAGTTTTAAAGCAAAATAAAGGCGTTCAGCTGGATCAGAAAAAACATTTTGCACGTAGAGTATAATTCTCAAGCAAAATGAAGTGTTTTTTTACCTGATACTCTGGAATCCAGGGCTATACATGTAAGCCAAGAGGGAGTTGGAGAGTGAGAGAGATAGGCAGGCAGACAGGCATACAGACACAATAGAAAAGAGAATGGATATAAACAGGAGTTAGGTAAAGAAATGCAAATCGAAAAAAACAAGCAGAAGATTGATTTGAACGAGACAAAGGAGACAAAAGCTGAAGGTAGAAAGCTGTAGAAGGCAGATTTAATGTTTCACAAAAGTAAGGAGAAAATATTCAACAAACTTGGAGTGTAGATGTTAATTAAAGCAGCAAGGGATTCATCAGAATTATAGATGCTTCCATAGTCAAAATCACCACTTTTTCTGTAGAAGTGCTTTGGATTGTGATTGTTTCTGTCCATGGGAAGCAACAAAAATGAATTCTTGAGCTCAGTAAAATATTCATTCTTAACACTCTCCATCTGCTTTGCTTTGCCAAAGCAAGACGAGCTAACACAAAGATGAGCACACTGTTTCTCTTGATATCCGAGTGTTGTAACACTCTTTGTTTTCGGTCTATATGAGCCAGTTTCTTCTGGGCCTACTTCAAAACATTTTACCGTCTGCTTGTCAGAAGAAATGTCGTCTCATCCTCACTCTAATATGAATGCATCATGAAGCGGAATACTAAACTTTTTTTTTCCCTTTTTCAATTTTCTGTCATCTCCACTTCAGTGAATTCAACAACTGCACGGCAATGAACCAGCAATACACTACGACGAATCAAATACACCTTAGTGGTAAACTGCAGTGCTGAGAAAGCAGTGACAATGGGTTAAGCC
This sequence comes from Monopterus albus, assembly GCF_001952655.1. Classification (NCBI taxonomy): domain Eukaryota; kingdom Metazoa; phylum Chordata; class Actinopteri; order Synbranchiformes; family Synbranchidae; genus Monopterus; species Monopterus albus. The sequence continues at coordinate 1,526,377 of NW_018127966.1, forward strand.
TTGCATATAAAACAGGATCTAGATGCGTGTGACAAAAGAATGGCCAAGGAAGTCCCCTATTCAAGCTTTGGCCATGTAATGTGATTAGAAAGCGCTTTGTGCAAATGGCAGTTATTCAGAGTTTGAAAGACAAAATAAGCTCCCGGTTCTCCAAGAAAAGGTAATGCACTGCCTATTCAACCCTCCTGCATCCAAAGCAAGGAGTTACTTTCCTGACAGGAGCCTTAAACACGAGAGAAGAAAGAGAAAATGTATGGTGCACAGTCGTTTCCCAAGGAGAGAAAGATTAATACGATCAGGAATGTGACCCCTCCAACAACTCCCTCACTGCAATCCCCTGTCCCCTCAGAGATGGCTGCACGCTGGATGGATCAGGGACTGCTGATGAGAGAACTTGTAAATACATAATTAGGGTTCAATAGTTTGGAGTGCCTGATCTTTGTTTCACAGGGAATATGTCATCACTGAGAGGTTTTAGATGACACTTGGGGTAATGCTGTTTGACGCGTCGTGTCAGGGTTTAACTACAGGACCTATGACCGGGGGTAAAGTGTCGATGAGGTTTGAGTTAAAGGTCAATAGGAAGCGACATCTTAGAGCTTATTATCCTCATTAATGCCAGGTGAAGCACTGCCATTTCAGAAAAATCATATTCCAAAGAGGCCTACCCCTGGCTTTTGGCTCCCTAAATACCTGCCCTCGACTCACTAATACAGGAGCGACACTTCAGAAGTCTAAAAGGTGGAATAACTAAATGGTAATAGAGAAATTACAAAATTTATGTGATGTGCTGCAGAAAGACAGATTGAGAAAAGAGAGGAGAAAAGTGACGGATATCCAGCCAAAACCAAAAATGTATCACGTTTTCTAATTGCTTTTCAGTGAGAGAGATGTTTGAGTTTCATTTCAAGTTATTATTTGCAACATTTTGTTATAAAAAACCGTTTAGATTCCGTCTAAAGCCACTGCTGAATGCTGGTTTTACTGTAGCTCATCCCTACTTCATTAAAGCATTTACATTTTGATGATGGGGAGCTCTTGATAAGGAAAAGGAGGTGATGTTTCCTAAAGCAGCAACAAGAAATATAAAAACATAAAAGGTCAAGATGAAAACAGAACTCTTAATGAGTAAAAGTACAAAAATATATCCAGCAATATATATACTTGTATCATGCTCATTATCCACAGCACCAGTCCACTGGAGAGAGAGTGCTATAAATGTCTTCACTGTCCAGTTGATGAAATAATATAAACCATGGTTTATTGCATCCAGTCAAGATGGTGGTTATTTTAAAAATGGTAAACTGTCGGACAGCTTAATCTATGAACTGCAGCATTTTTTCATAAACCGATTAGATTATTTGGATGTAAAAGATGAATCCGCAGACTAACTAGTAACTGTGGTGGAGTAAAAACCTCTGAATTCTCACATTCTTAAGTACAGTAATTGAATAAATGTTCTCGCTTACTTTACAACATTGACTGTTGCTGATCATCATTTAGTGAAACAGAAAAAAATCCCAGGATGAAGATCCTGGCAACAATATTTAAAAGAGTGACCTTTGCAAACTGAATTTCAAGAAACAGCAGTTTCCTTCTAGAAACTGACTGAAGACTGAAAATATCACCAGAAACTAGGCATCACTATCTATCTATCTATCCTGCAAATGTACCTGTTTGAAGCAGGCAGACAGCAACAGAAGTGTATCGTGGTCTGTGTGTTTCCAACAGATGCTTGAAATTGCACCGAAAATACTGACATTCACACTCCAAAGCTGCCCTTTTAAGCCTGTCCATAAATGAATTTCCTCTGTAGTTCGTGCCCTTCTGTCAAGTGTGTGTAGGTGTACAGTGCTGTTTGTGTCACCGTGCCTCACCGATGGTGCAGTGTTCACCCGTCCAACCCTGGTGGCATTCACACTTGCCCTCTCGGCAGACGCCGTGGTCGATGCAGCGTGGGTGACAGTCCCTCTGCTCGCATTCTGGTCCTGTCCAGCCTTCCTCGCAGTGACACACACCACTGATGCACGAACCATGGGGGCCACAGTCCACCACACACACCTCTGTCACAAAACAAAAACCACAGAGACATGGAGCTTGTGTTTTGTGAAAGGGATCTCTTTCCTCTGTGCTGTTTTTTTTTTAATATTCTGTATAGATGTATCTGCCACTAGTGAGAAATGCACTGTTTTGCTGAGAAGTGTTGGCTCCCTCACCTAAAGTGGGTCAGTAAGTTGATGTGTGACCAACACACTTTCAATGCCATTACTAAACACTGTGTAATAGAAAATTCTGACACTGTAAAACAACTACTGCCATGTTTGATAGTATTTCATCTAAGAGACTCAGAATGACTGCATCCATTAAAAAAAGTGTAAGCCAACGCTTTATATGGAAAATGGAAAATGTCAGGCCTTTACTGCTTCCTCTTGCTTTATGAATCTCAGTGGACTTGCCACGTACACAATTCATTTTTAAATAAGGGTAGAGTGAGATACAAAGTTGACATACAAAATGTCAGAGTACTGAAATTCAGTAGAAACAAAATCCCCAGTCTACTATTATTCAGTGGCCACTTTGCCAAAATACACAATGAGTAATTCAGGGGAGGAAAAAAAGGATCTCTCTTCCTCGAAAAAGTAGCGTATTAATCTCTATATATAGTGCTATTACTTTTATGGGTTCAGGCGATAATGAAATCCCTTAAATTCTCAATGTTTGACATTTAATTTGTACATTGCGCTTGCTATAATACAGCACAACAACAATGCAGTACTCTCAGCATTAAAACTATTTAAAATCTGTGAGGGTGTGTTGCATTGCACACTGAAGAGATAAAACTTTAAACAGAACGTTTAACAGAAACACACTGTGTGCACTGATATGTTCCTGGTGGCAGATGGACGATATACAGATGGGTTAGGGTTGACAAATTAAATAAATGGTGTCTTATTATGCTGTTATTTCTTTTTACTCTGAAATACCAAGATATAAAACCTAATGTTTACTATTGGCCATTTACTAAAGACCGTTTGACCATTTTATGCAATCCATCTGGTGACAAATGAAAGGAAAAACTTGAATAAACGAGTGGAAAAGCATAACGATTAAAGATGCTGGCATGGTTTAGGTCCACTTGTCCCCTTAGAGGGAAGAATCGCTGCAAATCAACACAAAGCTGTTGTGAGCAAACACCTTTATCCAGTGACAAAACTCTTGCCTCTTGATGCGAGTGGTCTATCAGGATGACAGTGGCCCTATCAACAGGGCACGATCACTGAATCGCTTGGCAAGTAGGAAAATGACGAGTCATATGCTACGGCCTTCAAAGGGAGATTTTGGAGCAACGTGCCAAAATGCGCTCGCCACTACCATCGTCAAAACACCAAATGAGGGAATATCTTTTGGAAGAATGGTTGTTCGTCTGCCAGCAGAGCTCACAGACTTGGAGAGTCAATGCCAAGTCGCACTGGCAGCTCTGGCAGCACATGGTGGTCCAACACCTTACACACTTTATGCTGGTTTATCCTTTCATTTGTCACTCCTCTGTATGCATCAGTTTAAATCTATTTCATGTAAAAATCTACTCTGCAGCAAACTCTGGCAGACTTTAATTATCTTATCAGCAAAACGGCTCCGATTAGAGTAAAAGCCACTTTTTCCATCTGAAATGGCATCAAAGCTTATCACACATTTTGAGTATACTGTGAATAATTACCTCGGAATAACAGAGAAGGCATTCTTTTCCATGCACAAGCAACACAGGTCAGTTTTAGATTCTGCTGTGACATTAAATCATCTTTATCAGAGGAAATTTATAGACCACTTTATTTTCTCATAAGTGCAGAAGCCCAACCCCGTCATTAATCAACCGTCTCAGTCCGGAGCACAAGAACAATAAAGCACTGCAATTATTGTGTATCTAAAAACTTCCAAAACAACCACTTTTCAGGTTTTATATATACTAAAAGCTCATTTGTATGAACTCTTAGCAGACGAAGGTGAGGGCTTTGGATTTTAGCAGATTTTTATGTCTGGACTCAGATATTAGATTAACATGTTTACTTCAAGTAGAAAGCATCTGAAACTGCACAGCAGCTGTTACAAATCTGTGTTTATTTCAGAAAAGTTAAATTCAAATGATTGAATCTGTGGGTGGTAAGTAAATCAGTCTGTACGAGGCTCAACAAGCTGTGGCTGCTCTTGTGTGAGAACAAGAAATGTTGATTTACTGGAACCAGGAGCCTTTATCACAGTCTCTGAACTGAAGAGCTACAAAGCTCTTGGCCGCAACAGCAGCCTTCAGTGCTAGGCCAAAGTAATGTTCTCAAATTTTAAGTGACAAATGGTCCAGGAATTCATATAGCCTGTTAACCAAAGAGTTTGTGACTTTTCAGAACATGCTCCGTATAGCCTGAAGGGATTAGCCAAAAGACATCATTGTGCTGCCCAGGAAATAACACGACATGGATAAAATATCTGTTTTTATTGTTTTTAAGCCACTACTTGATCCACATTCAGCCCCTTTTACTGAGGCTCTTTCAATTGTCTGTTTCCTGCTCTCCAAATAGAGTTTTTCTTCGATTTAGAGACCTTGGATGGTTTTGATTAAGTCAAGCCGACACTGTAGAATATTAAGCATGCCTCTGGAGGGGAGTCATTCAATTCCAAAGGGATACCTCCTTCCCATAGAATCTATGCAGTCAATTTTTCATTAGAGCAGACGTGTTTATCTGCCTTCAACATGCCCCTGACTCGAGCAGGAAAGGGGCTGTGGACAGTCAATCCATGCTACGTGCTTGTTAATTAAAGTTTATTTAATTGAAGGAGAATCACGACATAATTAAGAAGGGATCCTCCACCCACCCAGGTGGGCAAACTCCTCTGCTACTGACCAGCGTGAGATATCTTGTTGAGCGAGATGATAGCGTTTTCTAAAGCTCGAACAAAGTTGCCTCTCTTAAAAAAAAAAAAAATGTTAGTGAGACGCGTAGGGGAAAAAAAAAAACCTACTACTTCTTGATCTTCTTCAGCACCAAACTGGGTTCATGCTGCTTCTACACATGCATCTATCATCTCAAACTACCCTACCCAACTACCTTATTCTTTAATTTTCTACTGAATTAAAGCCAAGAGAAACATATTCAGCAATGACAGAAACAAACTGCAACTTCTGCTTTTAATTGTTTCACTCAGTATGGCTATTGTGTTTCTCTCTGGGTCTATTCAGAGTAAGGAAACACTGCATAAATCACCTGAATCCTGGGCACAGATAACAGATAGGAAGGGCCAGCCTTTGAACTAACATGTCATCAACCTGTGTCCAAAGGCAAGCCCTCTGAATACAGCGGTGGTAACAAATGAAGAGGCTCTGCTGTGAACAGATGAGAATACATGATTGTCTTTCTCTCCTCTAAAGATCCAAAGCTGCTATAAAATAAAACAACATTGTTGGAAAATGACCTGAACAACTCTATAAGTCTGCTTTAACACAAGATACATTTGTGCTGCATTTCAAACATAGCATATGCTGAGTCACATGAGAGGAACGTGCAAAGTCGAAGCTTTGTTGTTAACATACGCTCTGTTTCAAACAGAGCAGCAGAGCTACAAGTGTTGATTACCAAACTTTAAGGGTGTGATCACACCCACAGTTTGATTTATTTACTACAAAACATAATGAAACCAGTTGGATTTAGGTTTTATTTTATTTTTAAGTTCATTCATTTAGGTTCAAGCTGCAAGCAAATGAAAACTAACAATTGTCACGTTTCTCGATAATTAATCTGTTCTTCTACTTTGATTCAACCAAATTCATAAATTTGATTTATTTATTTTTACTTCGCTCATCTGGTGAACACACTGAAGTAGAAGAACAAAAATGCATGACCTGAATATAACTAGCTGTTCCACCTAAGGCTTGCCTTCAGCCTTTTCTTTTGTTATATAACACCTTCCAAGCATGAGTGACTTCTGGCAGTCAGATGTCAACATCTGTCTCTTCATGCCTGTGACAGCTTTTGCTTCGAGTTTGCTTCCTGTAGCCAGGTCAGATTACTTTGTTTCTCCTACTTGGAAAAGCACAGAGACCTTCGGAGGCATCTTAGTGCGTCTGTGTTGTGTCGCCGGTCATTTAATGTTGTTCTCAGACGGACAGAGGAATCAAGCTACTTAAAGTTTGCATTACAAGTTCTTAAACGTGCTTGTGGTGAACACATCTTTACCTTCTTAAACGTACTTTATCACTGTAGTGCTCTTGTATTAGTGAACATATATAATCGTCTCCTATAATTGCACTCCATCGCACCAAAGTAAATCTGAATGTGATGTAGGAAAGATGTAACCTCCTGCAAAGCTCATCAAACACAGCGCTGACAGTACTGTAACATACAGTGCATTACTGATGAGAATAAAAACTTAAGTCAGTCAGGCTCCCATTCATCATTTCTGATGCATGCCCAGACTATAAATCAGTAGGACATCACAAATTAATCATTTTGTTTCCCACATGTATGGGAGAAAGCTGAAAAATACTGATTTGACTGTCTATACATTCAAAGAGTTTAATTCTGAAATGTGACATGCTAATTTAGGAAAACAAATTGTTCTCCAATGTTCGCTAAATGATATTTGAAAAACAGAGATGATGAATTACTTCAAAGTGTGATTTTTTTTTCTTTTGTAAATCATTAAAGCTTAAAGCATATATCACAAGTTTTCCTCACATATTTAGTTTTATTTCTATTACAAAGTTAAATAACTATTTCCTAAGTGTTTTAATAGGACTCCCACATGTACACATACGGCGCTGCATGAGACAGATCTATTATTTCAGCCTACAGCCTGTTAATAAAGAGTCTTACATCTGCTGATGTGGACATCTGGTGTCAGCAGTGTCTGTGCACACACCAAGGGAAGGGGAGGTTATTTCAAATAAATACTGAAAAATGGTGCCAATTACTTGTTAGAGAAATTAAATTCATTCACCAAAAAAAAAAAAAACAACCGTAAATAAAGACTTTTTAGAGCTGACTCCACTGTTTGCAAGGATTTGTCAGTGCAGTACAAATAAGGCTGCACTAATGGCAGCAATAAATGAACGAAGGCAGTGAAAGTCCTCAAGGATTACGAGTTTAAGTAGCTTAACATGCCCTCTGATTATTTTAAAGCCAGTGTGTATAGGCTTTGAAAATTTCCATCTAACATTTTTCCATAAAAAAAAAAATAAAGTCATCAAAAATCTTCTAACTGCATTAGAAACAAAATAATTAGTTGGTTAATCAATAAGTCAAATGAAAATTAGCAATTTTGATAATCAAGTAATATTTTGAAGTAAAAAGCTTGTCATACATGAGATTTGTTGCTTTCCATTCTCATATGTGATTGTTAATTTAAATCTAAACCAAGCTTTAGAGAAAAAGAAATGTGATGAGCTTATCTATTGACACTTCAAAGACCATATTTATTCAAGAAAATGATTGACAAGATAATAGACAGTGAAGAAACATATTATTTCCATCCCGAGGTCCACACAAAATAGCTTAAGTGAAATGTTCTCTGACCTATGGAGCAGTCGGCCCCAGTCCAGTTGGCCTCACAGATGCAGGTTCCCGAGTCGGTGTTGAAGGTGCCATGGCTGGAACACTGCTCTGGACAAGTGCTCTTTAGGATCTCGCAGCTGACCCCGCCCCAGCCTGGGTTACAGTGGCACTCGCCATGATGGCAGGCTCCGTGACCGGAGCACGTCGGGTCCACACAGTCCACTGAGGACACACAGCAGGGCCGGCAGTGATGTCAGTTTACCACTCCAAGACAGCAAATGAAAGGTACTTATTTACCCTGGCCACTTTAACTCTGCTAGCAGCCAAAACCATTTCTAGAGTGGAAGAGCTTCAGTGATGATGGCTGCTAAACCACAGCTGAAATTTCTGCAGTGGCTGGTAGTAATTTTCCACCCTATATTCAACTAGCTCCACTATGTTATATTATAGGGTACTTCTAATATACTGACAGCATAATTATGCGCCATTATAGGCACCAGGAAAAGTAGCACAATTAGTGCCTAGACAGATATAATCAATTACTATTCACAATTTGCAGATCAACTTGCTGATCCAGGTTAATAATTGGCAATTATGACCAACATAATCAACCCATTACTAACAAGGGATAATTTATACCAATGCTACTGTGCTTCCTCTGGATCTTATTGTTTTGTGTATTTCCAGATCTGCTTGGACACTGGTATTGATCACTTATCTGAGCCATTTCACCACATTAGAGCCTTACTGTACATGCAAGCTTCAAATGACAAATTCAGCCTCCTGTCTACAGAACATTTCCTTCCCAAATGGTTTCATTTCGAAATAAGCCACAATATATTAATTTTGTGAATACTATACATTTTTACACGTAAGGTCAGCAAGCCGCATGTGTAAGTCTGAGCTGATAAGTGCCTTTTGTCTGCATGGGGATCAATAAAGTTAAATGCACTAAAGTGTAGAGAGAGCTGAAAGAGGTTGACAAAGGAGAAGAGGAAGAAGCTCTTTCCCAGTAAACTGAGGAACAGATGCCATTGACTGATTGATTTTAACAGGTGTCTTCAACTGTGGAGTGTTACAATAGGCGACTGCAATGACGGGCATTGAACAATCTGTTCCCGCTTGTACCCTCGTGTGGCCAGGACACTAAGAGGAAGTTAATTTATGCACACGGTATCAATAACAACATCCAAAGCATTATCTGCTTGGTGGAGTCGAAAACACTGTTTCACCAATGGACTGTGTTGACTCCTGGTGGACTTAACACAGAACTATGTCTAGCTGCTGCAAAGCCAATGAGATGAAGCTTTGTTTCCCCCATTTACCTTGTTCACAGTTGTTTCCCTTGTGGCCAGTGTTACACACACAGCTGCCCGCTACGCAGAGTCCGTGTCCCCCACATTGAAGATCAATACACTGAGAGGTCGGAACATCACACTCTGTGCCCTTCCAGCCACTGTAGCACTGACAGCGCCCCCTGGTGTACTGGCCATTACCGCTGCACAGGATTGGACAGGCGGCTGAGGAGAGACAGGTACTGTATATGGACTTCATCCCCACAGCGTATTACATCAGGTGCATTTTTAATATGTCAAATGATCTTCAATAATCTCATTTTAATAAAAAAAAAAATCTAAAACCAAACATGCTAAAGGCACTTTGAACATTTTGGAAAATATGCTTGGTTATGTTCATGCTGAGATTTAGATGAACAAATATACAGTCCTCTGTTCTGTATATTCTACTTTTTCCTCCCCTGATTTCCGTTTATCTGTCTGAACATAAACCTTCCTGAGGTCTCATTTTTTCACTTTGGTTTTTCAACAGATTAATCAAATGAGATATAACATGTTGATTAGCAACTAGCTTTAGAGGCAGAGGCAGATTTTTATATATTTATTTTTCATTGTGCATAGTGATATCTATCTTTTCATCTAACTCTAGGCAAGAAAGCAAATAAGCTTATTTCCCATAATCTTGAACTGTTCCATTGGAAACACTGCAATTTGCAGGCTCACAGCCACAACAACTGCTATGGGATATGATTCTTATACTGTATGAAAGAGTTTGTTCATGCAGATTATCTTCAGTAATATCTAACTATTCAGATAACTTTGGCTTTTTTTTTACCCAGATTTTCAAATACTCACCATTCCAATACAATGGTGGAGTTAAAAACAACTGCAGTGTTCCTGTTACCATGACTTTAATAAAACCAAAATAATGAGAATATCACCAAGGATTGAGAGGGAAAAAAAAGTAATACATGTAATAGTTTAAAACTGGGATAAATGACCCTTTAAAATCCTTTGATGAAATGACAACAAGACAGTAATATACGAGTTGAATAATTACCTCTGGAACAGTATGGGCCAATGAATCCAGGGAAGCAGTGGCACGATCCCGCCACACATTCTCCGTTCCCGTAACAGTTGTGTGCGCACTCTGTGACAGATTCTGTTGGTAGAGCAGTAAGTCCAACTATTATGAACTCATCAAACTGTCATATTAGAGCAAATCTAAAATTCCACCTTAACATTTGACAACTGTACATTTTAAGAAACATTATGAAGACAACCAAGACACCGGCTTTTTCCTTTTTCCACTGCATAAATCTGGGCTTTCTTAGCATCCTTTATCTACCATACTAGCATCAGGCCTGACATATATTTACAGCTGTTTGTCCACGTCCCACTAAGGTCTAAGCCTCCATAACATGTATGCTGCACATCAGCTGTGCCCATCTAAGCTATGTTAAGTAAAAGCCACATGGGCTTTTTAAATTAGACCAAATAATTCTATTTCCTTGACACATTTTCTTTCCCTCCTGTCTCCACTCCTGGCCCATCCAGTCCCCCAGACCTCCTGAATGACTGATCATGCCCACACAAGCCATGCAATCTCTTGAGTGTTTACAGCTCAAATCCTATCTGAGTTGAAGTTAATCTGACATATCCTACAGACAGATCTTGTGTTCATTCTCCAGACCATCGCTCATAAAGGGCAGCCCCAAAAGACCACAGCCCTCATTTTGATCGGCATTAAGAGGGCAAACTTTATTGTTATTACTCTGGCTTGTATTAGATGTTCGTTGAACCTGTGCTGGACCCAGGCAATTTTGACCTTACACATCGATACCTTCATATTTGTACAGCTGGATCAATGGAATTCCCTGAACGAAACCAAAAAGAAAAACGTTAACTCAACCTTAGTGTTTTCCTACCTCAAAACCCACAAGGAAATTTAACAGACTTCAACACTGAAGAGGTTGTTAGGAGAGAAAGATCAATGCACTGCATGGTCTCATATTATAGTGTTGAGCACTATAATCCATTATCCTCCAGTGAAAACCAAGTTCTCCCTCCTTGGTGGCTCAAAGTTTGAGAAGCTCAGCTTGTTTGTACTTGCTAGCTAGAGTTTCCAACAACCTCACTGTTTGTGCATGCAGGCGCAGCTGTTTAAAGGAAATTAAAGTCTTCAAAACATGTCATTACACATCATTCCAATCATACTCATCAGCCATCCAAGCAGATGTGCGTCCTCATACCCTGGATGATGGTGTTATAGGACACTGCCTCCACACTCCGTCCGTCATTGTAAAACGCCAGGTGCCACACTCCTGAGTCCAGGTACTGAATGAACCCAGCTTGATGGACGGTGACCTGATGGTCCAGCCGGGCCCTTGTTTCTGGTTCACTCAGAGTCCGATGCTCTTTGGCAATAAGCCGGCTGCCGTCCAATAGCTCCACAAAGTCATACTACAAAACAACACCAAGAACAGATTCCAGCAGATGCAGATGATTATTATTTTGATGTCAGCCTAATTAAATCAAGAAGTAAAGAGACAAGAGTTTAAAAAGTTTCTATTTTCATTGAATGCTTTATGTGCAGCTTAGACTGAGAGGAACTCTTCAAAGGCAGAAAGCACAGTGCAGACAGAAAAGGTTTGTGTACACAACAAAAATTCACATTTAGAGAGTTGTTTGTATACTGATGGGGCTGATAACGTTATGGCGCAAATACTCAAGATTTTCCAAAATGTGCTGTTACTTCTGAGGGGAGGGCGCCTAGAGAGACTGGCAATGTGTCTGCTATAATCTGTTAATTTATAAATGTGCATTCTGAGTTAATCAGTGCTGGTGTACCTGCACCAAACACAAACAAAAATAAATTACATGGGGAAAAAAAAAAAAAAAAGAAACACTTTCTTTAATGACATCTGTACACAGTTTTATTTGTGCCTGGCAAATGTTTAATGTTTGTGGGTCTCCCTGAAAAACAAAACAGATACTCAGTGGAATGTCCTGGTAAAATAAAATATACAAATCATATTTACAGTTAATTTAAAGCAAATATTATGTTTTCACTGGTAAGGAAACTAACAGATGTACAAAATACATTAGTGTACACAGTTCATACTCAGTATAAATACAGAAAAATAAATATAATACACTATAGGGAATTCAGCATAACAGTGTCTATTTATATGCATTTTTTTAAACAGACATTGATTTACAGGGTAAACAAGGAGTAACGAGTCGTTCCTGCCAAGTGAGACAAGTAAAGTGGTGCATCTGCTCACAGTGCACCTGCTCAACACGTAAACCTCATTTTGACTGAAGCTGTAGGTAACAGAGCACTGCAGCAGAAAACAGTGTAACACAGACCAACAATCCCCACACAGCGTATAGGCTGAAGAGGCACACAGCAGATGCAGACAGATCCCTTGGCTAAAGCAGTTGTTAGCTACACAGATGTACTGAACCTGTAGTGAAGGCTCAGGCTAGAAACAGTCTGTGGGCTGGTTAGGAGTGTGCTGCATACAGATTGGCACTGGATGTAAGTCCAGTGACGAGGCCGTCGGCAGAGAGCTTTGATGAATTGTTAAACCACCAAAATTTGACTGACCAACTGTCTTATTTTAAATCCCACACTTTAAAAGGGTAGCATATCATTTCAATTTAGAATGGATAAAAACAACAACAACAAAAAAAAAGAATTTTAAAAAGACTTAGCAGTTTAAACTGATTGTTACCTAAATGTAATGTTCGTCTACATCAGAAAGTTTGATTGCCTGCAGCAAGAGGACAATATACACTGCAGCTACTGCAGAATACACAAGGTGCTCTCATGGCAAGAACAGCTCTAAAATATCCCACGTGTACAAAAATACAAAATACATTTACAAAATGAAAAAAGGTAAAATTAGAGAAATGTCGCTGCAATAGGAACTAATGAACATCATTAGGTAAAATAATTTGTTAAACCATATTCGAGACGTTTATAACATGATATTAAACCGGCTTTATTCCAAATCTGTCGCTCTATTGTGCTTTTAAGCTGCTTTTAGCTGATGGCTTTGGATTCATGGTTTGCACAGCTCTATCCAGTGGCTGTTTTCAGCAAAAAAAAGCTCTGAAAAACTCACAGTACCTTATCTGTACTGCACCCAACAGCAGGCTAACAACCTTAGCAACTGGATGGTAACTTCTAGCTGCCAACTTGTCAGTTTATCTTTTTTTCCCCTCAAGAGTTGCTGGAAACCAAACAAGAGTTTAAGAAAAAAAATGGGGGTAAGTGTTCAACTTTTATTCATCAGGTACACAGCTCAAAATAAGTGTTGGTGGCGCTCGGTTTGATTTTTCAGTCATCTTGTTACTGTGGCCTTCTGTGCCCTAATAGCTACATATCAATTAATTGAGCTCTAAATAATCATGTGCACAACATCTAGCCTTGTAGAAATAAAATGGATTTATAAATAGTCCAAAGAAAGGGAGAAAAGTACATTAAAACAGGATTAAGTGCTCAGGAATGGGTCAAACATGGACCTAAGCAACTTCTCAGCTGACTTGCAAATGACAGTAAAGAGAGTATTAAGCGGGGGGCAGGAGAAGCCAACACTGTGATCTAAACCCCTTTGAGCAGAGCAGGGGGGCAGGGGATTGATATTAACCTGGCAGAAGTTGACTTCTTTGTGTTGTTGGCTTTAGGGGAAAGTAATCAACAGTTCATCCCATAAGCCCTAAACCTCCTGACCAAGTGCATACATCATGAGTAGCCGGTGTGAAAGCACCCCAACTCATCTCAATCCAGCCACACCAGTAAATAACCGGCACGAGACCAAATGCGGGGGAGACCGCTAGAGGCCCCACAGACAGAGGGGGAACACTGAGCCTGCAGATTTTTGGTCTTTATACTGGGTGAACCTTGTTTGGCTCAACAACAAAGTACTGATTCCTGAGGAAAAAATACCGAAGGTTGCCTTTTTCCACTTCTTTTCTTTTCTTTGTACCAACACAGACAGTCACTCAATAGCAGATGAAGGAAGTCTATATTTGAGAAAGGTGGAAAGGCTGCTGCACTTAAATGTTGTCTTGTCTTCCAAGCGGTGAATACGACGAACAGTCAATATCTTTCATTGGGGTCTTTCATGCTCAGTTAAGTAAATGCATTGATTTGTACCTCTGGTACCTGAACAGAATGTAATTTAGAGGTGGCCACAATGGGCACAGTGTCCAGCAATGACGCGCTTGAGTGTCTGTGCAACAATTGCCCGAGACATAAAAGTGGTGTCTTGTTAATTAGTACCCTTTGGTCTTTGATTTTGTTGGGCTTACTTTTTTCATCCTGAAAGTGCAATTCAGCTCACCTGTTGTCACTTGCATCAGACTTCCTTCCATCAAAGAGTGGCCCTAACTGTCTACACTTGAGTGAAGCCCATCTTTACTAAGACAGAATGTCAAGAAGGTGAAGCTAAGAGCTTTTGCAGACAAGTGTGGTGGAAAATAGCCATTGTCTGAGTGCTTCCATCACCATCACCAGACATCGGACATTCGGATGCCCAGAAATGTCATTCAAGTGACACGTCAGACATTTTGGAAACTCTTCAATTTGCAAATGGCAAACGCTGAGTGGGAATGAAAGAGGTGTGTGTCTACATATAGGCAAATGGAAGCCAGAGAAAACTGAAACTAAATGGTGGTTTAATGCAATTTTCAAATGCACACGTCTGGAATTTAAATAAGAGACATCATAAGGAGGTTGAACCGACAAAAAGTATTTTAACTTCAGCTGCCCTCAGCTCTTTGGAGCATTTCATTGCGTTTTGGTTCAGTTTCACCGCTTTGACCAAGGTCATTTCTAGACACAATAGGCAACAACTGTTCCTCTCACAAAAAAGCTTTGGGTGGACTCGGTGGTGGCCAGTTGAGAAAAAATGTCCACTATCACATCTTTAAAAGGTGATACGTGCATCCAATATTGTATTTATGGCTTATTATCACCCCCAAATGCCAATTTGGTAACAACAGCACAAGCACAGACCAGAGACCAAAGTCTTATAGCTATTGAACTGACTTGATAATGTCACTTAAAATGTAAGGGCTATCTCAGTTCACTAACATTAGCCACCCTAAGCTACTGGTCATACCAGACCAAGCAAGGCTGTAGTAGAAAAAGTACACATGAAGAAAAAGGTCGATGTTATGTTGACTTCTTATTTGTGAGTAAAACAAGCTATTACAATGTGTGTGTCTCAAATCTCAGAGATTCAGTTGACTTAAAAACATTTTAAAATGCTTTACCTGAGTGTGAGATGGTGCAAGACCCTTTCGTCCATATACTCCAATCAGTGCGTTCTTCTGTACCGAAATGTTGAACTTAAGGAAGCGTGGTTCCTCCATGCTTAGCTGAGAACGCCAGAACACCCCTGGCGGTACGCTCTGACCCACCCTCTTCCCTATGTCGACCTGTCCAGTATCGATGGAGTTATTCTCCTGATGGAGCACGCTGATCTTTCCTAGGAGACAGAAACACACACCCCACTCAGATTATGTAAGGTGTTACAAAATCAAAAAGGCACAGTTGAGGTCATACAAAGTGGTATAAATCAGTCATCACACAGCTGTTTATTCCATCAATGAAAACCTTCAGAGTCATATCTAAAGCACAATCTTGGCTTTTGTGCACGTCTTTAATCTCCGTGGATATCAGAAATGCTGCATTCTATCCTTTCCAGCATAAACTTAATCCTTTATTCAAGCAGCAATAAGATAGTCGTATCATTTCCAAATGAGCAGAGACCAAGTAAGACAGGATTAAGAGTAATGGCTTCCTGTGGTCCATGATACACTGCTCATGGGAAAAAAAGACCAGATATAATTGACTCTAACAGGCTACATCTCCCATCTTTTCTCTGGTCCCGGTGACTCATAGAGTGAGGCTTTAGGTCAGATAAGGTCTAAATGGAATTCCAGAAACACTGAGTGCTACCTAGCCAGAGCAATAACAGCAAATCAAGACAATCTGGCAAATGATGTGTTCAAACTGTTTTCATACAGTGCGCACAAAGACGGAGAGATGGCCAGTTTTAATATGACTGGAGTCTGCATGGTGCTGTTACAGAAACAGATTTCGTTGCTAAAAAGCATCATCTAAAGCTCTACTTAAGAAGAAATGTAGCAGTGCTCTTTAATTTACTGTGGCAATGACATTTTGTTAGGTGGCTATTGCAGAGTTGTTCTGCACTTTAATAATAACTTCAACCTTTGCTTCGACTTTTCTTAGGAAGCGTTTCAGTGTGTGGACCCGTGTATAGCAGTGCGAGTATCTGTTGTGCCAGACCTCCACTATTTGCTTGCCTCAGTGTTGTGTGTGTAATGAGGCCACTGCCTGTCACTTTAACTTCAGTCAACGTGAAGACAGGAAGCCAAGTTTACCTCTGGGGAGAATAATAGCAGGCTATTGATTGCCTTTAAACAGTCCAAAACCTGCTTCATGCTATCTTAATTAGCAGTACTTATGAGGATTTAAATCTAGCCAAGTTTAAACAATTGAGCTTTTGCCTGGACTACTCAATTAATGCTTTCGTGGTCATGCATTTTAAATACCATAGTGCGTTTAGACATTATTTGGTGGCTTTTGCTGTTAAGGTGAACTGAAATGGTCCGACTGCTTGTTGCTGAATACACACTGGTCCTAGATTATGATTAGGTAGCACAAAGCTGTCTGGAATCAGTCAATTGATATTCAGAGGGTGAAAGATCTCCATAAACTCTAAAGGCTGACTGGGCATCAAGCACTGAACATTACACTCTGTCATTCAGGAGGACAAACGACTTGCTGCTGCAATCTGTCTTTCATAATCATCATTTGAACCTTGGTTTAATTAATTTGTATTTGGGTGCTTCAAAGAGCCTTTAACCTTTTTTTGATGTTAGTATTTAACTTCAAAAAGCATTAACATTAAAATAATTAGTCTTATTTTCATCATTTCAGACACCATTTTGTGATTTGCTCTTTATTATATGGTACAGGCAAGCACAAGGAGTGAAGCACAAACAACTGTGAGGTTACTTTTAACCTTGTATAGGAGAGCTCTAGTCGGGCAATAACTCTGTATGCCAGGAGCAATTATTTAATGTAAAAAGAGTTTGGTGGTGTCAGGCAGCTTGAAAGTATTTACACATTTTAAATATTTGTCCATATTTTGTTGGACAACTGCTCAACACCCTGCTTTGGCTCAACAACCATCAATTTTTTTGAGCTTATTTTACTCTCTGAAAAGAAATACAACCCTGATAGAAAAAAACATATAGGCTACATTCAAGAAACTATGCAAATTCTCACCAAACTACATTTCAAGATACAGGGGTGCCAGCAAAACAACAAACTGTATTAATTAAAAGCATTCATATTGTAAGGGCTTATTTGAAAGTTAGTCATTGATTCAGACATGAGCCTTTCATTTCCTCACCATCAGCAGCCAGAGCTGTCACCGTGCTCGACTGAGTGGGCCCCGTCTTCCCAACTCCTCCGTTTTCAAAAGCCGGCTGGTTGTCCAACTCTTGGAGCTGCCAATTGAGGCCGAAAAGGTGCATTGCTGTGAAATACACACACACACACAAAAAAGCTGTGTGGGCTTATAGAACTAGATATAAACAAATAAGCAAATAGTCACACAAAAACAATCAGGCCACTTAAGCTCAAAAGACCTGTGGGAGGGCACAATGGATGGATCTGATGCAGGCAGAACATTTCAGTTCACTTTCTTATTTATTTACTTATTTTTTGCTGCTATTCTGCCATGGGTGGCTTTTGTGTAAACTTAGCACTAATACAGGCCAAACAAAGTCCTTCCGATCAATACATAGGAACCCTGTTGCTCTAGCATGTTTCCTTGGGGAGCACTGTTCATTAATGTGCCAGAGTGTCTGAACACAAACAGCTGCAGTATCAAAGAGAGCAGCAGGCAGAGTTTCTATTTTACCACAAAGCAGACACTCGAAAAGACTAACACAAAGCAAGGAGAACACCGAGATGCAGCTACACATGGAAACAGAAGATGGAAAGTGAGCAACTTTTAAGCAAGTGCATGGCAGTGTATTAAGACACTGCCACAGCAGGAGGGGGAACTGAGAGGGTAAGATGCTGCAACACACCTCTCGTTCTCTTACATAACTAAACTGTGTCTGGCTTTCACTCAGCCAAGCTGCTTTATTGTCACAGTACGCAATCCAATCAAACTGTGTACTTCTTGTTTTGGGAAACTGAGGTGCATCTGTGAGCACAGCAAGAGGGACAATCTCCTTCAAAGTCACCAGCCAGGGAACATGCTGAGGAAGGATTTTGATTTCCGACCATTTGATCTGCGGGAGGAACTTTTCTCCAACGCCCGTCGCTCACTGCGAAGATGGATATCGACTGCAGCAAATAACTTGAGGTGGATGAGGGGCCAGAGAGAATATCAAATGTGAAGGAGACCAACAGAGATATGGAAAACCTATGAGGACCATGTATCAGTCACTACTGTGTTAAGAAATAGGATGTGTGTTTTCTTTAAAGACTGATGAAAATATTTGGCATCAGTTTAGTGAGAACACCCACAGCAATGCCCTTGATAGATCAAATGAACAGGTGCTATGTAGCCTTGAATTCCAATCAAATAATGTGACTTTCATACAGAATGATAATGTTTGTTTACCCAGTATAGCCAGCGTCAGCCTCAGTGTCAAAATCCATTTTCCTCACTGGTGAAAAATTAATGCTGACCGGTCCATCGATGCTTTTGACAAGTCTGACTTTTCTAACACTGAAGGAACTAGTTTGACAGGACCTATGTGCACCTTTATTTCTTTTTTTACCCATATTTTCCACATCAGTGAGTTTTCTCTTTGCTATACTGAAAATGTTCTGACTCTTTCTCCTTCTTCACCAGATACAGATAATCCTCTGTACAGATGGACTAATGTCTTGAGAGAACACAGACAAAATCTGAAATGTAATTTCATTTGACAGCTTCTCACTGGGCAAGTTCAACGGCAAAACTCTGACTTTTGAAGTACCCTTTTCAAACAACTTGTTTTCAAGCTGCATACCCTGTAAACATTTTCAATTCTAAGACTAACATGCTGGTGGCTTTTAACTGAGCAAAGGCTCCAGAATCCTGGGAAAACACTGCCTGCTGAGCTGGGTCCCAAATTTCAAGGATCAACTGAGGACATGGCGCATTAAGCAAAGTCAAACACCCACTGTCTGAAAAACTGTGACAACACCACTCTTGCACAATGATTGACAGCATGAAATTAAAGCAGGTTAAGGCATTACTTCAAGAATAAAAGGTAGCATAATCTTTTATTTGACAAAAGCTGCATTTACAAAATTAGCATCAAGCATTCTGGAATATGAACCCTTTTAATGATGAAAGAAAAACCTGTCTCTAAGCTGACTGGCAGAAGACAGGACACTGTGCTTTATTAAAAGAGACATGGAAAGAAAAACGGTGCTTTCAGACACAAGTTGCCTTATATAATAGTTCATGATCCAACAATCATGTTTGAAACTGTGTTTTGAATAAGAATAAACTCCTACAGCCAATCTGGCTGTGAGGTTGTACTCGCAGTAGGTGCTGTGATGCTTTGAGCAAATATTTGCATACTAACAAACTCAGTGACAATGCAAACATGCTGATGTTTACTATACAGGTAATTTTTTTTTATCATGTTCAACATCTTTGTTTAAACATGTTAACATTTGCTAATTAGTGAAGAGGTACAACCAAGGTTGATGTGAATGGGAAAGTCATTAGTTTTGCTGCTATTTGGCCATAAAACAAATTGTTGGACAAACCTTGACCATATGATGGTGCTAGATGGAAAGTCACAGGATCACTAAGAAGGTGAGAATTTAACCTCTGGGGACCGTGATTATATGTAGCAAATTTGATGGCAGTCAATCCAGTGGTTGATGTGACATTTCACTCTGAACCACAAATGTCAACCTACAGTACTGGTGATGCTAGAGGAAAAGTCAGGGGATCATTAAAGTTATAAGAATTTATCCTCTGGAGGCGATGAATGTTAATACTAAATTCCATGGCAATCAAACTAATGGCTGGGGGATATTTTAGTCTGCAAAAAAAAAAAAAAAAAAAAAAAAAAAAAACAGCTAAAAAAGGAGGAGGGAGTAAGAGACTGGCATGGTTACTGACTGCAGAATCTAGTTCATTAAACATGATAAATCAGAGACTCTCCATGGCTAAACACTGAACACATCCATCTCCTAGTATGATTAACTTTCCACCAGAAAGAAAGTTGTGTGTGTGTGTGTGTGTGTGTGTGTGTGTGTGTGTGTGTGTGTGTGTGGGCTCTAATCTATCAGAAACACCACACAACCACCAAGAGCCTTTCCCTCTTCACTGCTCTTAGTACACTGGGACCTGAATCTCCACTTACCTCATCAACAAATTGCTTTGAGGTGAATAGCCCTCAATTTATGAATTTGCATAAGTTATTCTAGCAGCCTAGACCAGTTCAATTAATATTTATGGACTATGAGCAATTCTGTTCTTGGGCTGGAAAACCAGGTCTCTAATCTCTGATGTCAAAATTTGCCCTGTGGATCACAGCCACTGACGATGAATGAGAGGTTGAATTGCTAAGTAATATGTTTGTTTGAGCTCTGACATCCATATGATATTTAGTTTACAGAAGCACAAACACTTCTGCACTGGAAAATGTAACATGAGCCCCGTAAAACCCTGCTGGCTGCTCTCACGGCAAATTCCCCAATCTTGTTTGCATCATTCTTGGTGGTAGAGTTAGCAGGAAAGCACAGTGCTAATTATGCTACAAATGAAAGCCGTATCTCTTCTTTATGGGAAAAATAATATCCATCTAAGCAACTTTGGTCATTAAAAATATAAATGGATATAGAATTATATAAATATGCAGATGACATTATTCTGATGGCCATCATCACCGAGAATAATTAGTCCATTTACCAGAGAGAGAGAAGTGGCCCATCTGGAGTCACAGTGTGCCAACAACAACTTGGAGCTCTACAGCCTCAAAATTATTGAGATAAACATTGTTTTATGCAAGAACTTGCCTGCACATTTCTCTGGAAATGTCCCTGTGGGACTCCTAGAAATAAGCCACACAGCTCAAAGCGTGGCTAAGATGTTCCTGGGACACTGTCTCGAACAGCCTCAAACAGAATGACAACATCTCTACCACAAGATCGACAGAGACAGTAGTTGTTTTTCCTGTGGCAAACTAAGCACGTTCACTGTCTCCTTTGCTAGTCGCTGTGGGATTTCTACATGTTTTAAATAAGTATTACATTAGTATCAGATGCTGTGTTTTTCCCCCAACACAGTACTCAGCACTGGTGAGTGGAGCCACCTGCATCAGCCACGCTCTTCTGCTAACAGGTAGGAGCTTGTTTAAAACCAAAAGTGTTGACCGTGTCAGCAATTCCATGTGAGCGATCACTTTAATCGACTAACCTTGACCAAAAAGCACGTGAATAACACAAAATTGATTTCCTTAATGTCTGAATTTCTTTGGCATGAGGTTGTAGGGAATTTTGTTTATTCATAAATTAGAAATCTGTGAGATGAACACAAAATGATGCATGCTTCATTTAAAGACATTTTAATTAATACATTCTCTATATTTGTCTGACATTCAAAAGCAAATGTCAGACAAAAGAAGTCTATTGTCTTCTACTGATAAACATTTTGATCATACATGTTCATTGGAGACATTTTTTACATTTAGTTTTGTTTGTTCAGTTCAGTTTAAAGTGAATTTCCAAAAATCCACATGCAGTTTCCCCTTTCAATCAGAGCATCAAAACCGGACTCGGTCCCGATTGGCCTGCCTGTATCTGAACAATCAAGCCAGTTTGCGGAGTGAACATGGAAAGCCTCACCTCAGCAGGTTTGCCTCATGTGAATTATAGGAGCAGCTTCTGTTTGTCAGCCAAGGTTCAGCTTGATAAATTAATTCAAAAAACATTTGATCTGAACAGTCTGCTTCTAAACTGTCATGAGGTATATTAGTCTTAATCTGAAAGATGCACAAAACAAAAATTGAGCAATATGGAAGAGTACACTTCAGACACAGTCCCATTTTAACATACAGCATAATAGATGCATGTGTTCTTCAATTTGCTTTGTCCTAGAGGTACTGTGTGAGCTGACACCAGAAAAGTATTAAAGTATGAGTACACATTGTAGCTATTTGCACTTGGCAGGTGAATTGGCAGTAGATGAAAGAGGGAGGAAGTGGTGAAAACACTCTCAGACACCTGAGGCAAGTAGAAGAGAGCTGCATCTGTTTAATTCACACACACACACACACACACACACACACACACACACACACCAAGAGAGCTGAGGCACCAGGCACACATGCTGGAATCAGGCCAAAAATACAATTCTCAGACATTTGATAGGTCTACAATTAAACAACATGGTGATTGTTGAGATGAAAATGTTCTAAATGAAGCCAGTCTGCTAAAACTGTTAGTGACAACAGCAGAACAAATCGCTCTTTCTGCTCGTGTTCCCAGTGTAAACTGAGCAAATGTGTTATGAGCAGAAGCGCAAATAAAAATAGCAGCTGATTCTTACAGAGGAGCTACTGACATAAAAAATGTATGCACAGTAGTCATACTAATTTTATGATATGAGATCATGAACGACGAGTAACAAAACAGTTAAGTCAATAAAGGTGTTGTGAATATTGATATTGATATAGCACATTTATGACCCCTCCTCCAAGAGAGCACTCCCCTCTCTACTCACCAATAAAACACTGGTTATAGGATCTTCCCAACAGCGCCATATTTCTACTTATACAACTGTGTCACATTCCCCTGCCTCCAAGCTGGATGAATACTTTATATAACCGCTCAGGGAGAAAGGCACAGTGTAAAGATTAAGGGCTTGGATGACAAGGGAGGGCAAGAGGAATGATGAATCTGCAATGGGTTTATTGCTGTGGTCAAGATTCTAAAGGTTAGCAAGACGTCAGCTTTGACACGTGCTGTAAAAATTGTTTGAAAGCCTTCTCATTGGAAATAATTCTCAGTGGGGGGTGGAGTGGGGGTGGGGGGCACTGGTTTATCATTCTGACCAAGATAAAAGTGTTTCCCATTTGAACAGAGTGAGCGAGTTTGGCTTCTAGTACAACAAAGACTTTGTGAACCAAGGTCTTCTTTAAAGTTCAAGTGTTTGGGACCATTTCCTTTGTTATAAGACTCCAGCTCCTCAACCTGTGTTCCATTTTGACGTTGCCATCTGTGCTGGTCATTTGAACCTCCCTGCCCGTGTTCTAACAGCAGCCCCCGAGGACATGGATGGGCTGTCGCTCTGTGAACTGGGGATCAGATGTGTGGGGAGGATGCACAGCCTGCTGTCAACAGGAAACAGACAGGAATGTCTTGTTGGAAACGGTACTGGGGCCATGTCTGCATATCTGACTGAGAGCTTAGTCAGACAGAGACGCCACTGAATCATATCAGGACATCTGCAATCTCTGCAAAAAGGAAAACGCAGTGAAATAGAAATACTCCTGGCAGAGATCAAACGTCATACAGATTAAGAGGTATGCCGGCTCCATTCATTCTAGGCAGCTTGTCTATCATTTGTTCCGTTTGACCAAATGACATGTCTAAAGATCATCTAATGCCACAGCAGATAATGGAGTCGTGTATTCACTCACTGAAACTAAAATAAATATGTTTCTTCTGGCACAAAAACTACTGGTTTTCACATACTCGGGTGACAGCTGGTGCTGCATCTCCATTCGGGCAGTAACAGTGCCTCAGTGTACCGTTCATTTTGTCTGGCTATATGGTTGATTTATTTCAAATTTACAAAATTAAGTGAACTGCCCATATATACCTGGATGATAACACCGTCTTATCTGTCTTATCTGTCACTGCTTGTGGTAATGCACTTCGACTATTGTTTGTATTGTATCTGTGTATTTTATACTGTAACTTGCATGCTACTGTATTGTTAGGGCTCACTTGTGAAAAAGGTTTTAACCTCACAGGGACTTTCACAGTGAAACTAAAGGTTAAATAAAATACAATAAAATGAATACAGTTGGCATCTAATCATGTAAAATATTACAAGATGTTGTGTAATTCCATACAAAAAATATCATCATATCTAGATCAGTTTATAAAATATTTAGGTTGATTATTTTTCCTGAACTGATCCTCCAGAGAATCAAGGGAAGAGCTGATAATGTGAGCTATTTACAGACAAGATTTTCACCTCCTGAATTGTTTCCAGCCCCAATTAGGCACTGAACCTTCTAAGTGGACCAACATGAGGAGGGAATTATAGAACTTGTTTATGTAGAGATGGTGTAGCCTGGAAGACTGAAGACAGCTGAAGGTAAAAGGCTAAGAGGACTGTGGCTTTGAACTGCTGAGGCCAACGTGCCTTCAGTTGTACAGATGAGGAGTTGGGGAGAATGTGAGGGTAAAACAAGAAAGCAAAAGATAACAGGAGAACCCTGGTGTGTGTGTCTGGTTGAGATGAAACAGATATTTTTGAGGTCTTTTTGGGCAGGACAAAAATCAACCCTAACCTCCTAAATTAAAATTACTTGGTTTATAAATTTGACATTTTCCTTTCAAAGCTGTTTTAATGTGTTTTTTCCACCAGTCTTCAACACTCTTGCACTCTGATGTCTGCCTTACCTATGCAGTAGCAGAGGATGATGGACAGCACTACAGCCACCCCCACAGCGACCAGGGCGGTGCATTTCCAGGAGCAATGTTTTGGTGACTTCTTGAACTTGAAAGCCCCTCTGGACAGGCTGTTCCTAGGCAAAGGGCGCGCAGGTGTGGAGTAAACTGTCCCTGTTGCCATGGTGTAACCAGGGGCTGCTGCGCCAAAGAAAGGTGTCGTTCCTGTGCCCGTTTTAAAAAGAAAATGCCTGTGGAGAGGAGAAAAAAAAGAATTAGGAGAACAAAGTATTGTACAGTTGGCTATAAAATAAGCAATGATCCAAACCAACATCCTAAAAGTCCAAAGTCTGATGTTTGAAAATGCCAATGTATCCATCTTTGTAAAAATGCCCTTTGGCTGGATAAAACACCCCAATTTGTTCCTGCCCGTGTCAACCTGCCTCCAATGGCTCAAAGCAAGTCCAAATTTTATTCTTCAAATAACCGAATTCCACATGAAAAGGTAATCCTCAAAATACAATATACCTTACAATACTACTACTCTCAGGTGCATCGGACCACAAGAGCTGGGTTATATTCTAATATCCAGTATAATCCTGACATTGGAAGAGGTGAACAAAAAGCACCTCATAAAAACAATCATCTCCCATTTGCCCTTTTACAACTGGGCCTTTGCTAATAGCCCATTATACCTGGGGTAATTAAGAGGGTTTAATCAAATGCACTACGGAATGATCGACCTATTAACTTTTAAACCCCACGTGAAAAGCTCTTAAGTAAATGAATTAAGCCTTGTTGCCACATGTGCCACTACTTAGAGATTAATACCCAAATGCCCCCAGGCTTACAGTATGTGGACGGTCAGGGAAACTGGACAGACTGACCATGCAGTGCAAATCCCCTTTGTCCATTTTCAATATAAACAAACAAATATATACAAAATTTGCAACAAACTGTCATGAAGTGTAGTAAGTTGTGAATGACTGCACATTTTGTGTATGTGTCTGTTTTGTTTTTTCAGATAATGAATAACTTAAATTAAAGCCATACAATCTTCTGCAGAAATAGCAAGTTGAAGAAATGCTTTACTGTAAAACATGACTTGTGTTAATTAGTAATATTAATAAAAGATTGAAATTAAGTTTGTATAACACAACTTTGACCATTCAAGTTGAACACTCTCCTTCACATTCTCTGTTACACACAAAATCCTAGCTGCGAGTGCCAGTCCAGTGCTCTCACAGTTACATGTTTTTACCGGGAACAGGGAGGTCTAAGTGCCTTGCTCCTTTGCATTTGCACAGAGGTTAAATAAAACAGTTAAGTGCAAATAAAATAGTTTAGTGCTACAAATTCAGTTCCCTGTCCAGGTTTACTGTCCAGTGATCTGCAGTTACCAAAATAAAAGTTAAAACTTCTTTACAAACTTCATAAGAGGTCAGTGGGTGTAAAACAATCATTAAAAACAATAAAACATTTAAGAAATAATCTAGTAATAAAACTCCTAATGCAGCAGTAAACAAATAGTTTAATAAGAGTGATAACATAGTAATGATAACTATTTATATAGCACCTTTCAAAAACCAAGTTACAAAGTGCTTCACAATAAAAACAATAAAAAATAGATCAACATCAATAAATAACATTGATTAAGAGAAAACCATACGATAGCTTTGAGTTTCAAGAAAAGATTTAAAAGAAGACCGTTCGCCTGCCTGAGATCTCAGGCAGAGAGTTCTACACCCAGAGATTTTGGAACCAAAACAGATCACTGTGTACAAGATCGGGCAGGAGCTAAAGAGAGGAAGGTCTAGGAGAAGCACCATCTTCCTTTCTTGCTCTTGCATCTTCTAGTTTCTGCTAGATGTCTTGTATGTTTTACATAAGGCATGATTTGTGTTTAATCCCAGGAGGAATGGGTTGCCATGGAAACCGCTAATTTAAACACACCGATAAAGTGAGAAAGCTTTGCTTGCTCATCAGATTTTGTATGACATCTGCAAAGTCTTATAGGGGCTCTTTTAATCCTAATCTGTACCGAGGAGCCTGAAAAATTACTTCATTTAGAACACTTACTAACCAGTTTCCATGACAAGTTGGCAGGGATGGTGGGTCAACATGCTTTAAGAAAGCTGCAAATGCACTAGAAAGTGCTTCTTTTATTCAAAACAGACTGTGTATGCCAAGTTAATCATATTAGCGAGATACATGTTTAACAGATATGAACAAAGGACACATCATAAACCGACACCATAATGCATCGCTCATACGGCAGCCCTCCCGCTTATATTTCAGCTACTTCCCATCTCCTGTGAGAATATCTCTGAGCTAAAACCTCCTTTGATTAATTCACGACTAAAAGAACAAATGTCAGATTTGGATCATCCAGCTCCTTGATGCCCCGATTGGCACATGCTGTTATGGACAGACAGGGATTCCATTTAAAGGTTACGGATTGTCACTGCTGGAATGACAATGCTTCGGGTGTGTGCTACCTGGAAAAGTTCAGATTCCTCAGTCTGGAACAATCTGTTCTGTAGCTGCAGCAGACTCTGCAATACACAGTTGGATATGAATTGAGGTCAAAACTTGCACAACGTCAGAGATGGCAGACGTGTAGTCAGATACACAGGCAAATAGACACTGCTATCTGGGGAGTTAAGCACAAATGGATGCAATCGGATGAGGTAGACAGGAAAGGACGTGCACATATGTGTACGTGTGTGCCAGGAGGGGTATGCACTCTATTTGAGTAGGGTGAATATTGAGATGATCTACAGATAGTTTTGCTGGTAAATAAATGTTTCCCAACTGCGGACTATTCATTTACTACATTCTCTATTTATGCAAACACATGAGTTCTCACATCCGCCAAGACAAGACACCTGACCTGAACTAAATGCACCAAAGATGTGTTTAACTGTAATGTAAAACATGTAATGTTGTAAAATGTAAAAAATAATAAATATCTAAAAACACATGCAAACCAATAAAGAGCATTTATGTGTACTAGATAGTTGACTGAACAATCTAAATGCACATATATTTACCAGAAACATGACATGATGTGGGTGGTTTAAGACCATAAAGTTGCCTACTGTATATTTCATTCATGTAAATCTCCTTTGCTTTCTACTCGAGAATGTGAAACTAAAAGTAAGTGTGTGTGTGTGTGTGTGTGTGTGTGTGTGTGTGTCCTAGCATCACACAGACTAATTCCTACACTGGGCATTTATTTTTTTCTTAAGAGCAGACTGAAAGGGTCTAAAGATGAAATGCTGTTGGACATGATTAACAAACAGCGGACCGGTGTAAATGTCTGCAGCTATATACACTGGATGACCGGCTGTAATTGATTACAGCCGGTATGATGCAACAAGGCACATTACTATGCTAATCCGTCCAGCCCTGGTGATAGCAGTGTGGTGTCCTGTGAGTAAGAGACAGAGAGAAGGAAAAGAGACAATCAAGGGAGTGTGAGACTGGAGCGACAGAGGGCAAATGAATGGCTGTGCGTCAGTGTGATCGCAGTGCATTTGTGCATTTGTGTGCACGCCTGTCAGTCCCATTGAGAAGCCTCGAACACAAAAGCTGCAGCCAGCCTGGTCTCCTTTGCTCTCACAACATTGCTTGTCATCAGAATGACATTTGAAAACATCCTCACTGAGGACAAAAGACTAAACAGTGAGAGGGTGGATTTGTCTTCGGCTAAGCTCCAGCTAGAGGGGTGAGAGAGCACAGCAGAAACAATGCAAATCGAACCACTCAGAATATGTAATCTGCCTATTAGCTGTTGTTCTGTGTTAGCATTTCAAGGTGAGAACTAAAATAATCAGGACGCTTTAATCCATTATTTAAAAAAAAAAAAAAAAAAAAGCTACAGATGTGGTGTGGCATCGCAGTGACTTGTTTTCACACTTGCTGCTCTCCCCCAGATCACCACCTGCCCTCTCGACAGGGGGCCCTAGCAGGTGCTATTCTGGTACAGCTAGCTCTGCATCCAAGTGATGGTATTTCAGTGCCGCTGTGCTTTTTCGTGCCGTCCTGCCCACTGAGATCAGCATGGTGCCTGCTTCAGTCACTCCTTCAGAGATTGTTTGCTCATGAAATACATTATATTTAACAAGTTTGATTAGTTTTAGCATAAGAAGAGCTTGGCTCTTACAGTATGTACATATGTTTAAGATGGTCATTGACTTAACTAGGTCTCAGACAGCTACTCTGGAGCTTATCTTGAGTGACAATTGTGGTGAGGACATGTTTCACTACAAGCAACATGCTGGTGCATTTTAGCTGCAGCAGATGAAAACTGAAATGTGTAATGACCTTGTACTGTATATGAATAACTGTTTAGGTTACTCTTTACTCTCCGTTTTCTGATCATGAAAGCTTTTACCATTGCAGGCAAAACCCATCTGGAACAGATGCACTTTATACTGCCAGACTCAGCAGCAGTTTATGCAGAAGCCTAGAATAAAAGGTAAATATTGCAGAACTCTGGAGTCACCACAGAGATGTGTGCTTGGCGCTAAATATGCTGGCAAAACAAAAAGGAAAACACATGAGAAAATGAAAAAAATACGTCTTGAGGATTACCACTTTGTCTACATCACCATCCACTTTGGCAGGTAACCAGCCATCACGGCAAGCTCCTTTCGGTTTGAAAAAAAAAAAAGCTAGTTGGCTGGTATCTTGCCCATGAGTAATCAGCCCGGCTGCGACACAGTGGCTGGTGTACAAGAAAAAGTTAAATTTTCCTCCTCTGATGAGAAGTATGATTGTCTGACTCATGATTTACATGTGCAACCCACACAAACAACCCCGCACACAAACGCACATGCAGCAAGGCACATGAAAATTCTGCTCGGAAAAACCTCGGCTCTATTTTCTTGCCACTGAGAACAATTTTAACACCATCAGGAAAATGTACTGTCTGTGGGACACTGTATCACATGATGATTTTAGAGCTGCGACATAATTTCATTTCACCAGAGGACTCCCTTGACACTTGAATCCAATGAGGACTGACAGTACATTTATAACTGCAACGTGTGGTTGGGCGGGCCTTCAAAAGACTCATTCTGAAATGTCAGGACGGTTCTATCTGTACTTCGATGAATCTAAGTGTGAAAAAAATTCTCAAGCGCGCACCAAAGGACACACATACAACCAAACGCCTACTGGTATTTTATGCTGTGGAGCACTTACAGACTTGTGGCATAAACACATCAAAACTGCAAATTTCACACGTACTGCTATAGTCTCTTTTAAACATATTCTTAAGAACTGCTGAAGAATAATTACCGTATATGTGCACTGGTCTCTTAAGGGACATGGCAATTTATTTTATAATGAAACTCAATAGAATATTTCTAATTGAAAATATAACAGAAAACTATTTCAGTGGAGCCAAGTGGTTGGTAAGGGAAACCCGAGGGGTTTATTAAAAGTACTCCACACTTTAAAGATCTGAATGTCTCCTCTGTACTTGAAAACAGCAGCGAACAGCAAGAGGTATGACTGCTCTGTTGCCAACCAACTGAGTCCTTTAAATGGAGTGGACTTTGTATAAAGCAGAACAAACAATTCCACAGATTAATCTGAAGTGTAAAACCTGCATTTCTCACAGTAACAGGAAACTATTCACCAGACAGTT
The DNA here is from genome assembly GCF_001952655.1 of Monopterus albus. NCBI lineage: Eukaryota > Metazoa > Chordata > Actinopteri > Synbranchiformes > Synbranchidae > Monopterus > Monopterus albus. The sequence continues at coordinate 1,556,569 of NW_018127966.1, forward strand.
CCTGATTCACTGTCTGTTGTCGTCTTATTCAAGTTTGTATTTCCAGAAAACTATGCTCTTCTGAATTGTTCCACATTGTGTACATTTAAAATGTTTACAACAAGTACTGTACAGAGAGTTTTTGTGTCACATGCTGCTGTTTACCCCCACAACACATAGCTGCATTTATTTCATTTGTATTTTTCTGCGCTGCTAACGAACGGTTTATTTGTATGATCTCTTTTAACTGCTGGAGTAAATGAGCCAAAATCAAACTTTGTGTGTCTCATCACACAGTTTTGACAGTATGGTCACATTGGGATCAGTGACCATACTGTATAATAATGAGCAACAGTTATAGCAGAAGCTGCTTAGTCAATTTACTCAATACAAGAACAACAAACTCTGTTCATTGTGAAACCCAATGAGTCAAATTAGCACCATCGTGCTTTGAAAACCAACACTGTTTTGGGAGGTTACACACACATAATTACTGCTAATTGCTGGAAAGGTAGCTAATACTGTCATTTACATATAAAATCTATCAAACAAGATCATAACATTGTGATTTCTATTTGACACTTTTTAGATCAACTGCCTTGAACAGAATAATTTATTATCTGCACATGTGACCGCTGTGCTGCATAAGCCAAAACTAAAATAAAAAAAGAATCCTTGTTGATTTTGAGGACACAGAAGCGATTCACACATTTGTGGAATCTGAGCGAGGCCAACTGTGTGTGCTGTGCCAGGGCTTTACTGGTCCAAACCCCCCTGACAGCATAAATACTTTCTGGAGCTTCTGTTTACATTTCGCTACATGGCTTTTTTTCTTGAAATTTGCAATTATGTGCAGACCCAGGTCTTCCCTTTTAGTCCTGTTGGTTCACAGTGGCCCTCTGTTCCCACCCACTGACAAACACTTGATTTAGAGTCCACTGTAGTGATAGTGATTTATGCTCCAGCTGATGATAGGTGTGCACATATTGTTTTGTCGATGCGGCTAAGACAGCTCAAGGTCGTTGCGCAGTTAGTATTCAATCACTGCATCTTCCAGAGAAAGTGAAACTGTCACCACACATCCCACTTGATTCAGTCAGATCATAAGAGGCTGTTACTCCAGGCTGCCACCGCCAAAATTCAAAGTTTACATACATCGAAGCCTCAGAAAGAGTACAGCGTGCCAGCAAAATATCAGGCTAGAGTGCAATCATCAACTTGAGGCTATGTTTGAGTCACAGCGCAATGCATCACACTTCATTAGCCAGGATATTTTGAGCTCACTGATTAAGAAAGATGTTACTAACATTTCAGGAGGAAAACTTGGCAGAGGTCATCTTGCATAGAAAGTTTTGATATAACACACAATCTACTTACCAAGCTTGTGGTTAAGTTATAGCCTCTCTGCTATGAACTTGCAAACTTTGATATTCACATAGTTCACTCTAATCATGCACTCTCCTTCTGAGCGTACAGTAGGTCTGTCTAATTTAGCAATCAGCCCTTAATTTTTCATGCGTACAAAAAGTAAAACAAACAAAAAAAAAATCTATGAATATTTGACAACCTTATTCTCAACAGAGGAGAAACTACTGCCATATTTATCAAGCTCAGCGGTAACCGTATTATGCCATGCACCATTTGTGGCATGATAATTTAACTTGATGAGGTGCAGTTCTTAAAATAGGCTTGAAAATGAGACGCACTTAAATATTTTAAATCCTGGAATGAATTATCATTTTATTATCAAAGCATGTTTGGAGGAGTAGCTCTAAAAACATTAATATAATCATTAGGTGTTTTGAAATTTCCCAGTGTGTTGCACAGTCCAAGAGGTTGGCAGCCCCACTGTTGTCTTGGGGAAGGTGAGAACTACCATCACACTCCTACAGAGATGGTAATTAATTCTGTGATATCCTGAAAACTTTGCAGGTCATACAGATTATGACAAAGCTGCAGTGCTGGTTTAGTCATGACTGAATGAGCCACTGTTAACCCTGACGGTGAGTTTTGTGAGTATGGGTCAGTGTCTGAAGTCAAACAGGCCAGAGGTTTAATCAAAGGTTTTTAGGGCACACAAAGATGTGTTCGTCGTCTATTGTTCTACACTGTATAATACAACATGAATAAAAATTCAGCTGAACTGAAACTAAATTTACATTTTAAACAGCCACTTGGCCTTTTAACTTTGAGCATCATCACCACAACATTTGAATTACATTTTGATTTCTGAGTCAGTGAGCATGCCTTGGTGACAACACCTGGAAATGAATTCCCCAGTTCTGTTGTAGGTCAGTGTGGGTCACTCACCTGCTCTCCAGGGCGACATTGCTGCCCAGGACCCAGCTGTCCTGCAGCTGGACACATTCCGCCGTACCCTGCAAGTCGGCCGCCAGGCCGGCTGTGGGAGGTGGGCTTGGGCTCCTCTGATTGGCCAGTGAGCTGCGGCTCAGGGGTGTGATGGACGGACGCTGCTTGTGAGGGGGCGGAGCCGGTGGGAGAGGTGGTGGGCCTTGCTGACTAGACAGATGATCACCTGGAAAGGAGCAGATTGAAATCACACCCAGAGTAAGTGGATTATTATGAGCAGATGGATACAATTATGCATCTGCGTTATATGGAAAATATGACGGCATACAACTACCTAACAGGCCCAGAAAAGTAAATACAACCAAAAGCAAGACATTAAAATGAGATGCAACCACTGCGAAAAGAAAGGAAATAAGAGCTGCTTTTATGGCGACACACATAATAATTGTCGCAAAACACCACACGGCTGACAGTTGGTTTCTCTTAAACAGAAGGTCACTTAGAGAGGCAGCTGTTCTTTTATGGGCGCTTAATGCAATGTTTCACATTTGATTACAGCCAGAGAAGACTCTCAAATAACTAATGACCAGAACATCCATTAGAGCTCTAGGAGAACAGGTTTTCCAATTTCACACAAAGCTGTGTAATTGGCTCCTAGAATGGCATGTGGTGATTATCTATCCATCTTCCCTCTTTAAAAAGGTAAAAACCCACAGTGCTGACAATTCTGATTTGCTCCAATGAGCCCCAAATGGGTATCGTCTTTCTTGCCTTACAGAGGCTTGGAGAAGATTGAGAAAGCTGGGAGCTGCGTCTTTTAGGAGCTGTTGTTGTTTTTGTGTTGACAGCATGAATTTTTATAAAGCCTAAAGGAGATGAATTTAGAGCATATGAAAGCTGCAAGTTGGTTCTGGGCCATTGTTGAACCTTTGTCTTCCCAGTTATACTGTACATAAAGATCTTGTGGACAAAATCTGCTCTGTGCTTCTGGTTACACAAAGCAACTTCGCTGGAAAGACACCAGTCATTGTTCTGAAAAGAGCCGTTAATGATCATGGAATTGTTGTCCTTGTCCACGTGCTTCAGCTTTTCGCTATGCATAAAACAAACTCTTCATTGCAGACAAATGAGCTTTAAATGGATCAACACTGCTGAGAAGAACCATGTAGCCGACGCCATTCAGAGCTACAGTAGGAAATCATTTCCAGCTCTTTGAAGGAAAGAATTTCCAAGCTACTGTATATACTGGTATGGATGAAGATCATTTCTCTCATATTAAAAATAAAAATGTATTATAAATATCTAACTGCTCTTGACTAACTGCAGGGACAATGGCATCTGTAATAAATTTCAAGCGGGGGCAGGTTGTACCAATCACTTTTGCGGCTAATTACTTGTATAAATTCTCTTTATAAGTGTATAATTTCTGAAAACATCTCTTCCATCTGTACAGAGATAGACTAAAAGATGGATAAACAACTGAACTGCTGACATATAAGGATGAACGGTGTGGAGAAGAATCAGGAGTGACAAGAGCACACAGCACCGATGCAGAAAGCCAGTCTCAGATTAATTAATTCTCAAATGCAATTACACAGCAACAGCATGTGGCTGTAACTACCGTAAAAGCAAAATCATCAGAAGCAGATGAAGGTTATTTTTTTGTTCTCCTCTTCTGTGGACTGTGATTAATTTGATCAAACCCAATCAAACATGACCCCCTCATCGTCCCAGAACACCTTGTTCAAAGTCAGGTCTGAATCCTAACACTTACATTACCAGAGATCGACTGCAGTATTGGCATTTGAAAAATATATGGCTTCTATGACTCAGTAATAATGAATACAAGACATCCCACTTATCTCTGGGCCTAGACTGTGAGCCCCATTAGAAAAGTGCTAAGTAGGCCAATAGAAATGTGGATTATCTACCAGCACTGACTGGGTTTACATCACCTCTGGGCCTTACACCACTGTATAAGCCCAGAGCAGCCACAGGCTCCACTTCACTTTCCAGCAGAAGCATTTTTCATATAATCAGCACACACTTTCATAACAGTACAGAGTCAGCAAAGCCGAGGGTGCAATCGGGTTATGAAAAACAGAAGTACAGAATCTATCATGGAGGTGCATTAAGTATAATGTTGATGACCAGAATTAACTATTTGTAGAAGTAAACGTGTTGAGGAAAATAATTATACAGATCAAAAGACAAACTAAATTAAATTTCATTTGAAAGAGTGACAGTTTCCTCCTAAACACAATAAACTTAAGCCCCTTTTCTGAGGTGCATAAAAACCACTGTATTCTGTTCTGTACAAGCATCTTATTATAACACCCACATATAATACAATCGATTCTTGTAGACAATCTGCGTGCCCATTATGCATTACAAATAAAGATACATGACAGATATTTCACATATTTGTATCCATTAATCTTCATGTCTACATATTGATCTATTGGCATATAGTGCATCTTGATTGCCCTTGATCAGTTGCCTGCCGCTGACCCGCCTTAGCTGAGACGTTGAAAATGGAGCATAGACTAAGTTCAAATCCACAAAAAAACATTAATGTAGTGCACTGACAGTGTGGGTGATGGAGATGGTGCTTGGAGATGACTCAACATGTTGAAACACTCTCCCTCTCTCATGTATATGCTTTATCTTGACTCAATGTCTGAAAAAAAATTCCTGACCTGTGACATGACACGAGCCATGTTCTAAGTGAAAGCATATGCTCAGCAAATCTGACTGTTTAATCCCACAACAAACTAATGGAACATAAAACTCCATGCAGTCAATTAAACTTATTGTGCAAAAAAGAGCAGAGAGCTTTGGGGTCTAAACAAGGCCTTATACTTGAAATGCTGTGCTTGTGTTAGCTGTAAAATGGAATGAAATCAGTTTAGTTTTTTAGAGTTAAAGTGGAAAAACGAAAGTCTAACATACTGAAATTGAAGTCTGAGAATACAGGGTTTTAGCACAGACGTGCAATTGGCCTGAGAAAGTGGGCAAAATATTTTCATCTTTGTCCTGAGATGCTTCTGCAGCATCAGTGTAGACTACAACTGGGCTGTTGTGCTACATGCCACTGATGTGACTAACTACAGCTTTAAAAAGCCACTGTTCTTGTTTTCAAAAGACAAAAATCATCATTGCCTGTTTAACCAAACAGAAATGTCACACAATTAGATCAAAGCTCAGCAATTAGATAGGATTCACCACATCACACTGTGTGCACCTAAAGTAGCTTCTCTCTCACCTTAACCTGCTTTTCAGTTCAACAACTACACACTTCTTAATATATGAGTGCACATGTAGGTCTGAGGAGTAGGTGCACTGGGCACCCACTGCTTTCACATAATACTGAAGCCTAGGTTACACCCGCTGAACCCTGACACCATGTAGACTTTGAGCTGCCAAATGTTTTCCATTTTAAAAGGATTTCTCACCCCCTTAATCTCAGTCTTTGTGAAGTGGTGCAGTAACTGTGCATCTTAAGGATACGTCTACACTTTTACTGTGCAACAAGCAAACAAGTAACTACTGACGTCACATGTCTGTATTATAATATCACAATCAATCTCTCAATTGCTAGGATTGAAGTGATTCAGATAGTTCTGAAAGCCTGGACTACATATTGGTAATTTGAAAAGTACAGTAAGGGCCAGTAGGAATACATGGCACCAGTTATTTTTTATTTCCATGCACAGACTAGGTGTCAGGGTGTCTGAGTGGTAAGGCGCCGCTGGTTGCTCCTCTCCAATTTAAAGTGTGGGTTCGAATCTAATTTCTCACAAACAGTTTTACACTCATGATAAGGTTTCTCTCGATGATGAAAACCTATAAATGATAACCTCAATGTGATTCTGTGTAACCAAATGAGCAAAATGTAGCACTAGCAGTGCAGCAGTTCACTCCTCATTCTCTGTGTACTTGAGGTTTGAAAGCCACTGGGGAAAACCGTGTTAAAATATGGCGCTGTAGCTCTCCGAGTTAAAGTACCCGCCGTCTTGCACACGTGTGTGTGTGTGTGTGTGTGTGTGTGTGTGTGTGTGTTAAATAAGCTCACTAAACAATGAGCCTTTAACAAAGCATGGCATCATCGCAAGACTCAAGGAATTCAGCTGGCCTGTAAAGAGAAGGTTCAGTGACTGGAAAGGCAGATGAAACAGCTGTGTGGTTTATGGGGCTTTGCTTTGAAATCAGATCAAGACGGATGGCTTCTTTGCATAATTCCTCAACATCAGCTTGTCATCATCTCTACTAGTAACATGCTTTAAAAGGACCTTAGTGATTAATACTGTATGCCAGCGCCTAAACGACAGACTCATTCCCTTCTTAATGATGCCTGCAATATCTATTAAATGCAGCTTTATGACGCCTCTGTATTTTTACAGAAACACGTTCTGGAGTAGATGTTTGTTTTAGCTGCTCTTAAAATTATTTTTACATGTTTAGGGTTTGAACACTGACTCATTACACAGAGTCGCTCCAAAAGAGAAGTGAACCAAACATGCTCATGAGTGAGAAAAAGGCTTGGTCATACAGTGTTTTACCTGACGTGTGTTTCTGATATAGCAAATGTCATCTAAAATGGTTCGTGCTTGTCCATTCACAGAACATAGTCCAGTTTAAATAACTGTGTCAGAGATCACCGTTTCTAAACTACGTTAAAATTTCACCAGTTTTCTTGAACTTTTTCATCCCATTTGTCAACAGTCCAATGTTTAGATCTGTTAGGTTTCTATGACTTTACTCCTTTGAAAACATATTTTCTTGATTAAAGCTCTGATAAACGCTGAATACTGTACATAATGTTCCAACACTGAGACGGGACACAATTAAAAGCCGTTTTGCACTCACTAAGCTTGGCAAGCTCGGTAAAAGCCTTTTCATATTCATTGTGTAAGTACAGCAAAAGGTCTTGTGCCATTTTACTCTCCATTAAGAGACTGATGCAACTGCTAATGGAATTGAAAGGGCATTTGCTTTGACTGACTTGCCCTTCTTCAATAGGAAAATTACAGTATGTGTGCATCACAAGAATTCCATCAAAATAGATCAGAGAACTTACCAAGGCCACAGCTTTTCTCTTCCAGTATTTACTTTTTATAAATAAATTTAAAATGATGACTTTCTACTCTGCAATGTACAAATTTTAGAAAACATGGTAAAATAAAAAGAGACATTTAACAAGTTCCTCTTTGATTTTATATCATATGAATAATAGATGAACTCCATGATAAAACACGCCATTTGGACCAGGTAGGATGTTTATATATGTCAAATCAATAAAATCATTGTCATCAGCTCCTGGTTTTCTGTTCGTCTCAGCACACATCTGGCACGTGGTCCAAGGCAGTGACCATATTCTTTAGTAAAAAAAAAAGAGACAGCAGCTCCCTGAAGGTGGGGCGGGGGGGAAACTGTACCCGGTGGAATTCAGGACCATTAGAACAGCCTTGCCCTGGGTGAGTTTTGGGGATTTACTCTGCAAAGAGATTTGGCAATTTTCAGGAGCTTGGGATTTTGAGAAAAGAAAATAAAAAAAGCCCCGTGAATTCCATCATATTTCCTGCCAGAGTACCTTCACTGCTCTCACAGCCTTGCCCACTCTTCTACTGACTTGCTATCTGATCAAAGACAGCAATTTCTTTTAGGCCATTTCTCTGCAGGAGATCCAGGATGTAACCAATATTTCAAGGATTACATAATCATTGCATTATAAAAAAAGACATCATTGCATTTACCAGTCCCATAATGTGCTCCTACGGTGGGCATTCATCAGCTCAAATCTGATGCAAAACCTAAACTGCCATTCATTTAAAATGTCTGATTAGTAAACACTTTTACAGAGTTGAATCCAGTGAGGACACACCATGAATCTAAGCAGCTTCACATCACTGTTTGTCCATCTCTCACTCCTCCTCTCTCACCAAGGCTTTGCTACAGATGGCAGATCATCACACAGATGATGACTGCTTAGCAGTTCTTTTTGACAGCTCTCCGATTACATAGCAATTACACTCCTTCTCAAAAGCTGCTTTGACAATTAGCCCGCTGACAAAACACTTAGTTGCATTTATTCATGTGTGGACAGCTTTGGCTTCCTTGTTTGTCCAGAGAGACTGTGCTCACACCTAGGTACAGTAAAAAGCTTCAGTTTCTAACTTTGGCACAGGCTGAGCTGTTTCTACAGTTCAGTACTAACATGTATCAGTATATTTTCTTATACCTGCAGAGCTAAATCCTGGCACAGCCCACAAGGAAGTGTGCCAGTTCTCCCTTTTCTGAAGTACATTTGTATGTAAAATTTTGAGTCCTCACAGTAATT
>NW_018127966.1:1565508-1569979 GCF_001952655.1 Monopterus albus
GTTCAGCAGAGATCAGCAAAGTAATTGGTATCAAGCATGCAATTTTGACAGGTAACTTCTGAAAAGACTGAACTAAAAGATTTAAAAGATTAACTGTAAAACCAAAAAAAAAAAAAAAAAGATGAAAGATGCTAAAAAGCTTAGGGGAGCAGAGTATAACTGTACAGTCAAGTGATGAAATTCTCCTGTGGCACAACACTACAATTAACTACTAATATTCTGCAGCACTGTTGATAACGTCAACCATTTACAATATATTGAGAACGCTGAAATCCCACCCTGCAACCCCCCGCTACATGTCGGCTACACATTCTTGGCGCCTTTGATGTGCTGCTATAATCACAGCAACGGCAGCAATCTGCCACTTCCTGTCACTGCATTATTGTTTTTGATCCAAAAATAACACAGCAGGCCAGTGTCTCAAAACTGTATAATGTAAACAAATCACCGACAAGAAAATGAGAAATGGAGACACTAGAGACGTGCTCTCGCCCAAATGTATCTTTGCTCATCGCTTTGTTGTAGGTCTGTTTTGGCAATCTTGTCGTTCTCCTGTGCATGTCTGAACTTATCTGGCCCTGAGAGCAGTCACTCTATCTAAACTGCTGTGGTGGCTTGAATAGCTTGTGCCATCAGTAGCAGTGGTGATTGACACAACATGAAACCTTGGCTAGGGTGGTCTTGGTCACCTCAGGGAAGCTTTTGAACATTTAGAGGCTCACTGAAGGATTTAAAGCAATTTACTTCCAACTGCACCAAGCCTCAGAGTGTCAGGAACAACAACAAAACACCGGTTCTGCTGTATGTGAGTGTGACTCACTTTTCTGACTATAGATCTGAATTAGTCATTGCACACAAAATGTTGGCTACATCATCTTAGGGGTCATAGAAATGCGACACGTGTACTCGGGAGAACTATTCATGTGCCTCCCCATTCGTTTACAGCTTGCTTCCCCAATCACTTGAGAAAATGGGTGCAGGAAAAAAACAAACCACTCATGGCTGTAGTGGCACAGTCTTTTCCAATGGCTGCTATAATTGCATTTCCTGTGCAAATCGCACAGTTTGTGGGGAAACTAGACAAAGGAAGCAGAATCCATCTAAAATGGGAAAGCCTATCTTTTCCTGATTAATTGTTGGCATATTGTTCTCAACTGGATGCAACCCACTTGCAGATGACTAATTTTCATCTCCATTGTGAGAGAATTTGAGAAGAAAAAGATGTATATAGTGTATATCTTTCATACCACTTTGAATAAACAGAGCACCATGAATCCTGTGGTTATATTCTATAAAGGTTTATGTTTTTATACTCAACTGTTGGGATGTAACAATACCAAAAACTCATGGTACGATATTGCCACAGTAAAAAGTCCTTGATACAATATTTATCATAATATTAAAAGAATGAAGAAAAACATTTTTAAAAATATATATGCATGTTTGATTTTACCTTTAACTTCAAGTACTCCTGCTTTCATTTCTTTTATATATACTGTATATATATCCTTTTATGAAATCAAATAAAATAAAGCAGCTGGGTCTGGATCTTACAGTGGGACATCGGTGCTTTTAGTGCCCCCTAGGCAGGTTAAACTTTCTCTGTTTGGTGGCCGTGCTGACCGGCCGTCAGGTTCTCAGTGAACATTTGACGTTTCTTGCTTAAAATAGTTGCACATATATTTTCTGTTGGTAGACTAACATGTTAATCAATTAATCTCCTCAGGTCAGACTAACCTCGTTTACAAATACAAAGTGCATTTGCATTTATTAATAATTAATAAAAATGTACAATTTTACCATTTGTTAGAACACATAATGGCTCAGATTACACTGTATTACATGCTATGCTAGAAAGGAGAGTGTCTTACAGCTGATAAATACACGGTGCAACCTTATACTGTACCACATTAGATCCAGATTCATCATTTATTAATGCACTGTTATCCAAGTCTCTTTCATCTGAGGAAATACAATGAACCAATACACATCAGTATGCTTATATTTTCTCTTAACTGACTCCTACAAACATTCCCACATACAGTTCTCAAAGCCACATTTTCTTGCAGTGTCTGGCTCTAGAGCTGGAGCTACAGCACACAGGCTGAAAATCCCTCTGCTTTCCAAAGAGCTTTCCTGAGGCCAAGGCTATGAATTGATACCCTACTGTTGCATTACTCTTGGACACAGAGCAGAGAACGGGATGAGAATAATAACAGGACAAATCATTGGTTTATTTTTATACAGCTGACAAACTAGTGCATTATTGTGGTGGGGAGGGTTGTCCAATCAATACCCTCAATGGGAATAACCAATAAACTTCATGTGTGCAAGCACACATTCAGATATGCAGTACATACACGTACGAGCACACACACTTTAAAGCTCACTGGAAAGAAAAAAAAAAAAACCATCCAGCGCTACTGATGTTTGGGAATTTTCCATCAGAAAAGAACTCTGCTTTTCTCGGCACGAGGAACTAAGAAGCAACCTGCAACCCTCTGAGACTTAGTGCATGCTCAATCAGCAACATGATATGGCCCATGGCTCTGTGGTGAGGTCACTGCTGGAGTCTTGAAGACTGATCATGCATGAGGTAGCAACACAGTGTTTCCCAACTAATGTGCCAAGCTAGCCATGCTGCTTCTACAGCTACTGTTCAGCTGCATAGCCTGAGTTTGGCCCTGAGGACACTGGGCTCTACTTCAAACACTGTCCTGGGCATGGAAATGAAAAGAGGAAAAAGTTTCAGACACTGCCAATAAAATTATGAGCAGCTCAGTTGTGAAACAGTGATTTATCATAACATTTTGGTACTGTTCTGATCTGAGGACCGATCCCCTGTAATCAAGTCTTTGTACTTTGGTACAGCTCATGTTGGGTAGTAAGGTCTCTTGAGAGGCCTGGCATCACAATTCATTAGTGAAACTGGCCTTTAAAGTTTAATCTGTCATGCAGTTGTTCTTAATTTTGAACCGCATCCGCCTTCCATTTCAGAGTGGCTCACACACATGTCTACAGCATGTTAATCAATAATAAACGTAGTCAGTGAAGCCAGATGTACTGTCCTTCAAAATCTCTTTAATGCAGTTTTTCTTGACAATAGCAGACAGGACTGCCTTCGTTCCAGTCTTCATTCACCTTAGAAAATACCACCCTAAGCCTCATCTGTCATGTATCGGCTGCAGCCTAACATTTCACTTTGTTTGGCAGACATTGATTTTTACCTCCAAGGTGTTGTCAAGGAGGCATCCAACTCATATATGCCTCCTGCGCTGTCTCTCCAGAGACTGCTTTAGAAGAAATTGCAGGAACACACACACACACACAAAAAGAAAAAAACTACATTTGAAAGTAGCCTAAAATATTGCCAAATCTATTGAATAAGGACACTGGTAGGAATAAAATGTGTGGGTGATAAGCCAGGGCTTATCAAAGCAGCATTCCTCACTGCCTATTCTTGCAGTGTATTTAAAGGTGTCTTGGTGTGCATGCAATCCTTAGCAGCATGTAATCCAGAATCAAACATATCTTGTAAATACACACAGAAATTCAAGCTGATGAGGATCAGTGTGTATTCAAAGCATATCAGATGTACAAGTTAGGACCTATTGTGGTTTGGGGTAGTACTCTCAGTCAAAACTCTCTGGACACTAGACACCAGACATGTGCCTTGAATCTATGTCAAGAGATTTATCCAGACCTCTGTCCATATATTAGGGCTGTTTTCTACCAATGCAAGTCAGATAACAACAATTTATCAACCACTGTCTTACCACAACCTCCACAACACCCTTTACACACACATTTGTAGCCACCTTGAGCAATACTTTATATTCATTAAGTGTCAAAATGTTATAACAAATAGCTGGTTTAAAAGTGCAACACTATATCTTATTTGGGTATTATTTGGCACCAAAGAGGAATGATCTATGGAGGTAGCCTTGAAAGTAACATCCTTCCATAGTCTGATAATAATATAATGGTAACACAAATGCTAAGAATTTTTCATAAGTTAACAACAAGGTATAATAATAAGGTCATCTTTAAAATATACTGAATGCGAGCAAACAGCTGAAAACTCAAACTAGATTAAAGACGTTTTTTGTGAAGACTAGTGGTTCTGTGATGATCTATTTAGTCACAGCAGTTTTTTTTAATCTAAATATTAACATCAGCATGCAAACATGGTCGTGTCACAATGTCAACATGCTTATGTTTACGGTTATAATGTTTTGCATGATCACCATTTTGATTTGATTTGATTTGATTTATTCTTTCAAGCATGTAAAGACATTTGATATGTCAACACACATAATTTTACACATATCCAACAAATGCTAATCCAATATCAATTTGCTTATACCTAGTACATGCTTGAATGGAGTAGGAAGAAGTCAGACTTATCCAGTCCTACCCCATGACATCATCTTACCATCATTGGTTTGCAAGCAATAAATGATTCACTTCT
>NW_018127966.1:1570919-1572891 GCF_001952655.1 Monopterus albus
AACCATTCCTCTGATCCCATATTTTTCTAACTTATCCATTAATAACTCATGATTGGTTGTGTCAAATGCTTTTTTTAGGTCAATAAATATTCCCATCATGTATTTCTTCTCATCCATAGCACTTGTTATATCCTCCATCAGGTCGGTAATGGCCAAAGATGTCGATCGGTTCGACCTAAAACCATATTGGCAATCAGAGAGGATTTTAGTTTAGCATATTAGCAGTCTAACAAAATACTGAGGCTGACTGCAGTCTCATTAGTTTTGCACTTATTTGATTACAGGTAAGTACTGGACAATTTAAGATCACGACCTGATAAGTTTTCAGACGCATCCTAACAATCATAGATGAAAGTCTTCATACAGAAGAACAGAAATCTTTATAGTCTCTACTAATGACAACAATTTTCTGAAAAAAAAAGTACACATTTCAAACCCTGCCTTCTTTTAGTGCTACAGTGATCTGCTGCTTCCATCTTTTCAAGTTCAGTCTCAGCTCCGTTTTGATATTTTGTTGACAAAATAAGCGCTAATGATGGCACAGTGTCAGCATCTCTTTTTACCAAATGGGCTCCACCGAACAGACAGAGAATGAAAAAAAAAAACAAGGGTATCTCTCACCCTGCCTGCTTCTTGCTATGAACAAGCATCATCAACCTGCTGTGTTATTAAAAGCACATGATATATATCTAGAATATTTATGAAAATGAAGGAGACCAGGGAGAATAACTTTAACATGCAGACATGCAGCAGACTGATTACTGTTTCCTTCAGCTGGCTGGCTTGTACATTAACATTCCTCTCCAAAAAGAGCAAAAGTTCAATTCTTACCACAGATAAATCTTTTCACTGTGCAAGATGCTGAATTGTTACATGCCTACATACCGTGACTCACTCTGGAAGAACATCAACTAAATGTTTAATATGTAAAATCTATGCTTACTGCAGCTAATAGAAGTAGCAAAAACTATCATTTACGCTAATGGTTGCAAATGCAATCATTGCTATTTAATGGCTTTGATGACTATATGTATAGTGTACTAACAAACCTGATGAGGAAACCCTTGTCTCCTTAATGGATCTGAATCTCCACTGAAACTTCAGAATACGCTTCTGGAATAACTAGATAGGTTTAGGTAAACTCACATTTATAAATAACTGAGGTGTATGTATGTTTATGTGGCATTACATGCAATGCTGTTATGTGTTGAACAAGTGGACCCCAGGAACAGCAGCAACCACTGTTATGGAAGCTAATGGGTATCGTGATAAATAAACACATTCCAGATAAATAAATAAATAAACAACATAAGCAAGCTAGTGAGCAAATGGTGTAAACACGGCGAGAACAACAGAATAGCAGGAAGCACCCAGCAGTCACGTGTCGGCAGCATACATTATCCTCCGCTGTGCTCATTCTCCATTTAGTCTCTTCATACAACTCCACAAGGTTGTACGTATCTGCAGTTCGGTTGCTGTACTTGTAAACTATGCAATTTGTGTTTCATGCCACAGCAGGCATCAATTAGCACCTCTCTCACGCCTCGACATCTGAACTGCATCAATTTTGGTTCTGTGCTGCTCAGAACATGATGTGAATTTGTCATGACTCGACTGAAAGAGAGGAAACATTCAACACTGGGGAGCTCGCTTATTGCTCACCTAAGACTTTTAGAATGAAGGATGAATATCATATACTATGCGTCATGATTACAGATTGAAATGGTATTCATCACTGTTGGCGGATTATCTGCAAAAGGTACTGTATGATGGAAAGAAATAAGATGTTTTATTTGTGATCCACCTGGATTTTTAAAATTCCACAACACGTGAGTAAAGCAAAGTCTTACTTGCATAGTTTCATTACAGTAGTGCTGAAATGAATTATTTCTCCTTGAACGACTGCAATTTTTAAAATGATAAGAAAATGATGCCCTTGGTACAAGTGGACAAAGTTTTGTGTAAAAGCAAT
>NW_018127966.1:1573041-1580867 GCF_001952655.1 Monopterus albus
GGGGGGGGTCTACACACCTTGTGTGTATGTGTGTGTGTGTGTAGCCCTTATGCTCAGACAAATACACTGACCTGAAACCGGATCCACATAGTAGTCCACTGCAACTTCTGATTTCCATTTATAGCCTAAACATATCAACCAAAATCAGATAACAGCCTGGTTGTTTCATTTTCATGTTGGCTGCAAAGAGCACAGACCATCAGACATCACAATAAACATCACGCCTCTAGTACCAGGATTTCAGCACCTGTGTAAAACGAACACAAAAGCAGAAATTTTTAAACTCTGTGTAAACGGTCTTAAAAAAAAAAAACGCCGACTTGAAGGAGGGTCAAAATGTCGACAGATTTCTGTGATCTCTGTGTAAAAGGGGCTATACTTTCAAATTAAGAGCGTGAAGACTTGGGCAGATATCTGGGTGTACAAGGTGATTAACAACAGAAACCAGAATTTATGACCCATCTCCTGATGCTTCCATAACTTACTTAAGTTAAATTATGTCACTTACTACCACGTAATTTCAGCTGTCTAAATGCAGCCACAGCTAAAAATGAGAAAACATCCACATTACTTTTTAACTCAGTGACAAACAACCTTCTTTGTTGTTTAGATATAGGGAAATGGTCTTAATGAAAAAAAATCCTGTGTTTTGCAGACATGTCTTTCAGTTGAAATAGCTGTCGTCAAACCGTGCCGGTCCACCTCTCAGCAGCAGAACATACATGACTAAGTCTCTGCGGTGGAAGACAGTCAATGTCTTTCAGAATAACCCTAATCATGTTTGCTTTGCCCCAATTAGATAAGGGAGGTGCGTCGTCTACACACAAGCTTTCTCCTCTGACGGTCCCTGTGCTTTTCTTCTCGCTCACCAAATGGCAGCAGTAGGAGGCAAAGGATGGTCCACATTCACACCCAGCTGAGTCATTTCACACTGGAATACATCCATCAGAATTAAGATAATAAAAAGCCAAAACAAGACTGACAATGGAAACTGAGAAGTGAAATCTGAGAGAAAAGGTGGCAATGGGCTGCATATGTTTCAGTGAAACCATAAGTTGCTAGTTTATAAAAGGCAGCAGCTGGTTATGTTTCCTGGCTATGATTAATATTGTATGACCACACTGTATATTCTTTGGGCTTGACCAGATTAAACAGTGCAAAGATGTACTGATACAGCAGCAAACCCACAGTTGGCACCACAGTCTGCAGTCACACTTGTTACCAGTATCATGTTTCAGCCATAATACACAACGGACTGTGACTATTTGTGTACATGCTTTCTTTGTCTTGATTACATCTTTTCTCTTGGTCTGTGTAATTCCCGAAGTCTGAAGCCAGATCATGACAGGATGCTCCATTTTAATACAGTTTGTGCTTGAATAATTTAGTGAAGCTGAAGCAAAGGTACAGAGATGATAACAAATCTGGACTAACATGCAACACATGATGCACTTCACAGTAAATCCATAATGCTGGACACAATCTGATACCACAGCTAATCAGCCAACAGTAGACTTGGTCCTTTTCAGCATTAAAAATATATCAAGACCTGATGTGTAACTTTGATTATGAAAACAAATCACACAAAATAGTTATTCAAAATAAGTGAGTTATGCTGTGTTTGATTTAAAACCTCAACATATTCTGTATGCTGTGTAAATAACAAGAGACAATGAATTTTGACCTCATCCTGATGTTTATTCAAGGCAATGTCAATAATGTAATCCCTATGATTTAGTTCGAAATCACATCTGCCACATTCAGGTGAAGGCCATTTTGTCTTCTACATATTCATAGGGAACAATATTGACTAAATGTCGTATCTGGCTAAGTATGCAATGGGAAGTGTGAAACCAGAGGATCAGTTTGTGTGAATATAGGCTGAGGAGAAATGCATACAGGAGATTCTGGGATTAGCTCTGAAAGCTAGTATGCTACACAGTCTCTTCAGTCAGGTCTGGACATTCACTGACATTTAGGATTTACTGTAGCAGACATTTGGCAGACAAGTTAACAACGGTGTACAACTTCCTGAAGTTTGAAAGATTTTGAAGTATCCGATATCGTCAGCAGCTAGCGGTCAAAAGCAGCAGTCTCCACTGAAAACTTCACGCTGTAAATCATACCTGCAGTGAGCTAACCTGCGGCTACAGTAGCACTTGGCAACAGAGGTCAATAACTATGGCAAGACATTTACTGAGACTCTTTGTGCTCCCAGAGTGACAATAGGATCTCACTGTCAGGTGTTTAGTCAGATAAGGTTGCACACCCGCAGGGATTAGTGTCTGCTTTTCATCAATGTAATGCTTTAAAAATAGGTTTAGCAAACGTGCGGTGGATCAACCAATTTAAATGCTAAACCTCTTTCTCTCTCAGAAGATTGGGGCCAGGGGCTAAACACATACAGATAAACAAATCAACTTAGCTGTAAGGACCTGGAGCTAGAGAAAACAAATGAATGACCCTCACACCTTTATTTGTACAGGGAGTACCGGGAAAATGGTGATATAGCCGGCAGTGTCTTAAGGTGAGAGGCTGATTCCCTTGTTCTGTGTGATAATACTTCCAGTGTCAAGTTCCTCAGTTAGAAAGAGCTGTCCTGAGGCACTGTATTCAATGGAAACAGGGCTTCAGGAGTTTATGATAACAGGACAAGGCAATTCAGAAATGTCACTAATTCTGGTTTAACCTAACAGAGTTGTAAGGTAACAATATGCACAACCACTGCTCATATGTTACCCACAGCAGTAGCTGAATTAGAAGCTGGCTGGATCATGCTGGGAAATAGCATTACTCTTTGAGAGCAGCATAATGATCACTATCAATCTCTTCATTGTCGAGTCACATTAGTGAGATATCAGGGAGGAGTACTGGAAAGAGGAAGAAGACCGCTGAGAGATATCCTCCACCATGGTGGCATTGCAGTACATTAATCACAGTGGCGGGACCCTCCCTGTGTCCAGGCCGAAAACTGTCAGGGTAAACACTTCAGCTGATAGAGATGATACTATCTAACTGATACCACACCGGGATAAAATTCACAGCTTGTGGTCCACCTCACTGGCAAAGAGCGTCAGCTTTCTCTTAGCAAGACAACTACCACAGCTTCCTTAATTCAAATTTACATTTCTTCCTCTTTGGCCATTTCAAAACATCACTGCTGATCGTATCCCAACCATGGAGCCAGGCAAGGAGACAAAGGTGTCATTATGTGACAATCAGCTGTGCTCAACAAAGATTTCCTGCTGCAGATATTCAACTCATTCTGAATGCAATAACAAGCAGCAGAGAGGTTGCATTTAAAACTAAAATAGCACATCTGACATGGAGCATGAAACAGCTGGATGATCACTTTGTGACTTTCTAAACCCAGAGAACATGCAATGATTTCATCCATTAACTCCATCAGTCTGAGTTTGCTCCATCAGTTTTAGTTAGTGTTGACTGTCTCAGCAGTCTCTGGCAGACAGCTGCTACATGTGGCCTTGCTAGGAGCAAAATTTTTGGAAATGAAACTTTTTTTTTTTTGGTCTGTCTAGTATAGCAGCACACATGTCATAGTCAAGTGGTTTATGAAACCACCCGTTCCCCGACTCCGCTATTGCCATCTAAATAATGAATACTCTGTCACTTGCAGTAATCCTCCAGCAGCCTTCCCCAGAAATAGAACAAAGTCAGACAGCGCACTCGTTCTCTCCCCCTTCACTTTTCAAAACAAATAATGCTGATTCCTGAAAAACTCCTTCCAACTGCCTCAGCTCCGATCCTGCTGCACTCACGTTTGCAAACAAAATAAAAATTAGTGAACTGTTAAGTTAATGTGGTAATTCAACATTCTTGGCCACATCTAGGTCACAACTTCAAAGTTTTACTTAGTACCCATTTGAAGGCAACATCAAAGTGTGGATAAGCCAAAGCTTTCAAAAGGCATCAAGAGCTAAACAGAAAGGTACAGTAACTGCGAAGGGCACCTTTGGGCTTCCTATGATGGATGATAAGGAGGAGAAAAGACAGAAGAAGAGAGGGAGAGAGAGCTTTAGGAGAAATGAGCACAAAGAGAATTGCGGGAGGGAGAGGTGAACTTATATGGAAGGTATCCTTAATTAGATAGAATGTTTGCCCTCTTCCACACATTCCTTCATGTGGTGCCAGAAAAAAAATACCAAAGCTGATGAGTCTGGGGAGAACTATCTGGCTAAGTGGCCTTTTATTGAGGGATAAAAAGCTCCTCTTTGCTTCTGTTCCCATCCATTGCCCCTGATTACGGAGGATGTGAAGGCGGATAAAAGGAGGGGCCAAGGATTTCTGACATGTCCTATTGTATGCAGATGTGATGACAGGCCTGGCATTTGGTAGATGAAACCTATGAACTGCCTTCTGAGATCTCAGCCAATTATGACAGGAAAAAGAACTAAAGGAAGAAAGGCACAAATGTTTTATTAGTCTGCAAGAAATAGTTTGAGTATAACATTAAAAACATACAGTCTGGCCCGAAGACTCCCTACAAAATCACACAAAACCTTGTTGCAATCAAAGTTTTGGCAACTGTTTTTATCTCATAGGAAACATTTGTCAGACAGCATAAAAATCAGTTTTCACTTTCCTGTGCTTAAATCTCATACGGTTTTCCTCAGTTTTATGTCTGCAGCCAAACTGTCATTAAAATCTCACAGTGATGCCAACTGTGCAGCATGCTCATCTGAATTCATACCAAATGTCAATTAAATTAGACATGAAGGGCACCTGCAAACAACAATGATCGTCTAAACAGGTATTATTGTTATGTACTTTCATCTAAAAATGCATCAAGCTTTGGCACTCGCAGCAGTGTTGATTGATCAAGTGCAGCGCTAATGAAAGCTGTGAGACAGAGGGAGATTAGATGTCTGCTATGCTTTGACCCTGGATGCGAAACAGCAAGGCCTGGGGACTGCTATCATAAAGCAGCTAAATGGCTTATTTCACCTCCAGTCAGAGTATCCACCCACTGTTTGGATAATGATACCGTAAACGTCCACAGTAAACAGCCGAGGAACAGGGGCTCTGGGCCTTCCCATCACTACTACATGACATGGGGATGATCATTACCTTGTGAATTCTGCTCGGTAGCTATAGCAAGACAACCACACGCACATTCATGGGTTAAAACATGAATAAAACTAACAAAAATAGATGGGATAAAAACCGGTGCAACATATCACATCTTAAACTTTTATTTATCTGAGTTTGGAAGAAAGTTTTTTTTGTGTCCCATGGTTGTTTTTATCATGATGCCACCCTGCTAAGTTGACAACACAGAAGCAAAACACAAACATATATATTCCAGTTCAACTGGAAGCAAACGACAGCATTTAAAGCCAAATTATAACCACAGTTTGACCATTATGACATAGTATTTTCAAGACAGACGGGTTTGCACTGATCTGAAAATTATAACACAGGTCAGTACTGATATATTACCTCACAACATGCATTGGTTTAGGATTAGACCATTTGGGGCTCTCAAAATGTTAGCTTTTTATATTTTTCTTCCAGAAAAGTGTTGAAATTAAAAGCTATTTTGTAATGCATACTTGCATGCTTTCAGTACATCACACACACACACAAAAAAGAGCTGAATTCTTGCTTATTCCACAAAGATCTTCATGACCTGAACACTGACTGTATATATGATGGACAGTCTGACAGCTCTCAGAAGTGAAGCCACCACAAATCGAATGCCCCCTGGTGGCTGGTAGCAGTATAGGTCATAGATGGGATAGAACATCAAAATAAAATTAAACAAAAAAATTTCCCTGAGGTGATTTCTATCGTTTTTGGTAGACACACATCAGCACGATAACACCTAAGTGTTAATTTTTGTTTTAGTAAGTTATTTGGTGGTATAAAAAGGGGTGGTTTCAAATAATCTGACAGCTTTGATTGGCGGCCGGATGCTGTCACTCCACTTCTGGTTGCTAATGTGCAGAATCTGGTTGCAAAACAGCAAGACGGAATCCGCCATAGTCACGATATTTTGGCTTCGCTTTTTCATAGCGGAGGGAAGTGGTGATGTGACATCTATTGTATATGGACCTGAATAAAATGATTGGTACCCATTGGAAGTAGTGATAAAGTAGACTGTAGTGATAATTCAAGCATACTATGCTCTTCAATCGGTATCACAGGTGTCCTCAATCTCAGAATCAGCCTTTTTAGATGGAGACAGGTACTTATTGTGCCACTTGGTGTCATTGTGTGCACCACACTGAAGTGGACAAGAGAAAGAAAAGAAAAGATAAGGAAGAAAGTAACTGCTAAACAAAGTTCCCCAGACTGAACAAAGTTCGAATGATGTAAAAAGAAGCAAGGAACACTTCAAAACACATACAAGCTGTGCTCCAAGTTGAAGGTACACAGGTGTCTAGTCACACAAGATGTCCCTTTTGAATGAAAGTGGGCTTCATGGAAGAAGACCCAGGAAGGGCCCGCTTTTGAAAAAAGAAACATAAAAAAGCCCAACTGGAGTTTAGAATGCACACTGACAAGTCAAAATGCTTTTGAGAAAATGTCCTTGGACAAAAGAAGTAAAATGAGAGCTTTTTTAGTCCCAGTCATATCAGCTCTGTGGTCTTAAAAGAAAAATGCACCTTTCAAAGAAAAGAATACCATCCCCATGGTGAGACATGGACAAGGCTCACTTATGGTGGGGGTGTTTTTTCTGCATCTGGCACAGTCTTTTCAAATCAATGCAAGACAAACAGTTTTGGAAATCTCCCATCAAACAAGAGCAGTTTCCTTAAGAACAGCGGGACAAACTACCAGTTGAGAAGTGCAGCAGTCTCAGTAAGAACTACAATAAAGTGTTTGATTGCAATGATTGGCTCCAAAGGACGTCCTCTAAAATATTAGCTCAACGATCTCAATATTTTTGCCCAAACCATTTCCAATTATTGTATTATTTAAACAAATTCATTTAATCAAATCAAAAGCAAGCATCTGTTCCATGAAATACAGAATAGAGAAATGCAGTTCACCATGAAAAGGGATGAGTGTGATCTGCACTGAACCACCTGGCCACCTCCAAAGAGTCGGGGTACAGGACAGGGAAAGGACACATCAACACAGAGGGGAATACAGGGAAGGACTAAGGAGGACCTTGATAGCCTGTCACAGCGTCCCTGTAGGGTCTGCTGCCAGGTGTGCAGGAGGGGGCCAACAACTGCTTCAACCCCAATTAAGCTATTACAAGGATGTAATGTCACACGTCTCCTCCTCTCCTTTCTCTCTCTTTTTTTACTTTTTAGTTTTGTTTATCCAGCCTCTTTGCATGCACATATCACAGGAATCCCCCTCAAATCCTCACAGGATTTAAGTAGTCTATATCTCTGAAACAATGTTCATACTGTGGTTGAGTATAAAGAAAGAAGACCATAAGTTAAAAAAAATGCTGACGTGTGTACTTACTGTAAGTACAGCACTCAGTTACACTGTTAATTAACAGTGTTAGGGTGTATTTAGGTTCTACAGACATGGTTTAAAGTGTTATTATCCTTCCACTTAAAGAAAATTTAAAAACATTTCCCTGAAGTAAATTGAATCTACAAGAGTAAATGACATGCACTATTCTCTGCTCCATAGTTTTAATACCTTTTGACAGCACAGCGTGAAAAAGTGGGCCAACTTGATCACAGACACAACAAAGTGAAAGGATAATTTAGATGGAGATGTGACAAGACTGATAATTATTACTGTTATTTTTTTTTTTTTTTTACAGGTAATTATATTTTTTACTATGCAACAATTAAGCTGCAGGTTCTAGTTCTCAACAAAACATATAATATATT
>NW_018127966.1:1580918-1582629 GCF_001952655.1 Monopterus albus
ACATATAATATATTTATTAAATACTATATTATTATTATTTAAGTTGTTCAACACCATATTAAAACACTTAAATTAACTTTACCTCAACAAATACTGTAAAACTATTAATGGCATCAATAGTCAGTCAATTATTTCAAAAACAATAGCAAAAGCCAAAGGGGTCTGGAAAGGCTTTTGTTTTTGATACTTGAAGTTCTACTACTTGTAAAAGAGTACTTTTTATAGCGTTTCTCTCTAGTAAGCAAAAAGTGTAGATAAAATGTACAATAAAATACATTTCTGTACTTATAAATGTGTAAAAAGCAAGTTGCCAGATGTTTGATGCTTGTCTTTTAACAGTCAGTACTTTAAAGTTCATACAATCTGCATATAAACAGCTACTGCAGCCCAGTATACTGTAAGTAATTCCATGTAGCAGCACAGTTTTTAGTTGATTTTTGGGTTTCTAAATGTGTTTTGAGCTGCGATCTAACCTCCAAGTCCAACACACAGGTAAACCAGCCTGACTTTAGTTGTGCGTTTGACAAGTGAACAAAGGCCATCATCAGCAAAGTCTAGCTTTTATTTAAAAGGTATGTGACTACAATAAATGTCAGTACTGTTAAATTATGACAATATTTACGGTATTCTTAAAAACAGATAACTTCATTTGTTAACATTCACTGCTCTTATACAAAAGATACAAACTAGGTTGAATCTGTACTCCACATTACATCTTCATTTTTAATAATTCTAAATAATCTATTAATTTCCACCTTTTAAGTTTTTGGTGGTAATTATATTTCATATTTTAATTAGGTTTTCCCAGTCGACACTGGTTGAAGCTTTCAGGTGTGCTGATTTCTTATCCACATTACACCCTTGCTTTTAATTAAAAGCAAGGGTTCACAGTCTCCCAGGTGACATCAGTCTGTGGACAATTAGTCTTTCCTAAAGCCTTCTTAAGATTTTTCATGTGTAGATATGAAGATAATATATGCAAAAATAATGTCATCTTTTTCTGCTGGGGAAACAGGTACAGCTTTTCAATAAACCATGCAATCGCATACCTGCTAATCTAATGCATGTAGGTGCTCCATGTATATACTTGTGTGCAGTAGATGTGTTCATATATTTTCTCTATGTTTTAGGGAGAAGGTGTAAATGAGAAAACCTATTTATAATCAATGTTATTAAGCAATCCTAAAACTTTTTTGTACAAGTTCTTTAATTGAGATAAACAAGTAAAACTCCACATTTCTTGAGTCTTGTTTAATCATCTTGCCTTGAGGACACTTTCTAATCAATCTATATCAATCTCTTTGTGGAAAACAAACTGATGATTTTAGGGATTAAAAATAAAGTAACTTTTGCTGATGTTTATTATGAGAGTTGTAACTGCTGATGAGTTCATAACCAGATATGAGTAGAACATAACATATATTTAGAGGACCACATGGAGAGAGCAAGGCTTCAGCCAATAAATGGATACAAACAGTTCTCATGCAGACATTACATAAATTAAACAACAGTTCAGCCTTTCATTACATAAATTATGAAACAGTCCATCCAGAAACCACATCATAATGCACAAAAGCCTTTGCTGGCCAAGGCCCTCACTGGCCCAGAAGTCCTGACATGTGCTTGCCAGTAAGGCTAAGAGAAGCGCGAGACTGGCAGAGCTGCCTGCTGAAACATGAGATAAGAAAATTAAAACAAAAATTGCTCAGAC
>NW_018127966.1:1582685-1601414 GCF_001952655.1 Monopterus albus
AAGCATGCACAGTATTGATAGCCCATTAGGATTTATGATACTGAGGTTATTACTCTTATTCTGATTGCACATATACTTTACCTCCCCTCTGCCACTACGTATGGAGGTACATTTGCCTCTTTCACCTGGGACGTACACCCATGTTTTCAAAGTAATTACCACTGACACATAAAAAGATGGCCGGATGGCAATATACCCTCCTCCTCAGCAGTATGCCCACCCCTTCGATTACCCTGGTACACCGCCGCACTGGCAAACAGGGCCAAAACCTAGCTATAGCAAAACTAATATGAATATATATATATATATGTGTGTGTGTGTGTGTGTGTGTGTGTGTGTGATATATAATATCACTATAAGAGTGCAGCTTTAAAAGTTACACAACTGACGGGTGTTAAAATGAACAAATAAATGTGCAATATAATTAATCAGTACCCACTCATTCAAGCAGCTAAAAACACACCTGCCTTGCTATACTACTCACCTTATAACCCGGACAATAATTCATTGCGACACCTCGTAAGATGGAACGCCCGTGGAGGAAAGGCTCTTTTCATTTACGTGCGCATATTTACCTGTCACCTGTAAATGTATGTAGGACTGCCACTGTTATGACCCTTTGCAGCACTCAGACTTATTTCTCTGTTGATGCATCTCTTCTGCTTACATTGGCCACTACTGGCTACACACCAATTACTCTTGGTCTTTGTACCTATCGGTCTGCTAAGCACTTCAATCCATCTCTGTCTCCAAGGCCATGACGTCAACCCAAAATGATTAATCAAACGCAAGTCAACAGCCACAAGCAAACACCTAGGGTACCCTGTTTGCATACATTACCCATTATATTTCATGTATGTCACATTAAATATTAAACATATTAAAAACAGACTGAAAGGAAACACACATCTATTGTCTTATGGCACTGATGTAGTTTAGAAAGCTTAAGGCAAAATCCTGTAATATTGCATTTCATGCAATATTAAAACTCCCTTTCTTCAATTCTTCCTCATAAGCAGGCAGTGTTTCCTGGTGAATTGAGGAAAACTCATAGTACCTTGTATATTTATGTAAAATAGTAATTAATTTCATCACAAAACCCCTCACTGAAAACATTTTGGGATGACCTAAAGCAACCTGACCCTGAGGAAGTCCAAAATGTACTTGTTGATTAAATATTTCTAAGCTTGTGAACATAAAATTTGGGCAAATGCAAGATTCTGTATTATCAATTTACACGTGTTAGACTGCAGCACCATTTTAAATACACCACACACCACCCCCTCATAAGAAGATCCAGCAGGGCATTCAAATGAATACAATAGAGTGTAGCTTTCTGCAGAAACAATAAGGCCCAGGCTGACAGAAGGGATGCTGGTACACAGTCCCTATAATGCATTAAACATTATTTTGTCACATTCAAGTTGTTGGCAGATGCAGTGCATGTTCAACTCCAAATTTCTCAGCATAGAGATGCAGCAAAAGAATGATAGCAACACACAGTAAAATTTGAATTACTCCGATTATAATTTGGGTAAATTTTTACAGTCACTATGAAATGATTGCTAAGAAGTTGGGGGGTTACCTTAAATTATCCCTGTAGCAATTCCCCACTGAGGTTTTACTGTATCAAGGTCCGCTTCTCAGGCTGCGATGCTGCTTTGTGTTGGATTTACAAATGCTCCGGATCTCCTCCTCTTCCCATCACTGCTGCACGAGCCACACACTGGACGAGGACACTATCACACTGACACATGAATGGCACTCAAGCAATGTCAAAAGGGTTAAAACCTAGTGGACTGGAAAGTCACACCAGCATCGTTCTAGCTGCCAGCCGCCACTGCCGCACTCACCACCAGCTCTCCACCCCCTCCTCTTTTTTTCTTTTTTTTTTTTTAACTCAACCTATCTCATGGGCTTCTCCCCCTCCTTATGTGAGATGGTAGTCGAGAGCACTGGGCGATTTGCACCACTCTATCATGGATCGTGTTACGCTGCCTGGCTGTAGCCGCGGTCACAGACGATAGGCTGAGGGGCTTTGCCTGTGTGTTTACTCCTCAAAAGAAGTAACGGGAGAAGAGAGGGAGGGATGGAAGGAGAGGTGGGCTGCCTCTTTTTAAACACAAAAATCTGGAAAGGTTTCTAAAAAGACTATTGAGCTAGGTGACGTGCTTTGACATAAGATGTGAATTCATGAGTGAGAGTGTCACTCAGTTAATGCATGCAGACCTTAAAGTGCCAGTTTTATCTGGCTCTCCTTCAGTTTGACATCATTTGATTAATCACATCCAGCTATTTATCACCGTTTTGCCAATATACATAATTAATAGCTCATTAATTTAATATTTTATATCTTATTAGAACATAGTGTAGTGTGTGTGATACTTAATTCTGCAGACAGAAACAACAAGCCACATTCTCATGCTCTGATATTATGATCACATAGTTTTGAATGTCAGAGCAATGAGAACACAAAAAAACACAGTCTGTCAGTGTGAGGATGAGAACTAAAGCCATATGATCTTTACTTTGAGCTCATCTTCTCAGCTAGGCATTTTAGAAAGAAAGCAAAATATGTGTTTGTAAAACCACTTTCACAACCTGTGATTCCTAATCAAAAGAAAACAGTCCTCTGTGAGCTTGAAATGGCCACATTCCCATTAGCTTGTATAAAAGAAATATTGGAATTTGTTTTAATGTAGCAAATAAAAGAGGCGTAAATGAGTAAACACTTTCACTACAGAGCCTCATCTTATCATTTGCTGCTTCCATGCCGACCTTTTATTTATAAAACACTAAAAAACTGCAGCGGGGAAAATTTTTTAGGTCGCAGTTTCCCTGATTATATATTGTATATATTATGCTCTATTGTATTATCACTGCCAAATATCATAAATGTATACACCGATTGATCCACAGAATATCAGCTTCAGGTATTTCTGTGACGTTTTATTGCCCACAAGAAGTAGGTGATTCTTTTGCTTTCCCACTGAAAGAAGTACTTTAACTCACTTCCATCTGCATAATGTATTTTGTCAAACTCTGCCCTCTATTAGTGAGTCAGAAAACCAAGACTGTTAATCTGAAGGTACTGAGACGAGCTGTGAGCAAAGAGGCTCCAGACATTGACAAAGAGAACTTAAAGCAGAATTTAAATTTCAGTCCCTAAAATAATTTATCAAGAATAAAAATATTAGCCTGACTTTACTTGACTGAGCTTCCTCATACCATTACCCAACAGGTACTCTAGCATTTTAACTGCATAAAGTGGGGGCAGCACAGGCAGAGATAACCTGACTTTCAGTCTCTATAATGCACCAAGCTCCAAAAACATTGGATCCCAGGGGTAACAGTCCTTCATTAGCCTCTGTGCCTGTAGTTTGAAATACTGGTTTTCTGTGACAAATGTAATCTGAAGCCCGAAACAAGAAAACAACCAAACAAGCCCTGATGCCACCATCAGGGTTATTTTTCAAACTTTGGAAAACTCCTCCAGAGCCTGTTTCAACATACTGAGTAAGACAAGAACTCCATGTATAAAGTCTGACCAGTCTGAAAAGACTTGGTCAACTAAATCTATATGTAGTTCATGTTCTAGAAACATGTCTATCACATGACTGTGAATGAAAACTGCAGCTATCAGAGACTGTGGTACCTTTCAATTGCATTATGTTTTTAAACAACCTAGTGAATTTGTACAACTGTTCCAGTAGAAAGATTTTCACCTATGCCTTGGTACTGATGTCTCTCTACCTACCTGCCTCGCTGATTAGCGGTTTATTATTATTTATTAAAATCAGTAATGATCTTTAAGTCCTAAAAATATGTATCTGCACAACTAACTAGAATGAAATCATAAAATACATATGCAAAAATGGTTGAGTTCAATTTCCTCCACTCCATGTCTCATAGTCTAATAATTTACACAGCGTTGTGGAGCATCATATCTTATTGTGAAATCAATGGGGCGCATCATTTTTATAAATTATCATGTGGCAGCAGCAGTCTGCAATCTTTGGCTTTCATCAATAACCAACAACTGAAACAACAAATCACTGGTAGAACTTCCTCCGAAGGTGGACATTACAAGTGATGCCTCTGGAGCTGAGAACCTGAGAGTTCTTCTCCGACATCTTCGACTCATTGAGCTTGGTCACACCTGTGGACTCAAGTGCGTTAATACGTTACTTTAGACCACAGTCCTTGTAATCCAGGAGTGCCCCAGTTTTATATGGCTTGAGTGAAATTCATATTGAGTGGCCCAAATTATTATATTCATCATCCATCCTGAAGAAATGGCATTTGAGACCTAGTGTAGGACAGACTATTTTAAGATGGAAGCATTAGTCACTTTAGAACACCTTGGAGATGAAGTCGATTTCTATTCTTGTGGGAATAAGAAACGGCCTCATTATAATTCCCACAGGGTGTGCCTTAGTGAGATGGCAGAATTAAAGCTAGATACAGTCACATGGACAAGTTATTGGTTTGTTCACAATATCATATTGCAGAACTAATGTTCATTTGTCTGTTTTCAACACTTATTTTTAATAACCTACAACAAAGCCAAAATGTAATGCAATACAGTACAGTAATTGTACACGTTCTGCTACTGTTTGTTGCTTGTAATAAACACAATGGGAATATACTGTGGTGTGCAGTATAGGTGTGTACATAGGGCTTGGTTAGGAACACAGTAATTGGGGTTGGAAAAGTAAGCAGCAACTCCAGAAGCAGTGGGATTGGGTTTGGTCAGTCCAGGGAATAAATATCTCCTAAAATACCTGCCTTTTGACAGTCACATGTCTGTGTTTATCCATCCACTGTCAAGGCAGGATTACTCCAAAAGCCCCCCTGTACCTGAACCACCTACAGCCAAGTAGTTTATTTTCACTGCGACACCATGTGCAAACAAAGAGGGTGGGGGGAGGAGGGAAAAGCGGTATCCACACTGGCAAAGATGCTGCAGCAAATTTCACTCAAGTAAACAACATGGGAAACGGGCCAGGAACTTCTTCACATAATCTGCTTAATTCTCTACCTAAAGGAGGAAAATGGACTCTTATTTCCACTAAAGAGTGTTGCTAAATGATGGCTATTCAGCCCAGTTTCAATTTTGACATGCCAAAGCTGTCTGAGGTACTCAGTTACAGTGGGGAGTTGGATGTTGGTGGGGGTGGTAGGTCTCTTTGCCCTCCTTGTGCTCCATGGTCTCAGTCCAGCTGGCCTTTAGAATATGGATTATGTGGTGCCGCAGCCAGGCTCTCACTCCATGGGGGGCTGGATTGGGTGCCCAGCTTCAGCGGACTCCCCACCGAGACCCCTGGGTGAGAGGACGCCGAGAGCCTCCTCGGTTCTCAAGGCTGGATCATTGAGAGAGCGACTGATGCTTCCCACACCAGCACCATACGTCAGTGTGTGAAAGAAAACTAGCAAAATAAAAAAAAAAAAACAAAAAAAAAAAACAAGGACAGTGAAAAGGAGGATGGTGGGTGGGTCGGCGAGGATGAATCAGGGTGTGGAACATCGAGGAAGAAGCAGAAGCAACAACCGTGATTGCAGCAGAGCTGTGACACTGCATCACTGCCAATCACATCGCCAGATTAGTTGGAGGGAAGGGGTAAAAAAAAGAAAAAGAACCTTGGGAGTGCAGCTGTGGAGCAGATTTACCTTTCAAAAAAGTCTGGAGTAATAATAAGTATCCAGATGACAGCTCTGTGGCGCAGCATCCCCAGCTAAAGTTAACTAGAGGTCCTAATGTCGAGTGCCAGCAGCAGACAAAAAGGTCTGAACAGAGGGGCGCCAAGGCAGCTAGCACAGCATGGCTAAATGGGGCAGGTGATTTCCCATCTCCTCTACTGCCCTCCAGGCACAGCCAATCACTGCCGGGGAAAAGTGGTGCCCCAGCCTGCAAGTCAGGCAGCCAGTGAGTAGAAGGGCTAGCGAGTGAGCTGGAGTCTATCCTGGACCATGCATTATTCACAGGCACCGCTACGGCATTAAGACCTCCACAAAGGAAAGGCCTCAGGTTCCATCAGCGCCGACTTGTTTCCAATCTATTATTGATGGTAACACTACACCCTATACTTTTCCCAGATTTACTGGATTCTATCATTGTTTCTATAATAAAGGCTATTTCCTGTAAAGTCAGAGCAAATGAGTGGAATATTTCCAAGCACAATGCCAGTGGGTGTTTCTTTCATTGGAATCTTTTAGAATTGGTTTAAATGACCAAAATCACGTAATGTATCCTGTGGTCAAAATGTAGATTAAGATTGCAATTGTATTTTACTTATTTACTGCTGTGTGATGATGCAAGTGTGTAATATTCACAGGAAAACCTGAAACATTTGTGTGAATCATCAATCATGTCAAAGATAGGTTTACAGGCTAAATTAATTTCAGCATGGAGACCCCAGTTAGACCTAAGTGAAATAAATGAGCTATCCAATTACCACATTTTTAATCATGTAAGTAGCTACCTAAAACTGCACTGACAAAATTTCCCCATCAGCAGCTCTCCAGTATCAGATAGTGATTATATGCTAATGTTTAAAACCATAAAGTTCTCAAAAAAGGTTTATTAGAGAACGTTTCTGTACCTTCAGTACTTACAGCATGCCGCAAACCATTTTGTTTCATCGTAGAGGGCAAAGGACACAAACTTAATCCTCACAGCAGTGACAAGAAAAAAATCATTATCATAATTTTTGGTAACATCAGTGCCCCCATGAAAATGTGTACTCATCACGTGGTGTGAAACGAGCCAAGAGCTTTTAAAGGAGTAATGTGATATACGTATACACAGAGTAATGCAGTAATCAGTATGTATATTAATAGTCTTCCACTGTATCACAAAGCTAACTTGTCCATTATCTTAAGGTGTTTTTTAAAATCTGAACCTGTTTAAAAAGCTCCACCTCTTGAAATCAGAGGCAGTTGCTTTGCATTTCATGGCAACGTCCACATTATTACCGCACACACACCAAAGATTTCCCCTAAATCTCTGCAAGAAACACAATCAATCTGCTCAGTATGCAGGCTGGGACAGTGGGCCATCTCTCCCTTTGAGGACGTTGACGCATTTGACCGATGTGCAGTCGATCCCCCAGATTGTGGCTAATCATCATTACAGGCTGCTGAAACAATGACTTTCCTTCAGCCTGCTCAGCTTCAAGAAGGACACAAGGGATCTGACAGTTTTTATTACGGTGGCTTCACACTTGAGTCTGGATTTGAGGACTTAAGGCAGATTTGGACATCCAAGTCCATCCAAGTCATCAGCTATGACCTGGCGCACTGTAAATCTGTCTGAATTAATTCAATAAAATTCAGCAATAGCTATTGAATTTTTGGGAAAGTGTGATAGAGCTGCATTTTCAGCTGAAGGAATTTCATTTTACACTGAACATTTGCACCCTGAAAACAAATGATAATTGCTCTGCATTCCTTAAAGGAAATTAAAAAATAAATAAATAAAAAAATACAGACATTAAGTGGGGAAATGAGGACAGATGCATAGTAGGTAGTAGATGGGGAATTCTCCAAAATGGACAGTGGATTATGAAAAATGACTACTTCCTTACAGTGCTTAAAGGTTAGGTCTCTATTACAGAGAGCAAAATGTCAGCAGTATCCCCTGAAAGAGTGGACTGTGATATTAATGGAGAGTCCAGGGAATGGGCTTCCCCTGACTGAGTTTCCCCTCTATACCAGACACATTATTCATTCCATTGTCAGCCAGCACCTGGTGCATGTAACACTAACATCTACAAACTAAATGATGGAGAGAATATGGCCCACCCTGGTAGTTACCCAGTGGTGAAATGAATGTTGTTCATGGAGTAAAATTGAGAAGAAAGTACTGCTTCACAGAAGATAATCTCACAGCACTTCGCTCGCACAACTGAAGTTGTCGCCGAGGACGTATTAGCATAATGTTCAATTTCTAGCCAATATTGTACTCTCATTTGACTCTAAGCTACATCTGGGACTGTGAAGATGTGGTACAGTAAGCACAGGGCTGTGGCAACGCTGCCATCAAGTACTGAACAAAGGGCTGAAACACCACCCCACTTTACACCTTGTACACAAAATTCTTTTTATCCTAGAGTGGGATAAAAGTGTTAAGGCAGAGAAACACCAAGCTGACGTGAAAGAACTAGCAGCGATGAAGGCCGACCTCTGCGCCGCTTCACCTCGCCTTGGTATGGGCCAGTCGGATTGAAAAAGTGTCACTTGAACACACCGCACAAGCTATAGCCAACAACCAACCAGCACGTATGTATGTTCTGCACCTGAGTGACAAAAATAACTCCCCCTACCAGCAGTTGGTGGTATCTGTAGTAGCCACTCAGAAAAGTAAAGAAGAAGAGCTAGAATCTCTCACAGATGAGGCCCGACTGCTGACACAGATTCAACATGTCAAATCAGCCGAAAAGCCGCCGATTAGTACCAACAATGCGAGACACACTGGGAGGACGAGCCCCGGCAGATGCTCGTGAATGCATCACGGTGTCTGATGGCTGACCGTTGGCTTGGTGCGTCTCTGCCCTTACAGTTCCACTGGTTCTTACATCAGCTGAGGAACTGACTCACCACCCAAAATAACCTTGGATATAAAAAATTAAAGGAGGAAGCAAGTTATCTCTTGAATTGGTGCAGGTACCATTTGCTGTATATATTTAGTCCTGACCACAGATGCCCTCATCAAATTCCTCAAAGCAATCATCGAAGCATTTTTCTATGTAATCTATCCATGCAACATCACTTTGAACATAAATGCTGTGTTCTATGGAAATGTGACAGACCCGGACAGAATGACAAGATGAGTTAATATGTCGTGGAGTGAGTCATCAGTTGCATAGCCACCACTTCATCTAAGATGCAAAATGGCTTTTGCATGAGGCAGACTGTGGCAGTGGATTATTTGTGAGTAATATTCTTTTGCTGTGGTAAATATATTGTGTCATGCAGCAGAGGGTGGAAGAAAAATTCTCTCTCAAGCTGTTTTAATGAAGTCCCAAATGCCATCCTCATACTTCTTTCAAGAGCAAAATCCAAGAAACTCCTCTAGAAGCCTGACTGTCCCTCTGTGCATCTTTGTGTGATTTGAAAACAAGCAGCTTCACAGAGAAGGCAGCCTAAAAAGAAAAGCATAAACTAACTCAAAGGAAAGGGGTCAGAAATGGGCAGTAAATAAGTTGTTTGGACCATTAAAGTCAATCTCCATGATTGGAGATGTTTAATGAATTGCTGAGGCAGAGATGAGCCTTGATTAGCAACGGCTAGGACTCTCTTTTGTCCTGGAGAACAAGTTGTGCAAAAGAATATTTTTGCCAACCCTTTGTCAAAAATTACTGTTATCAGTGCCACCTCATAATTTATTTGAAATTATCCCTTACTGTTACATCTTTACAAACTGGCTCATAGAAAAAGATTTCACAGAAAAATGTCTATATATTTCAGTGTTTTCAGTAAATGTAGTAAAGAGTGGCAGAGACCAAGTTTAAATTAGAGCCAACATATTTTTCTCTCAACAATAGTGAGGACAGGGAAGGGGGGGGAAGGGAGGAGGTTGGGCACCCAATTACTGGAGAACTGTGTGTGTCATCTTGACACTACGTTTGAGTTTCTTCAGCTATGAATTAAATATACCAGATGTAAAGGCTGCTCTGCAGTAATGACTGAAAGACTCAGACTTGCTGTAGCTATTACTGGGGGGAATCAGTGAGCAAGTACAAATAAACAACTCAATAGAGTGTCAATATGTCTATTTTGACAGCTTGTGTCATCATGCATTTAGTCAGTTTGCACTGTATTTTTAATCAAGCAGAAATGATACACTTGTGCAGAGTGATACTTCATCTTTGTTCCCTTGATTCTACATGATTAGGCATTTTCTGGAGTCAAGTAACAATTTCTTAAATCAGCAGAAGCAGTCACCCATATTTCAAGGTTCTTTTTCTATTCTTGTTGGCAGTTAAATAGATCAGATACGAGTGACAGTGTCTTACAGTGGCTGTTTAACTTGTCTTAAATCTGCAGTGGGCAACTTTGCGCATTGGTAGGTCTAAATGGCAGCAAACCAGAGACTCAAAGCCCAGAAGTCATGTAACATGGCAAAAATCAAATTGTAGGCAGCAAGCTCATGTTTGCCCAGGTGGCTCATCTGATCACTTTATAAAAAAATTATAACAAAGACGAGTGAGGCATCAAATCAATCAGATCAGAATCAATTTATCAATAAAGTTTGTAAGAAGATGCACCACTACTATTGTTCTAAGTACATTTTAAGCCCCCTCGCCCAAAAATACATAACTTGAAGCTTCTCAATTTTGAATATTTGGTGTTTTTAACTATTTAATGGCACCTTTTAAAACAAGAAACATCTATGATAAGAGTCCTTGTAGGAGATGCTGTAAATTTTTTCCCCCAATAATTTTGCTTTTTTTCCCCCTTCCTCCAATCTATGTTCAACTCTGTCATACAGTGATACAAATGTTCCTTTGGGGAACAATGAAGATAAAGTTGTGTTCAAAGGTGACATTTTAGGTGAAAACACAACGTCATATCAACTCTGACAACAGTCACGATGGACATATGTTACAGTATTGTTTTGCTGTGTTCACTTTGTAAAGGCATTCTTCAGACAATCACCCAGCCTGTTCCCATACAGCCCAAATCTCGTTACACTTCCTCCAACCTTTAGAGCCGCCATGCAAAACTCTGCATACAGCTCCTTCGGGTAATGCAGAAAAAGACAATAGGTGGAAACTGCTCTAACCTATTTGGCAAATGGTCTGTCATCTAATGCCCTGGCTATTGTCTAATCCTTCTGCTGAGGCCTCTAAAAGGATACATCGGCCTAATAAGATGAATGGGCTTTGACCCTGGAGCTGCTAAAAGCCAACCTGGCCAATTTATCTGAGTGACCTCTACTCTTGGCAGACAAAGCCCTCACCTCTCTTGGAAACGTTAGGCAGGATCAATACCACAAAGGCAAAAACATTCAAAACAAGGCAGAAGTTAAGAGTCAACCACTTATTGCCTTTTTATGACCTTGGATTATGTTGTAGCAAAGAAGACATTTCCCTTTTTTATTTGTTTTTAAGGGTATTTATTATGATCTGGAGAAAAACCCAAGAACTGCAAGTAATACGTCAAGAGTGAACAGTGGTTGAAACAGCATGTATAATGTGATTTGTGATTAAAGTGGGTTTTACCTAAAAATATTTACATTACAGTTGGGCTATAAAATCAGCCCTAATTCAATCATGTATTCTCAAATCACAAATGGCTAACGTATAGCGAGATAAGCAGAGTAAAAAATGTCGGTGTCATACTGATTCATCAGTAATTTTATTATGCAAACCACAATCGTGGATATTCCAGGGCTGGGATTGTAATATTGAGAAGTGCATTTTGAGGGAAAATAAGATTTTGTCGAGTAAATTAAGGATTCTGTTTCATGTTTTGTTTGTTGGTGTTGGGCTGCGTTCAACCGAGATAAAAGGCCCAGCTCGGGTAGGTCCAGGTAGGACATGAAGAAGAGACCTCTCACTAGAGAATATGTTTTCTTTCCTTGAGCGTGCATCAGTTTACATGATATACAATATCAATCGTTGGCCTCAAATCTATATTTGCAAAGTGCTTAGGTTTGCATTGGTGATTAGATGAATTGAATTGAGAACAGTCTGTTACTTGAGCTTGCCTTCATAGCTTGGATACCTAATGCCTTTTCCTTGCCTCTGAAGTGACCACAGTTTCAGGATGCTTTGCTCTGGGCACTTGGCCATAAAGCTTTATGTATTCTGATATCATTCATTTTTAATCAGGGCCAGAAAATCCTTCCAAAACCTCTTGCAAGCTGCCTTTGGCTACAAGACTTAACTTTTGTTATATTTTAATTGATCTGGCAGTTCTCCTGGTTGTCAACTGTATATGTGATTGTTAATACTGCTAATAATCCAAGTGTGAACTGCTGCACTGCTCATTTAAATGCCTTCTCTTTTTTTTTCTGTATATTCAGGTGCTCTTCTATTGTTGAAGAATTATGCATTTTCCCACTATAGCATAGTGTAGTGACTGAAAATATAGTGTGTTCAGCACATTTCACGTGGCTTTCCACTTCGACATGCCCAACTCGTCTCTGCATGCAGTGGAAGGGTATCTGTACATGACTGCTGGGGAGAAAGGACATGAGAGTAGGGGAGGGGAAGCTTCTTCTGAGATATAATGAGTTTGACAATGAAAGTGACACTGCGTCCTCCCTAGACCTTGCCGTGTGATTAATCATAACAATGGCTCACCATTCCCTACTCTGGATGCCGACCTTTTTCCCTCAAGGAAAGGAAGTATGTCTAGGTGTTCAAGTGTGGGTATGTGTGTGTTCCTCTACATTTCACTGTGCCATCACTGTCTTTCCAATCAGCCCTTGAAGTCCCTCTGTACACCCATAACCGTGTCCTTTAGTAGGGAGGCTGCTTTTCACCTAAAAAAGCAAAAACGGCCTGAAAAAATGCCCTAGTGAGAGAATGCTTACTGTTGTATTGTCACTATTGTGGGCAGAGACTCCAGGCAGGTGAAATACCCAGACTTTATTATAATGTTGGTAGGTGATTTAGGTTGTTTCTCTAGTGTCCATCATTAGAGAGTGAGAGAAACGGGAGTGAGGTGTAGATAAAGCCATAAGCATGAAGCGATCCTAAAGGGTTTTAGCTGACCCACCTTCTGTCCTCATCTCTGAGATCAGCCATCGGGGCGTCTAATCAGCTGCCTACTTATTGTATTTTCTGTGGTTCAGCTCGACTAATTAAATAGCACATTAAAAATAAATCTCTAAATATTAGTAGTAAGAAACTCATCTTATTTGAGCTACATATGTCCCACATCGGCAATAAAGTGTCAAATAGATTTTATAGCAATTATAACATTCTTAATTGGTCCTTTATTAGCACAGCAGGAAAAGAGGTGTAAACTGTTTACACTTCTTTACATTAAAGTTGTATCAATACATTTGGTGTTAACAAGCTTAAATAGGGCATCAAAATTGGTCACACAATAAAATTAATGCATTTTTGTTTAACCGA
Organism: Monopterus albus; assembly: GCF_001952655.1. Lineage (NCBI taxonomy): Eukaryota > Metazoa > Chordata > Actinopteri > Synbranchiformes > Synbranchidae > Monopterus > Monopterus albus. The sequence continues at coordinate 1,595,777 of NW_018127966.1, forward strand.
CATCTTTTTTTAGAGGAATATTAAATCCTTTTTCTCTGGATGAATACAGTCTGTGTGTAGCCTTAGCGGCAAAACCCAGGGCAAAAGAAAGCTGAAAGCCCCCCCCATGCTTCTGTAAGCATATGGGAATAACAGATGAGCATATCAATATTTTTATCACTATTGATTTACTCTGAACAGTATGAGAACACCATTCACAAAGATTTTAGAAAGAAAAGTCTACCTTAAACTATAACACGAGAGGGACATAAATATTTTAAAATGTGAAAATAATGGCCCCAGTGAAAATGATGGCCTTGATATTTTAGACTTAAAACCCTTTGGTGTACAGGAACCTTCACCCTGCAGGCTACATTCTCTGCACAAGTCTTAATCAACATCCTTTACCTTATTAACTCAGATATTACATTCTATTTGATACATAAAAAGTAAATTGGGATCGGAAGCCTTTGATTTTTTTGGTATTGTTTGAGCTAGATGAAATGCTCACATGATGAAAACTCCCTGAAACCCTGACTCAAGTCAAGGCCTTTTAATGTGTAAAAGACTCAAACACATTTCTACTGCTAATAAAAGGATCCAGCGGTAAATTATGTAGGTAAAATGTGCATGTCATAAATGAAATCAGAGCAGCCTAACAACAATCAACACAAACAGACATATTGCATGTATTTTCGTCATTATACCTGGTCATTTAATTGGACGACCCACACTGTAGGCATTGAGTTTAGATGTGTGAGGTTTTACGATTAATACACCCCTGAGATAGCTGATTAACACCACTGCAGCTCATGGCCAAAATACCTGCTCCGTAATCTAGTGTTTTAATTATTTTAATTTATGTTAAGTTCAATTTGCAGACATTTGTGGTCTTGAGCTCGGTGTATTGCTCAAGGATATTTATGTAACCCACAATATGGTACCAAGACAAACAAGTGTGACATGAGAGGTCCTATGAGCATGACAATAAGCAAAGGAAAAACTCTCTTTACATTCAGATGAGACAACAACAGAAAAATCACCTCAACTTCCAACTTTTTGATTGCTTCCTTCCAATACTGAGGAGCGCAAAGGTCAAAGCCACAGCACCATGACAATAGATATAACAAATATTCCTGGGTCCCATGATAGGGAAGAGAAAGGAGATCGTAAAAGAAAGAAGACATGAAACCAAATAAATTGGCGGGCCAGCGTTAGTCTGGGGATGAAGTCTAAACACCCAGTGGCACTCCAGGAAAAGAAGGAAAATCTATTTTAACCAATATAAAATGGAAAAAAAAAAAAAAAAGAGAGACTTACCTACTATAGCCTGACTGTCCTAAACTTTTGCTTACTTTTTCAGAATTAAAGATTTTTACTTTGAGTTTACACTTTACACACTGTGGTTTAAACTTGCTTGCAATAAATTTTAAAAAGTTTCTCGGCTATCCATTTTACAAGAAATCGGTGTAACACACCCTTTCCGAATAGCTCTTCTTTTTTGCTCACATCTCAGGACATTACAGGTGGATCTCTGTGTTCAGAAAAAAAACATTAATGGGCCCTGATTATCAGAGATACCAGACACAAAGAATAATGAACAACAAAACTGGACAAACATGCTAATCCCCGTTACTCGCATTGATATTCATAGAGTATAAAATGGCTTCCTGACTATTTCCATATTGCATGGCAATACAATCACTCAATTAAGCTGTGAGATGAAATGAAATGAGACATTTTCTCTTGAGAATGGTAAATAGTGGCGCTCGTAATTGACAACTGAAGAGTGATTCCTAATCGTAATAACGTTCTGCAGTCTGGCACCCGTAAGTGATTACACCGAGCCGAGTATGAGCTAAGACACTGCTGTCAGTGGTGCTGGGCAAGACTGGGTGAAACCTGGAGAGGCAAATATGCAACGATGAGGTGACAGAAAATGGATGTTGGACAGAGTTAATTGCTTTTTACAGTGCAGCTGCATTTTTCCAGACTTTGCAACACTGACTCTGACAGATCAACCCAAATACTTTTCTCTCTGGTGCTCCCCTTGAAATTTTTTTAGTGGCAAATCACAGGCACAACATTGTGCAGTATGCTGTGTCAACCTTTGTACTAAAGCTGAAATAATCAGCTGCTTAACCGGTTAAGATAAATTAATCAAGCTCTATTTTGATAACGGATTATCCGTTTAAGTCAATTATGATGTAAAAAAGAAAAGAAAGGCTGGTTCCAGTTTATCAGATGCGACGCCAGTCTTGGGCTACAAAAATATGACTGGAATTTTGTGTGATATTTCATACATTAAATAATAAATCCACAAATCATCATCATACATTGTTTGAAATAGAATAATCATTAATCAGCAGAACTGTCACATTGATCAATACTGAAAATATCATTAGATGCAGCTCTGTTTTTAACTCTTTGAATACATGACAGATGGAAAATGCAATGTAAATGCATGATGACATAAAAAAAAAATCCAAATTTTATATTATTAAATGTAAAAAACCAAAACTAAACAAAACAAAAAAAAAAAAACTGTCTTTACCGTCATCACATATTAAGGAGTGGTTATACCAATCATTTAAGGTAAATAATACATTAATTACCACATATTTCTATAAAATGTCATGTATCTTCACATATTGTTAGTAGCAAGTATTAAAGGGACATAGTAGCTTCAAGAAAAATCTGTTTTCTCTCATTAATATGCAAATTTATACAACAAGACACTCCAAAGTCTAATCAGATCATCTACTCTGCAGGGGGTAGCTGTGGTGTGAGTACGAAGTTTCTCACCATGTCTTGATGTTGTGTTAATGTGTTCATAAGAATAAGTCTGTGCAGTGCACACCACCAAAAAGACAGCTCATACATATGATATGTCATAGTGGCTGGACGTAGAACAGATAACAAAAACAAATCTAAATTATGATATTGATGGTGAGGTCCAAGCGTCACCAACCTTTGCTCTACACAGAAAACAGGGCAATGACCTCCTCCAGGCTTTCCAAACTACACCAAAATAGAAATCTTTTCACAAGATTGATGAGCACAACACCTGCTATGACACCTCAGCACGCCACTGCTGTATCCCACATTCCCCTGTCACCCCGAGCACTAACAATGTGAGCACTTAACCAGTAACGGCGCCAGCAAGCAAGGAAGTGATGACAATAAATGATAGTAATCAAAGCACGCCTCCTCTTTTGACAGGGCATGAGATAAAGCTCTGACATCTTCCCAGCTCCTGTTCACAAATGATGCAACTGTTTTTCTCTACCAAGTTTGGAGTCTTCTTCCAAAACATCACAGATGGCCAGCCCTTACTGTATGACCAAAACAACAACAGAAACTCTGTTATTTATCCTTTCTGTGGTTGGCATTTGCCATGTTGAATTATAAAAGTGGTGAGAGAAGATTTCTGCCTGCTACGATCAATAGGCTGATTCCACTGTGACAATACAAGGCCCAGATCTGAGACAGGAGTTTGACAGATGGCGTGTCACCTTCGTGAGCATGACGTGCCTTGCGCACGTGTGTGTGTGTGTGTGTGTGTGTGTGTGTGTGTGTGTGTGTGTGTGTGTGTGTGTGTGTATAAACGTCTGCCATTTTGCTTGATTTTTCTAATCTTAGAGAGGTAAGGTGTGAGCAGCAAAGTGAGATATGCGAGTGTGTGTGTGCGCACACTATTATGTGAGACAGAAGACAGGAAAAACGCATCGTGAGAGAACATGAATCCGTGCACACAGAGAAGCATGTTAGAGGGTGTCTGATATGCTCCAAACCAAAAAGCCTTTGGTGCTCACTGTGCAACAGCATACTTTGCTGCGACTCCTCCACTGGTTTAATTAACCTTTTACTGGCACTTCTCACACAATGAATCTGTGAGCTATACTCGGCTGTCTGACTGTAATGCAAACTTTTAATTCAGACAAATAAAATAATTTTCTGATACATCCCCTCAAACAGAACCAGAAATGAACATGATAGTAAAGACATACAGCATTTAACAGCTACACCCATGCAAATTTGCTATCCACCATGAAAATGTTTAACTGCTGCTCCATTTTCCTCAAAAACTACTTTGGACAGAAGGTGCAGGCAAGAGCAAGTGATGCTTCCTAACCTATGACAGGCTTTGCTGTGAAGTCCCTCTTTCCTAAACAGGCGTCAAGCCCTGTCCGCTAACAATAAACTCCATGTGGGACGGTTTATTCAACGAGAGCTGTCATGAGGTACTGCAGTACTGTAGCTGCAGTACCTAACAAGTCAGTGCAAGCTGCTTCACACTCTATTAGGAATACAACTCAACTGGGCCATGCTATGTTTCTGTTTCATGCAGTCATTCATGTTTTATGAGGGGTATAATATTGATTCTGAAGCCAATGCAGTCAGCATTAAGGTTTGGAAAAAACACCTCTCTCCATGGCTGTGTTCCTTTTACACGGCAGCTATACACTGACCTCAAAAACCAAAAAATGAATGTTTATATCATAACACTGCTTAAACCTGAACTATTATAATTTTAAATTTAAACATTAAAAATACATTGCAGTAAAGCACTATCAGCACTCTGCAGAATGATAACCCATGTAGACTTTGGCATCACTTGGCTTTGTTTACAAGGACATTTTCTTTCCTGATTTATATTTTGTTATTTCAATCTGTATTTTGACATTGAATCTTAATGTATAATGGAATTCAAAACATTGCATGCCATGTAAAATTAAAGTTCAACAAGAAGAGTCTATGGCTAGTCCCATTATCAATTTTCAGTTTTTGCAGTTAAATAAACAATTTGCACACATTTCATCAACAACTGCTCATCTGCACAAGATTGAAAAACCCAGGGACATCAGGCGACCCACATTTTAACCCATGTAAATTCACCATTTTTAAATTCATAATTTTCAGCACAAATAAAGACTGAGGTCACCTTATGAAGCCAATTCCATGCCTTGGTATTTCCATCTGTAAATGGTGTTTGAAAGGGTGGTCTCTTTGCATTCTTTGCTTTTCTACATGCACTTCTGTCCTTCCTCATAAAAAAAAAAAACACATAATACAAGAATATTTGAAGTACATTTTGTCAGCTCTACTCAACACATTATTTGGTTAGTTATTAGAAAAACTAACTTAAAAAAATAAAGAAATTGTAATACTTCATCTAAATGCATTAACTAAGTTTCTATATGCTGTAATGCTGTTGCTGTGGGAATAAAACTTTAGTTACATAACATTTTTTCCTCCTAATCTTCAGTAGTTAACTGAGCTTTTAAAAAGTCTGACTCACAAAAACTTCCAAGAACTTCACTTACAGTAAACAGTTTAAAACTCCATTTTATCTCACTTCAACTGCTGAGTGCCAACATTTCTTGTTCAGTCAGGGTGCCACTTAAAGCCGAGTTATACTCCCCACAGAAATGAAGTTCCAGCACTTTACAGCTGGTGCATGTCACAGCGCTAATGTAACATGAGGCAATAGGTAAGTAAATATATGTGCATGCATGGGGGTGTCTTTGTTGCAAGCCATCACTGTCAGGCATGGAGGATGATCCATCCATTTTCCTCCGCTTATCCGGGACCAGGTCGCGGGGGCAGCAGTCTAAGCAAAGATGCCCAGACTTCCCTCTCTCCAGACACTTCCTCC
>NW_018127966.1:1602512-1610442 GCF_001952655.1 Monopterus albus
AGCCTGTTCTTGCATATATCTTGATTGACACATACCTTTATATTTATGTTTAAACTCGTCAATTCTATTACTATTTTTTATGTCTACACTTAAATTATTCTATAGTTTTACCCCACTTATGGAAATACAAAATCTTTTTTTGGTTGTACGTATAGCATTAATTTTTTAATTTAACTGACCCCTTAAATTGTATCCCCCTTCCCTTTCATTAAATAGTTTTTGAATTCCACCAGGTAATAAATTGTTCCTGGCTTTATACATAAACACTGCAGTCTTATATCCCACTAAATCAAAACATTTTAACAATTTAGACTGTATGAAAGCTACATTGGTGTGATCCCTATATCCCATCTTATGCACAATTCTTATCGCTCTTTTTTGTAATATATACAATGGTTGAAGTGAGCTTTTGTATGTATTTCCCCAGTTTTCAACGCCATACTCTAAGTATGGTAAAATCAATGAGGAATACAAAATGCGTAGTGCTTTCCCGTCCAAAATATATCTAACCCTTGCCAATATCGATATATTTTTTGCTATTTTGTTCTGAACATATCTGATATGAGATTTCCAGGAGAATTTGTCATCAACTATGACACCTAGAAATTTAATTTCATATACTCGTTCTATATTAGCTCCCCCAATTTTCAATTGAAGTTATGTGAATTGAAGATATGTGGTTTTTTTTTTAATAAATGCACAAGTATATTAATGCGGGTAATGCAGATACATAAAAAATTATGAGTTGTTTATAAGCATAATAAGTTAAAATTAAAAAGGATGCACAAGAATTTTCCACGTGACTTTTTAATGGAAAAATTCACCAGAAATACATGTTTAAAAATCTCACAGTACAGATCAAAGCAATGCTGTAGGTCAAAGCAATGCTGTATACTGTTCATGTACACCGTTCAATAAGATGATTTCATCTATTGAGATATTCAAAGACAGCCAGGGAACACGTGCACATTCTTACAACTAAGGCGCTTTAATCAATCAATTTGGTTTTCTTGGCTGGGGATCTTCTTGAGTGCAAAATCAATGAAAGCTGCTAAACAGATTCCTTCTTTTGTCATTTTCTTACTCTTTCATAAAAGAAAAAAATCCAATTTAACTCATAAATAATCCGTTCTCATTTCTATAACTGGTTATGTAATGGTCCACTGTATAACAGTTAGGGGCTTGTCAATATTATAAAGCAAGAGAAGTACAAATGCAGTCTTCAAACTTTTGGTATCACAGGAACAGAAGTGAACTGAAAGACCCTCACTGGCTAGGTCCTCACTTTTGGAAAACATACTTTAGTGTCAGAGGTATTTGTAAAAATGTAAATGCATCACTTCAGAAAACACTCTTTTCCAATCAGCAGCACGAAGTGGACCGAGCTGCAAAAATTCAAGATGACCGCTCAGGTTTCATCTTTAAAAGGTGGGCCTCTTTCTCTTGGATTACAGGGGTTAACATTTGCAGATGCCGCGCTCTGCAAATGTGCTGAGGCTTTGGTACTTGTCTGTGTCAAACACTCTGTAGAACAGAGCGAATTAGAATGAAATATTGAGTTCATTTATGAATAAGTGGGGCTGAACAGCCCCTTGTCAGAGCTTCTGCATGCATATTCAGCTGATGGAAACCTCTGGGTGGGTCATTTCTCTTAGCTGCTCTGTTAAACAGTGAAAGTCAAAAGTGCACTGTCTCCTGACCCAAAAAAAAAGCTCTATAGAGGTGGAACAGTGGCAAGGTTTGTCTTTGAAATCTAAATGATTAAAGCAAAAATATTTTGCAATGATTTGCAGTAAAAAAAAAAATAATAATAATAATAAAAAAAGATATAAATGTTCACTTAATTAAATGAGCTCTTAGCTGTTTTTGCTCTGTGCAGCATTAAAAGGCATCCTGGGATAAAGATGTAGCAGGTATCGTTTATTTTCTCTGTAATGAAACTGAGACAATAGTGAGTCAGACCAAGTCTCAGTGGTTTGTTGTATTAACTAGAGCCAATCAGCAGCAGCTTCCTAAGATATGTCCAATAATAATAATAATAATAATAATAATAATACCTCCAGAGGAGATATGCCCGAGGGCCGTAAGGTGGTGTGTGTATGCGTGTGTTCACAGCCGAGGTGGTGGAGGGCAGGTGCAATCGAATCTCAGTCCAGAGCCCACTAAAGGCAGCCTCTGCAGAATGGAGCAGTGATTGGTGATATAGTTTCATGCTCAGTATGTTCAGCAACAAATAAGACTGGAGCCAAGCGCTAAGGAGTTGAGCATTATGTTTACCAGCACCTCGGTGGTTAGGCTAAGCTTTTAGTGACTCATAAATATATACAACATATTGGGCCAAAGCAAAGGCCAGACACTGGAACAAATATATGGCTTTGAATTCTGATGGAATTTTGAAAAGAACAAGTAAAAGACTTACTCAGCCACCCTACCCCCCAGAGACAAGCCCACTATGATGAATATTGCCATTAAGAAAATGACTTGTCTCAAATGTCAGACTGAAGCCAATGTTTTCAGAATAAAAATTGATAGCATGTGAACACAAGGCGTTTTGCTTTTTACTTTCTCTTTAATGTTTGTGCCACAAAAGTGTAATCAACCCTAATTATTTTAACTGCCTGCCACTCTCTAAGATTCATAAGTTTCTTAAAATAATTACAGCTTTACACTGGATGTGCTATAATGGTGAAGGGTCCCACTATGATGATGATGAATAATGTACAATGTCAGGAGCAGTCAACATTAGAAAAGAAATCTTAAAGCTTTACACTACAGCATATGAAGCTGGCAGAATAAATTCAGTGATGGGGGAAATGTTACCGACTAAAAGCACAGGCTCATAAGCTACAGTACATTTAAATAAAAAGGCAAAGTAGAAGAGAGATAAATGATTTTCCAAGCTGCAAGTTAACCTTTCAAAAAGCAGTGGTAAAATAAACAAATATGAACATAAAAATATTTAAAACAGTACAAATGTACCAACAGTGCAGATATGCATCTGTTTTATATGCATTGCCTCCATTTGACGCAACAAAGAGTTGCCCTCCTTAAACAGAGAACCTCAATCCTCCATCTCAGGTTTCCAGCATGATCAAATTTGCACTTCAAACCATTGTACCCATTTAATCTGCCATTGTGCATGCCCAGTCAACCACTGCAGAATTTCTAAGCAAAATCTCAGGCTGAGGCACACAAAGCTATCTTTGATTATACGCTAGCCCATGGGGAAACTTTATCAAACTCCTCTGCTTCCTGTGGAGAAAGACCAGGTGACTAGCAACTACTCAATCAGAAGGCCGAATTCTTTTCCGCATGCGGCAAGGAATCACGCCTTTGATCCAAAGAAAGGCAGCTGAAAATGCCTCTCCAGATGTCAGCCCCACCAATCGCGTTTCCACTTTTTTCCACCAATCAGGGCCTTGTCTCCAACACCAACCACAGTACAACCTATTGCTGCTTTTTCTACATAGGGATTTGTCCCCTTTGAAAAGCAGTGAAAGCATGAGCTGCAAACAAATAAGCTTTTTAAGATAAAAGAACGATAAGTGTGCCCTACTCACCCATCTCATTGTCCGATTTATTGTCCATTTCCGTGTCAGTGAGCGTGAGCGCTGAGTTAGAGCGGCTAGAGAGGCATGAATTCTGCCCAGACTTTGCCCCCGTCCCCCAAAGAGTCGTGGTACGTTCCGGTGATACAGGCTCATGGTTTTCCGTAGCTACCGGTGCTCTGGAATAGCTGCTGAGTGGGTGGGAGAGGCCCGTCTCAGGGCAAAGCGCCAAGCCTCTGCGAACTGATGGCTCACAGATCCCGAGTTGCCTCAGCGAAAATGTCTGCCCTGTGCATGACAGAAGTTGTAAAGTTAACAAACCAAGCAACAACGTGGTTAATGGCCAAGAGCAGGGGTACTTAAAAAAAAACACTTAACCTAAGAGCATGGTGGAAGGGGAGGGAGTAATTGTGAAATTAAAGCCTTAATAGCATCCTCCCAAGCCACTTATCAAAATACTCAAGTATTTTCTTAACTCAGACAGCAGGGCAGCTCTATAATGATAAAGGAAGATTCTGAACATTACCTAGCTCAATTAGACCCTACACAAATCACCTGTGGTTACTGGGTTCATTTACACATATGAAAAATTAAAGAAAATGCTAACTCCTGTTTATTATTAATAGTTTTAAAGAACTATTACAGGCACAATCAGTTTCACAATAAATCATTACCATATATTTCTAATCTCCTCATTTATAATCACTGGAAATGGACATGATAGCCTGCCATGCCTCCAAAGACACTGCGGCATCTACATGTAAACAAGACTGATTTAGTTTTTTTTAAAGAAAGGACACAGGCATATTGCCAATAAGGAAAAAATTGATTTATGCCAACCTCAGTGAGATGTCCATGATCTAATAAAACTATACCCTTACTGTTACACTCACTTAAAATATATAATTTAAAACCTACCTTAACTGATACAGTAATATCTGGTCAGTATAACACCGACAGGACCATGTCAAACAAAACTATATGATTAACATCAAATTAAAATCAAGCTAAAACTCTGCCCACCCTTCATTTTTATAAATGTATTAGTATTTTATAAATAAAACCACCATTTAGTTAAATGACCTGCCAATAATTTTTAAGATTTCAAGATGCTCATGATGATGTGATATATAATTTTCACACATTCATCTATGCTAAATATTTTCTTTTTCTACTTGCAAATGAAGAATATTAAACTTGAACATTTACTGTGATTATGTAAGAAATAGTCATTAACATTAAGTACCCAGATTTTAAAAAGAAAACTAGCATTTCTTCCCACAACTTTATCATAATCCCATTAATACTGAAATGGGCACCAATTAGCACAAAGAAAATGTAAGGGACTAACGGATAGATTTTCAAATTGCGATCTTATGAGCCAAAGGAGTGCCATAAAATAGAATAAACTGCTCAAACTTTTTAATTACAGAAATTAAAGCACTTTCTAACAGCCAATTACAGGAGGAGGTTATTTACTGAGCATTTTACATTATTATTTTAACATAGTCCAGCAGGCTATGAACATTTTATAAGGTCAGAGTAGCCCAATGGATCACACCAAGTGGGAATTTCCTCTCAAAGTTTAGAAAAATAAAACTAAACTGTGCCTTTGTTTGACATTACTGTGTTTACTGTACCACTGTTACTTCTTGTTGCACAGATGAAATCAAAGATAAAATGTAAAATGGCAGAATTTAGTAAACACAGTTGAACAGAAAAAACATTTTGTTTTTGTCATATTTAGTCTAACAGGAATATCAGATTTATCATCGTCAACAAATTTTGGAAAATAAGACTCAAAAATTAGATTCATCTGACAAACACTGAAACGTCCTACATTGGGATGACTTGAGTAAACATTTGCTCTTGCTAACCTGGTCTGCTGTAGTCTGCACTTTCCTTGTGAACCATCTCCTTGACTCTGCCTCCAAACAGCATTCGTGAAGGGTCATGGTCAAAGGCCTGGAGGGTCTCGCTGGAGCTGTAGGATTTCTGAGTTGGTACTCGGCAGGGCCCCTCCTCCTGGTCAGCCGAGGAGGTGGTGTAACGGCGTTCCCGATCCTTCTCTCTCTCGTAGTCTCTCTCTCGGTCTCTCTGGCTCTTGGACAGCGAGCAGAAAGGCCGCTGCTCCCTCACCCGTTCCATGCTGCCTGCATGCTGGGTATCCAACTCCCTCCCCTTCACCACTGACTCTCACCACTGGATTATTTCTCCCTTTCCTCCCCCCTCCTCTTGCTCCTCTGGTTGAGATTCTCTTCCTGCACTGATTTGTGCCCCAAATTCCCCTCTTTGCTTCAGAATCTCTGTCGGTCACTTCTTCAGTCCATTCAGTGTTCTACCTGGAGAAAGACAGAAAAGGAAAGGAAGGAGCTCAGATAACACTAATCCATCTGCTTCATCTTCAAAAGAACACACTTATCCCCTTCTCGCTGCCCCACCCCCACTGCTACCTCCACACCCCTGAAACCTCACCCACCAACTCCTGCCATACATGACTTCCCCTGTTAAAAGAAGATCACCTTATTTTGCACGCTTTAGCCTTCAAAATAAAGTTCATCTGTAACGTTAAAATGTGACAGTGAAGGGAAAAAAAAAAAATCCACTTTTCACATTGAAGAAAAGCAGTTCCAGAGGAATTGGTATCCAGTGGCACCATGCTACATAGTGGTCGATGTTTACAGGAGGTTTCCTACTTTCCCATGAGGATAACTGAAAATTAACATCCACCAGCTGTCAAAGGTGGCGAAATGATGCATAAGTGAAAAAGCTACTCAACACTGACGGGTGACCTCTTGACAAGATCATACTTTATTTTTTATTATTATTTAAACTGGAACTTGTACACAATTATAATTCTGACCCGTGATATGCACCTAGTGTCAGATTATACTGTGTAATATACATAATGAACAGGTGAATTATGAAAGATGGGAAGGCAAACTGTTCTGTATATTTTCTTCTCTTAGTTTACTAGCCTGTGACAATTAACTGTGAAAATGAAAGAGTTGTTTTGCCTTAATAATGACAAATTACTTATCTTATTTCAAGCGGTATCTGTTCATACAGGTGTCTGATTTAGGTTGGAGTCGTTTTGAGAACTGACGTTTCTGCCTCTGTTCCACCACTACGTAAGTAAATGGAACTTTATTTAAAGTAATCAAAAACAAAAAATTTTTTTTATTTGTACTCATTTTTTAAGAAAGAGGGTCCCTTATCTCCAGACAGTCTTCAGGGGATTTGGACAACAGATCCACAAAGGAACATTTCTACTCTAGGAAATAGTTTCAATTTAAAAAAAAAAAAAAAAAAAAAAATTTTATCCTCAGGGTCATTAATTATGGGGGAAGGGTGACTTCACTTTTTAAATCTCTTGCAAAATTAAAAATTTTACCCTGGACATAAATGATCCCGGTGTCTAATATGATACTCAAAAATAGCGGTGGTGTTTTAAATTACATTGAGTCTATAAAATGCATTTTAGTTTTTTAGTCTGTAGTAGGTGAGACTGGACACACTCAATGTATCATTGCTAAAATCCTTAAGTCGTTGACAATTCAGTGTCTCTCAACTGAAGGCAGTGTTCTTAAAAATGGACGCAGGTCATGAGAACGTGACTAAGCCACAAAAAAATCCTTGAGTGGAATGTGGACGTGAGCCCCTGTGTGTCAGAAGTGTTTATTATGAGCCATTTTGCACTGCCTCCTGACAAACACACACACACACACGCACGTTCACCACACTCCATGCTCTCGGCTGAGCTGTAACACTAGAGTATCAGGCTTCTTCTTTCTCCAAATGACATCTACTTTGTTTCACATCAAGCATCAAAACTTTCTGATGGAGCCAGGATAGCGCAGAGTCGAGCGGTGAGATAGCATCGGCCCCAGAGAGACTTCCCCAAAAAGCGAAGAAGTCGAAGAAGCTGGTGTACAGGATGCAGGGATAATGAAAATTGTGAGCTGTTCAAGGCCTCTTCAACTTATCTCTCCCCTTCTCCCAGACTTGCTGGATATCATTCTGTTCCCCGATGGGCTGAGATGCAATCAGTGACACACTCTCTTGTAACCCTGACGCTCAACTAAACACCACTCCTTGGACACACTTGTTTTACAATGCCACAGGACATCTCACTCCCATCTCGTCCTTTTCAGGAAATTGTACACACCCGTCAAAATTGGCAGATTAATGTACAGAATGAGTGCAAGCAGACACACCCAGAAGCATGCTTGATTACCGTTTCCTCCTTCTTTATGGACTTGTAAAGAGATTCCCTGCCTGAAAAACAGCTAATGCTTTAAGTCTTACACACTAAGCCACAAGCCCCCAAGACAGGAGGAATTAGATTTGTGTCCTAATCAGTTATAAGCCCTTGAGTGACC
>NW_018127966.1:1610467-1610987 GCF_001952655.1 Monopterus albus
CTTTACATTGACGACCTAGAGATGTCATCTTTTTCACAGCTCATTAATGTATCCTGCATGTACACAGGTGCTGCACATGGGGACCGTCACTAAAGTTTAAATTAGGTATAAAAGATCATACCAACTTTAGGAGAGATTATCTTGTGTTTCCCTATTAAGCTTCAAGTTTCATAAGTTTTAGCTACAGTATGACTGAAGCTGCTTTAACCAGAGTAAAAGTACGAGCCAGTCTGTCTTGCCTTGATTATGTAAATTCCTCTAGAGCTCGCTCTAATGGGGGACAGGTGCACAGAAAAGTCAGACTGTGTGAGCATGTGAATGATTAAATTTGAAGAATTTCTTAAAGTAAAATTAACAGATTAATTAGTACAGCTGTGGGGGTTTTTTTTGTACTTTTATGGTATCACTCACTTCTATATTCCCTTTTACCTTTCAAGCAGTTGAATCAGGACAGTCAGTCACCCATGACCACTCAGCGGAATAGTCGACAGTACAAAATTAGTGTCACACAGAGGTGCTC
>NW_018127966.1:1611014-1648453 GCF_001952655.1 Monopterus albus
AGACAGTTCATGATCAACGCTGTGCAGCTCCACACACATCCCAACGGCTCCCATACCAGCTGAGTACTGTCCCCCTGACGCCTGGCACTGTCCTACACCTCTGCACTTCTCTGAAGCATAAACCATAAACCATCTGTATAATATGGTGTGAAGAAATGTGTCCAAGTCAATTGGCTCTTCAGGGCAGTTGGAGAGATTTCAAGGATCTAAGTGAGATTTACTTGTTTCATGTCTGACATGCAGTATGTTATTTATCAAAGACCAGAGCGAGTTTACGCTTCCAACTTGAGCACATTTGGAAGGAAAGAGAGCCACTTTTTTGAGATGTCTTGGATCCACTAAAAAAAAAAATTGATTAAAAAAAAATTAAATATATAAAGGTAACTACATTCAGATACTGCTCAACATTAAAAAAAATCTGATGTTTTGATTAGTAAGTTGATATAAAAAATGAAAATAATTGGTTGTTGCAATCCTAAAACTGATCAGCCCTTCATTAGAAAACTAAGTGACAACAGTTTTGATAATTAAATTAGTTAAAGCCACAAGCTTTTCAACAATCAAACTTCCCTCTTGGGGATTAGTAAAGTACTTCATCTATAGATATTATTACTTATGAGTTTAACACTCAAAAACCAGTAAGTAACACAATGACTTTCATTAGATTTTGAATCAGGTGCTGCCGACCTGTGCTGGGGAAAACAACTTTTGAAACTGATAACAATACCATCTCACCATCGCTGTAAACAGAAAACCAAAGACTGTGCTCCCAAAACTGAAGCACAAGCACCCAGCACCCAAGCCTCTTGCGGTAATGCTAATTCAAACCCCAGCAGCAGCCGCTTCTGGTTTCCTTTTCAGTCATTACCAGATGTGATAGGAGCTAAAGAAAGAAAGACACAACGAGTGCAATTTTATAGCAAAAGACAGGATGCCAGTTAGAACGATGGAAAAACTGGGTTTCACAAGCAAATGAAAGTCCCAGGTCCCATGACAAGAAACTATTTTCAAAAATGTCGCCACCTCAGCTTCATGGAGAATGCAGGGAAAACTGGGAGAGTAACTTCACAACCACCACTACTACTAACATGCATTTTAAGAAAGCATAACTATACCATGTTACTGCTATACCATGTTGCTTGCAGACAGTATCACCACATAGACTGGTGCAATGAGTACCACTAAATATAAACATGGTTTATTTACAAGAAAATTCCACCTCCTCCTTTTAATTTGAATTTCAAGGGGTATATTTAGGTTAGGATTAAATCCTATGCAACTCACATGGTACAGTTCTAAACAAACACTGTATAGTGATAATTGTTGATATCAAATCATGAAAAAATATATCATAATAGTATTGCCCTAATAAAGAGTTCTGTGCAAAATTAACATATTCCCTGTCTAAAACACAGACAAACACACTCCTGGCTTCAGCACACAAAGGCTTTTCCACAACAGGAGTGGCTACTGCTGACCAGAATGCTGAAATGGCAACTCTTCTCTAGGCCTTTGTTTGGTAATTATATATCCGCGAGGCTGCCGTACATATCAGCTCAGATCTCCCTGTCGGTGACCTCTGTAAATAACGGTACTAAAGAGCATAGTTGTCGTCGCTGCGTGTCCCTCCAAGACAATCCACCTGTCACCAAGTGGCCTGGCCCGTCCTCCTGCCTCCCCCCTCCTCATCTTGTTGCTGGCCATTTGCCGGAGCACAGATCAGACAGCTCTCAGCCATGGGGAGTGGTTGATGGAGCTGGTGGAGCTGGCTCCCTTTAACACAGCCAGCACCTCCAACAATAGCTCCCTCTGACAGCTTTGCATAATTCATCTTGTTGAGTCTCTCTCTCCCTTTCCTCCTTGATGCTCCTCTCTCCCTGTCCTCACTCAGTTTCTCTTCAGTTCTTCTACTCCCCCCCGCCTCGTGCCTCCTGGTGCTCGAAGAGGAGAGGGAGAACCGGGGCAGTGTTCCATCAGATGCTGCCTGTTTCCCCCTGACACCAATGATTTTGGAGACACAGAAGTGTTTGTCTGGTTTGTCTGCAGCACGTTGCCCAGACTCTGGCTTCTGGATGCCATCTGAGCCAAACTGTGTTCATTCTTTATCAAGGATCAATACCTAAACTCCATGCTGCAACATGAAGCACAGAACTACCTAAAAAATACTAAAATCTGACTCAAATCGTTTGATTTTATGATGAGTTCCATATACATATTTTTAGAGGACATGATCAAATACTGCCAAGTTTCCATGTTGTTTAATTGAATTGTTTGACCCTGTAAGAGATCATTTACAATTTCTTAATCTCAAAATAATTACCATCACTGACAATATAAGAGTGTCAGATACAGAGAAAGGAAGTGAGGGAAAGGATAAAACAACAACAACAAAAAGAAATCATGACAGCATTTACCTGAAATTAAATTTCAGTGGCAGCTATAGGCTTAGCATACCTGGTGACGGATGAGCCGACTACACTCAGTGAGGCTCTTAGAAAAGATAATGAAATCCTCCTCCATGTTGAATCTCTTGTCTCAGTGTACGATGCAGAATATTCACAAGTCGAGTAAAGCGATGCAAATCTCTGATGCAGCCGCTTCAGATTATTCCACACAATCTGATCTTGAAGCTTCATCCCACAGAGTCTCAGCACATTTAAAAGACAAACAAAGTTACTGTCTATGAAAAACTAATCACTAAAAAGCTGAGCTCAACTTGCTGGTTTGCCTTTTTATTTATTTATTTATTTTTTTTACTTTTCTTGCCTGTCACTAGTAATTCATAGCGGTCAACATCTAATCCAGACCATTTTATTGTTCACTTCTTGTCTGTGTGAATTAAATAATAAAAAAAAGGCACCTGCCAGTGCCAGGATAAAATATAATAAGCTGAGCAGGGATGTTTACAAATCCCCCAAATAACCCTTCACCAGTGACATGAGTTATATATTCATTGAATCTTTAGTGGGAAAATCGCAAGCACAGCCAAATTCATTTTTTAAAATGTATTTGCTAGGTGTGGACAATTGGAATACAAAAACAGATGGATTTTATAATGTTTCTTCTGCAGGTTCTCTCTTTACTCTCAAATGGTAATATTACAGGCTATTCAGTGCCTTCATACATACAGTCTCCAGCATTTATCTGTATCCAAGACTACTAGTATTGAACCCAGCTGTCGTCAAAATAGGCGCTGCCTTCCATATCACACATCCAATTACACCAGGCAGTCTTAATTCAATGGGCCACAGTTTGCTATTCTCTCAAACTGGTATCACTGCAGTGCTATTGCACTTGGGGGATCTAAGGAAGTAATGATGTTCATGTACATTCGCTTAATTGAGAATCCTTGCAACACTGTGTCAACAATTGTCATCTGCTGCTTATTCGTAGTGAATAGACTCCATGGTGTGCAAAAATAAAATCAACTCCACAGACCTGTGGCAATTTACAGACAAATCCATGATCGACCCATTGTTACAGAAATAAATTAAATCGCGGTCATACTGCAGCTGCATTGTAATGAAGAGACAGAACAGACACAAAGCAACAGAGGGTGATTGAAAGAATGAAATTCACATCATATCTGTACACAACATATCTGGTAAACAAAAGCAAATGGCTTTGAGACCTCCAGTAATCCTGAGGGGGAAAAAATAGTAAAAAAAAAAATATTGCAGGTATCTTATTTGTGTAGATCAACGGAGGTGCCTTTTTAATTACAAATTCTCAGTCAAACATCAGTCTTGCTTGACGGTCTAATCTAGACATCTGGAGCACTTCTGTAGCCCGTCAGCAGAGCACTCAAAGAGTGGCTGAAAATCATTACTCAAACTACATTTGAAATGCTGGTAGCATACAAACCTGGCTACCAGATTAAAATTCAAATGCAGAGGAGATATCTAAAGTGCTGACACTGGGTATCCTTCAAATGCATCTCACACGATTTTACAACAAACTAACCATCAATGTTTTTGCATGTGCAAAAAAAAAAAAAAGATTGAAGATGGAGTATACACAGCAATCATAAAACAGCGGCAGGCAACTGAAAAGTACGAGGGAGGCTACTGTAAAATACTGCAACAGGAATGCAATACTCCAGTGCTGCTGTGACTGCTGGAAAATATCAAACCTGATCAAACAGAGACGACCTTCTGCTGGAGCACAAAAGCAACTGAAATACTCAATTTAATTATATGAAATTTGAAGAAATCCAAATTACATGAACACAATGAAAATTTTGCACTTTACAGAGAATAATAAATCTAGTGCATTTTCTCTTTAGGCATATGATGCCACACAAACCACACAATACATAAAGAAATCAGGGGGCTTTATTCTCCAGTTGTCAGCATTTTCAGAAGTATGTAGGTCATGATGGCACACCATCTGAATACTGAGAAACTGCAGGGCTTATTAAAGAAACATCAATCTGAAAATTCACCAACATTGCATTTGGTTTTTCTACTTCCAGGGGTGAAACTTGGAAAATCTGCCCTGTGGCGATTGGCTGAGACCAACTTCTGAATGTGCAGCACTCTCCAATGGAAGTCCAAGATTATTGACCTGTGTACCATTACAGTGACACCGAGGCACCAGTTTTACACTCTTCAATGGTCTGACATTCAACTTTTTTTTTCTTCTTCACCCTCCTGACAATAAAAAGACAGAAGGGTTACTGACTGGCTTCCCACATGAAGCAGCGCCTCTGCCTCATCCTCATCATTGCTCCTCATCACCCGCCAGACCCTTTCAGCATCACATAATTCGCATCAACTGAATTATTGAGGCTGTCAAGCAGCTCCATCGACAAGCAGAGCTGACACAAAACTTCCCACTGGGCTGTCCGGGAGCCACAAAAGACCAAATCCTGAGGCCCTTGGCAGGTTCAAGCTATTTTGGGGAGACCTCCTAAGGGGCTAAGACTGCTTAGTACCATTATGGCAAAACACCAAAAGAAATGTCAGAGACATGTGGCAAGTTAAGGAGCCATGATGGCAAAAAATAAAACTACTTGTGATAAACATTTTAAGGTGAGCTGGACAATATATTATGATGAACTACAAAGCAAATCTTACTATGTGTATTATAGTGACAAAGATTTTATCAGGTAATGGCCTATAAACATGGAACATTTCCTGAATTGGAGTAGAATGTCTGTATTTCATGAAGGCTGAACCTAGACAGCGCCCAGGTATTGACTCAGAGCAGTTTTCACAAGCCGAGAGCACAATGCATTTCCATTTTGTTCTCCCTATGACAGAGCCAGGCACATTTCTGTTTGGCTCTCCCTGCCAGGCTCAGCCCGCAACACGCAGGGAGAGCAGCACTGTTACAAAGTCAGGCCCACTCCTCAATCTTTCCACTTGGTGTTGACCCAGAAAGTCCAGCAGCACATACTGAGCCATAAATGTTAATCTGTAGGTTACAACAGTGTGAAGCAGTGAAGCTCCCAGAGCTGGACCAGCAGGACAGCATCCTGTGGCTAATCACAGGTGGCTTTCATCTCAGCCAGCTTTGGCCAGAGAGCTGTGGTAAATGTCTGAAACAAAACCAAGAGCTGTCATGCCTGAAATCTTGATTTTAAGTCAGCCATACACAGCTAAAGAAGGGCTTGTACTTCATCATAAAGAGCAATTTCACAAACAAATAGCTTCTACTTCATTTGAAACAATTACCACCTTAGCTGTATTGTTTGAGAGCGCCTATGTATGTACATTTGCACCACTGCATTTGCACGCTTGCTCGCAATGAAATACAGGAATCAATTATGCACAACACATCAGGTCATGAAGTGAGTCTACAACAGCCATGAGGTGGGCACAGTAGCTGTTCCCTTGAGAACACTTCTCTCCTTTCCAACCAGAACATAATGTCAGGGCATCACATTATGCTGAGCAGATATTTGAGATGGAAAATACTATATACAGTAGATCCATCTTCAGATTAATACAAACCCGATTTACATTTTTAGCTGTTAGACAAGCTCCTGGAGGCATCTGGTTTAATTTAATGAAATAAATGTATAAACTGGGGGGAAATAAAATATAAGTCTGTTATATAAAGCGATTTCCAAGCACACCATCATCTTCAGAAACCATACACGGTCATAAAATGGCTCACATGTATGCCACGGTCCCCCACCCCACCAAAACCATTGTGTTTTTTTCCTCTCATGCAGCATACATTGTAGTTAAGGACTACAGTGGTAATGCATCAAGTCCTGTCACTAAATATCCCTACACCAAGCACATTTCAAGAGCATAAAATCCTAGGGTGACTTTTAACAATAATTTGCCAACTTGCAGAGAAAACATTTATTTATTTATTTACTTACTTAGGCCGCAAGTGTCACATCGCTGTGCCCAACCCAAATAATCCTCCAGCCAAAGGTCCTTAAAAGTAAATGAATAAGTCTGTCCATTGATGGCGGTGTCACTGCCCTGAAGCCTGTTTTTTTTTTTTTTTTTTTTGTTCCCCCCATTTCTAAAGATCTGAAACACATCATGGCATGCTTTACTTTTGTGCAAACTATTTATCATGATGTCTGCCTATTCTCGTGGGAGGAAAGGGAAGATACAGTGAGAGAGAAAACCGGTGAAAGAGAGTGCAGCACACAACAGCCAGTCAGGCTGCATGTTAATAGTAACAGATTACAGGGCAGCAATTATGTAAAGTAAATATGACATGGAACCGATCCGCCGAGCCCAGGGAACTGTGGGTAGTTTGTCAGGCTGCATTAACCTTCACATGTTTGTTCTGACGTGTTGAAACAAGCGACTCGGCCATGCTGCTTGCCATATCAAATGTTATAATTCATAAGGTCATTTTCTGAGCCGCTGTCGGCATCCACAAGTAATAAGGTGCGATATTACAGGCGCAGGTCTGTGCATGGACTCTCCCTCCACATCTGTCAGATCTTAGGAATAATTTTACTGGGGCAGAGGAGTCATCTTGATTGCCCTCAGACAACCAATAAAACTGCTTAGGGACAGTATTCAAGCCAGCATTATCCCTAAAGGAGGCAGTTCTCATCACACAGAATATTAAATTCTCAACAGGAATAATGAGAGGGGAAATTATTTAAGGACAGGAACATGGTGTGGCAGTGTTGTTTTCACAGTTCTTCTGATATTTCTGAAATAATTACATGATTTTAAGCTCCAAGAAGAGTAAAAAAATCACCCTGGGAATTTCATGCTCTCAGCTTCATCAGAAATTATAGTCACCTACTTTGATTAGTGAGATTAAAGGTCAATGAAGTTTGAAACTGGGGTGAACAGCAGAAAGCCTAAACATCCCGGTGTTTCATTATGGCACAGTCTTTGCCAGACAAATACAGCGGGTTAGTTTTCTCCGTAGAGCCGTGCAAAATGTGTCGACAGGCTACTATTCACCAGAGCACTGCCTCACTCCAGGTGTTTCTGAAAAGCATAAATGCAACACACATCATTTTTCAGGATTCTATATTTATCACTATACTGTGACTTCTAAGACTGAAAAGTCAATTTTAATTATTAGCAGTGGAAAAAAAAAGATAATTCATGCTGTACTCATCTTCTGGTTCCCAAATAGAAAACCACATGTTCAATAACCCCAATAAGCGTCATTGTAATGCTTTTACAGGCTAGCACAAGGTTTTTCTTTGTCTGTTTGCTTTGTTCTTATGTGGCCCACAACACATCTAAAGACTGAGGACTGAGATGAGAATATCAGTCACTTGAAAACTAATTATTCACACAACACCTGACACCATACACCCAACAAAACAACAAAAACACTACAGTAATAGAAGTACATGTTATGATTTGCAGTGCGGCCAGAGAGTATTCGGCACTACAGGCTGAAGTGCTGGAGATGTGTATTACTTTACTGTTCCAGTCCTTGTCAGAGGAGTTCCTCAGGAGCACTCAGGACAATAACCATAAATCAATTTAGCTGGACATACTATACTGGATATACTTGATCTTCTGGGCTATCATGTGAACTCGGATGCGTGTGTTTGCAGATTGCATTTAGCCCGTTCTGTGCCACAGTGAAATCAGATGAACATTTCTCTCAGGCCCCTGCCATGCACTGACACATCACCATGCTATATAGTTCACACAATAAAGGGGGGAAATTAATAATTAATCCATCTCATGTCTAAACTGTTTTATTTAACCAACAGCATTTCCTAAATCTTCTCAGCTCATATGGCTGCTAAAACCAAAATCACAAATGATATGCCACATAGTGTATGCATTGGTTGCTTGTCAGGCAGTTGCCCCTCTCTTCTAATTCTAAAAGTTGAGGCTTCTGCATGAGCCTTTCTGACCCAAGAGGCTTTGAATCAAAAAACAACCTTCCTGAAGGCTTATTTTAAATTCAGAGACTCTGATGAAGTTACTTTACCTTCTGCATCTAAGGTTGAAACCACAGATTTGGTACAGTTTAGCAGGTGTTTGCAGGCCCGCTGACTCTTGAATTATTTGTGAACTGAGTGGGTTTTCACCATATAGGCGATCTGCACCACATGTGAAGCTTTCAGACTTCTATATGCATATAAATTCACTTATTGGAGCAAAGCCATTCTACTTGGTCTTAGCTCTTGGTCAGATGTCTGAGGAGGACACTGGAGAGGTGACGGAGAATGAAATGAAGATTATGTTCCCATTGTCATCACTGATGAAAAATGGCTTTAATAACTTGTAAAAAGCAGCAACACTCTTTTCATTTCTTTCCCTGTGCCTTTTTCTAACATGGCATTTAAAAAGATCTAAGACCTATAAAGCCTTTGGAAGTGCACAGCTGCACAGATGGTACTTTCTAAAGTACAGTTGTTGACTTTTATGAACTGCCTTTTTTTTCGTTTGTTGAACTTGAGATTAAAATGCATTTGCCAAAACTGGAGCTGTTCAGAAACGAATACATCTTTCTCAAAACTTGTAGCCTATTCATTAAAAGCGACTCTGCTAAAAAAAAATCCACAGGGTATGAATCAAAGTGTGATCTAATTCATTTTATCACGACACTGATGGGAAAAGGGGGTTGGGTGCCCGGCAGGCTTCGACTCCACATCTTCGTCGGGGAACTTGGACTATTGCAACAGAGCGTGCGGACCAAATTAGACATCATTATGGACTAAGGGCCGCAGCCTGTGTGGTTTATTTAAATTACGAGCGGGTGGCTCAATTTAAGGGGAATGATCAAGTAGTAGCAGAACACTGACCTGCACAAGGCTTCAGCCTGTCTGTCCGAGGCAGCGGCACATAAACTTCCAGCGCTGCGCTTTAGTCCAAACTTGCAGGCAGCAGTGCGTCGCGGTGTCTTTCTCGCAAAAGCCGCGTGTGCAGTTTGGCACAGTTGCAATTCTTCACAGAAACCTTATTCACTTCTCCAGACAAACCTCTTGCCTTCGTTATACGTTGAAACCGACTACGCACGGTTCTGAAGAGTAGTGCATTGTGCTGCTGTTGTGGTGTCAGTAGCAGAGAGAGCTCCAGCTGCCAGCTCCGTGTGAAAACGTGTCTCTGCTAAGAAACCTTCCCAGTCCTTTCCCCGGCTTCGCTCAGCCAATACTTCCAACAAAGCAGTTGTCCCCTTTCAGGAGGCAACACAGTTGTACGCGTCCTGTCGCCCAACAGGATGCAGGATGTTTAAAAAGATAAAAATAAAAAATAAAAACCCAGAAGCTCACTCGGTCGTGGTGCGTAGCTTCACCAGGAGCTCAGCTGCTCTTTTGTCCGATGCACTTGTCAGCTGATAAACTGCGCATCCCGTCGCTTTCCTCAGCGTTGCCTCTGGTCTGCCTATCAGCACCGGTGTTGTGGTGTAGGCCGTACATAAAAAGGTGGGCCAGCTACGACCTCCATCCGGTGGCACATGTAAACAGCAGCACGTGTGGATTCAATTCACTTCTGTTCTTAGAAAATGCCTCTATATGCTTCATTTACCTCACGTGTCTCTAAACCTAAACTGCATCAGTTTACTACAGCCTACTGACAAATAATACAAGTTTGTAGCCTATTATAGACTAGAAAAACATTTCCATAAAATCAATATGGAACCGAGTAGAGGTGGCTTTACTGTGCGCCACAGCGTCCTCTCAGCCAGCTTTTGTTCACCCCCATCCTGCTCGCCCCTCGTCTCTTTTTAACCGAGAAGCTGTTCATTAAAGCTCACCTGTGGTCGCGCCTGCGCTGTCATATAATTTGCTAAAACAAATCTTCAGCGTCCCGCCTTCATTCTGACGAAAGGAAGGAAAAACGGAAAAGGCAGTCTGATGTAAATAAATGTGTTATTTCTCACACAGCACTCGTTGCTAAGGTTGTTCAAGCTGTTAATTAAACTGTTAGATAAACAAGAAGGCCTAAACGACTTGGTATTCAAATTAAAATGTAGACTGGCAGTCAAATAAAGCTTGATTCATAAGGTTTTGCACCATCCACCATCTGCAAGGGAACTGATCAACTGCAGCAGGGGTTTGCAATAAATATGTTCACTTTAAGTTCCATCAATCCAAACCATTAAGAAATGTTATTCTAATGCATATCGTTTGAAGATTTTGTCCCTGTGTCTGTCACATTAACAAACCATAGAGTATGAGAATGTTTGATATGCAGTTTGTTGGTCATTTCATAAGCAAAACTGAAGTTCTTTAGCATATTTCAAGTGTGAACACTCCAGCTGGATAAGTACACTTGCCTCCTGGCTATACTCTGAATTAGCGTTGTGATTGAAGAAAACATGAGACCCTATCTGATAGGCTTTAAATGATAGCATTTAGAGGATAGACAGTAGAAAGCAGAGTTTCATTAATTACAAAAGCAACAGCCCACTAATCCCACTAGAAAGGCATTTTGGGGCCGAGTCATCTTGGCTCTGAGGGAACAAGAAGAGAAAAAGACTAACAATGCCAGTGGTAGATCACAGACCTTCAAGCTATGGTCTGCAGGCCCCATGGCTCAATAGGGGGCCAAAAACTGCAGCTCTGACTGGGCAAAAATTTTTTTAATCCCCTTCCTGAATTTAGCCCACGTCTGACCACATGCAGTGATGAAGTTATCACTGAGGACAGCTTTTCTCCAAGCAAAATCAGCCCTGGTCTTCGACGCTTGATTCTTCTATTATACTCGGAGCACATCAAAAACTTGCCTCCATCAAATGGCATTATCTGCATGAAAGGCAACTGCTCAACAATCTATCTCCAACTTTGCCATTTAATCTTCATTCAAGGGCATGCAAAAAAGAGAGGAAAGAAAGAAAGGACACAAAACAGATGAATTCTCAAGGGCTGCTGAAGCCAGTCTGTTTCCACCCATCCGTCTTTCCTCTACTTTAAGTCAAACTACTCTATTCCCTCTTCTGTAATATTTGTGGGGGCTTTTCAGAGAGACTGTGCGTGGAACGTGGTTACTAAGCAACATATTCACACATTTCATCCACATGAAGGTTTTTAAAGTTTGGGACAGCAGAGGGTTAATGACAGATTAACAGTCCTTCTGCTTTCTTGAACCAAAGAAAATAGCTCACTGTTTTTCATAAAAATGTTCCCTCATGTCTTAAGTTCCATCCCCTGATACAGACTTCCTTATTTTGTGAGACCTTCACCAAAGCTTTAGTTCCTCCCAGCTACACTCAGTGCGTGTCCATGCAGTCAACTGTGCCCTCTATTGGAGGCCAGTCAACTTCAACACCCACATTCAAAGACTGAAGCACAGTGTGATGAGTGTGCAAACAGTTAACTGTGTTTTGCATGATGAAAAGAATATTGAAGCAATCTAAAACTCTAACCTGAATGAGATGGAGATATAAGACTTCAACAGAAAAGGTGCTTTATATCAAACAAATAGCCCAAAGACAAGATATAGACTGATGATACAGTAGTTTCAAAAGAAACAGTTTTATCAGTACGAACATGCACTGTTTGATTCATGCGTCCTGTAGTGCAGCACCTTTTTTTAGACTCGCAGATGAAAGTCAGGAATAGTCACTAAAATTAAATACAGAAACATGCTATCCTATTATTTGCTGCAGTTGTTTCCCAGGCTACCTATGGCTTACAGAGAGCATGCCTGAATACACAAAATATGAACCAGAAACTTCACTATTGAAGCCCAAGAGCATAGCATACATTAAAGAATAAAAGACCATATCTCTCCTCAGCTGCTGTATGTTTTACACATGTATTGTATCAGCAGAGAAAACAGATGGGCCACACCACAGGGACAATGAGACCTGTGGACATAACAAAAAGCAACGTTGACAAATTATGAATACACTCCCTTACTATGTACGCGGGAATTTGACCCCGAGGGGCCGACAGTGAACCTGATGGGTTCAAAACTGTGTCTTGTCTTGTCCGATGTTTGTTAAAAAGCAAGAGGAACAATAGATGTGTGATCTATATATGTGCAGTGCATTATATTCACACTGTAAAGGCTATTGCCTTCTGTTAGTCTAGTATTGTGTTCCGCAAACTAAAGTGACGTGTATAAAGGGATTGGACAGAACTTCTCTTTTCATGTGGAAATGAATCCCTTCCAAAAGGACAAAACAGCTTTCACCCTTGGTTATACAGTGAGGATTTTAAAGAAGCACCTTTTTCCCATTAACTCTGAGGGAAAGGAAAAGGGGAAAAGGCAAGCATTTAATGCACTGTACAGGTTTGTGCCAAGCAATATCAACAATAAAAAAAATATCAGTTAAAAAGGAAGTGTTAGCTTTTTGCAAATATGTCTCAGATGTATTGAGACGCCCAAAATCTTTTACATTTGCCTACAGTAGAGGAGGACAGAGATGGATGCCTCCCTGCCAAGCTTTCAAATCTCAGAGGACACGTTGAAATGAGATGGGAGGGCCCCAGTTTCCTTCAGAGACCACTGTCTGAACATTTCTATTGATTGTAGTGGGTCACTATAGCACCTCCAAGTCAAAAGAGGTAACTGGAAAACCTGAGGAACCAGACAGTTAGAAAACAATTTCCAGGCCACTGAAAGGTAATTAAAAAAGTCCTACCAAGCATATCAAAATTTAGGCCGTTCATTACCTCAATAACCTGGGATTACCTTGAACATGCAGTATGTGGAGTATATTTCTTGTACACATTGTCTCTAATAACAAACTCATTTTAGACTTGATCAAAACCTTGAACTTCTGGGTGACACAAAAAAATTTCTACTTTTGAATGTTTCCTGGAATAAAAACATATGTTCACAATTTAGTTTGAATTTGTTGTTAATAAAAGAAAAACTCACAACTCTTTATACTTCAGAATGACAGGAATGGATGTTAGATGTTTCAGTATGTGGTGAAAATTGGACTTACAGTAAAACTAAATACCTTTTGAAATAACAAACCAGCTCAGTGTCGTTCTAATTTCTTTTTAGATGGATGGTGAGCCTCACAGGGAAATGACCTGAGGCAAATCAAAGCTAGTGGTGAAAGACTCCCTGAACTACAGTCAGTTATTTGAACAGTTTAAGTGGCAAGCAAAGATGGCAGGACCCTGAGATAAAACCCATTTTATGAATCTGAGCAGTGTCTTCATACAGTAGCAGACTAGGAAGAGGCTATTTTATTTACATTTTTGAGAAGTAACTACTGAATTCTAATACAGTAACATATAACATCATATCAGTAGAACTACAGTGGAAGAGTTTAGTGACAACACATTGATTACTCCTCAGCAAACAGTGTTCAACATCACAAACATGCCATTTTTGTAATAACCATGTTTTCATGTGAGCAGATGTAGCAGATCTTCAAGGTAACACTGGGATTTATGAGAGAATAAAACCTAATCCAGTTTTGGAATACATTTTCCAAAATAGTAATCAATAATATGAAAAGAATCCTCTATATATCTACAGTATATTCCACTGAAAGCTTGCTTGGGTAAATGAATTACAGTTCTTTCCACAGCTATCTTTTGTTCTTAATTAATTGTGGCATGACATTACACAGAAAGTACATTTGTTGATGTAGACACAAAGAGGTTTAAAACTATTTGAATATGCCTCCTATATTTTATGTAGCAGGCTGAGTGGTACGCACTGAATATTTTTAGGCACCATTTTTCTCTCTGCACTCTGTGCTACAGTGCCCTGCAATCAGACGGTAACACAAAGGCAGAATCCTAGTGTAGCAAACTGCAGTGTGACAAAGCATGAAAAGAAAAACCTTGAACTAGGGTGAATTAAGTATGTTAACAAAATGACAGATTGCTATACTGTACACTTAGAAAACTATGAAAAACAAAAAGAGGCACTTTTTGTGACTTTGTGGCTTTTAACAAGTTGCAGCTTTACTGGTTTGATGCATGAAGCTGCTGGTCACCTAGTTTGAAGACTGGTCAGCTGCCACAAATACACATCCTCTACTGTCAGACTGTAAACAACACAGACAGTCTAACAGGGTGTACTGTAAGACACTGAACAGCTGCTATTGTCTGCTATATCTAACTCTCCTCAATGCCACTTGATTTTCTGTAGGTGGACCTCTTTTCTCATCTGTTCAGGCAGGTTGGCTTTAACTGCTTGTAGGAAATATAAAATGATTTTTTTCCTGATTTATTTTTTTCAGTTTCTTTGAAACAAGTGGTTGTTTCCTGTAACAAAACAAAAATATCTAAGGGATCTGTATCACGACTGTTTATGCTATGTGTTTTAAAAAACATACCTTCTGCCAATATGGCATAATCAGATGTTTTTTAAACTTGCAGATCAAATACCGATATCAGCATTGGCTTAAAAAATCCAGTGTTAGCTGGGCTATAGCTGATAGAAAAAAAAAAAGTCTTATATTATTGCTTACACTTTTCATGGAGTTATCGGTGCCCTGACATCCAGCATGTGGTTATTATTTGAAAAAATATAACCAGTTTTACTAAACATGACACTGTGACAATATCTATACACCAAACCTAACTCAGCTGCATGTTCTTCTTCACCTCCCACACAACTGCAGTAACACTGATTCTGAGACTTGTAATAAAAACATGTCTCCTGTCTTAGTGGACACTGTGTGCTGCCTATTACTGCTCTGCAGGTGATCCTTCATGTCCCTGTGTGCACTGAGTGTGTGCTTCGAATACTGTACTTCCACTATTCCCATAGTTGAATTGTATCTAAGGCTGTCAAGCCCATCTTAGCTGAATCCAGGTCAATTTCAGGACTAAAGACCACTACCATGCTGAAATAGTTAGCAAGGCGTGCACATGTCTGTTCAATTATAATATAATGTTTGGAGTTGTTTTTGGCTTTTTACAGTACATATTTGTATTTATTTATTTTACATTTTCTTATTGCTTTTTTCACACACATTTGTACTTAATTTACTTTTGGGGAAAAGCATTAAAATGATTGCTTAACTTAATATAACTACTACTACAGTGTAATTTTCTAGTATGCAGAAAGCACCATATTGAACACTATGGGCTCACAGAAAACTTGGATGCATGTTTGTTTTCCATTTCCACCAAATAAACTTCTTCCTAACTTAGGCAAAGCTGATTTATAAATCCGAAACTGTCTGGTCAGTATAAATGAAGCTAGGATCTAAATTGAAATGAAGGCAAATCTCTATAACTCTCTCAGTAATAAAAGTTTGAAGTTTACTACTTGTAGTATAATAGTACCATTTGATTCTTTTATGTGTTTTTGCTTCTTCCCTGAATTTGTTTGCCCAAGAACCAACTGAAAGAGTTGTAGACACACCCCTGATTTAAGGAAGAAAGATGCTCTCAAAGTAATTGAACATAGCCACACCTCTTTCTTTTGCTCATAACAACTTGCCTTTGTTAGGTTTGCTATAACAGTGATAAATCAAATGAAAACTCAGAATTCAATCATGTGCATAGAGCAGTAAAATCCTGATTTGCCTGACCAAAACCTTGCAATCCATTTCATTACCGGGTGAACATTTCAGTTGAGGACTTCTTGTGTTAGGGACTGTAGGAAAATGATTGGGGAGGGGAACTAAGTGAAGATTGAGATGCACTTATAGAAGATTAGCCTGTAACTATCAAACTGTAGAACGAATGTGGTGCTAGTAATACTACACACGGATGAATTCCAGTAACATGCTACCTGTACATCCACAATGAAACCACAGCATACCTCCTGGAACCTCTGTAAACCTGAAATGTGAGGTCATGAGAGGATATTTTGACAGGATGTCTACACTGTACTGTATAGTACATTTAAACATCCAACAAATCCCATAGTGCTACTGGTTAGAACTAATCAGTATATATACATGTAATGACAGAGACAGTAGACATACTTTAGGGCAGACATGAAGGTGGGATTTAAACTAGACAAAGTCCAGGTAAAGCCAACACCAGGCATCCTTGTAATGAAATCGTGCTTTACCTAAACAGCAATACATGACCTAATTCCTCTTCCTGTGCAAGTAAAAGTGATACTGATTTAATGTTAGCTAAGCACACCATTATGCTCTCCCTAGCTGGTTATTGCACATAGAGCAATAAGCAATAACATCTACTCCGAGAGGGTTTGGTTAAACGTAGGCAACTTTTGTGTGCTAAAAGTGCCAGGGTAAGAAAACAGCACTGCATCTATCAAAGCCTGAGTGAATGCTACTGTACTCCACCACAGGGCTAATGAAGAGATATGTCCTCCATTACGGGGCGGACCTTTGCAAATCTTCATATCCTGCACAATTTTCATAAATTGAAGTCTAATGAGCGCAGCTGACATAACTCTGATTTATTGTCTCGGATGCTTACCAATTTCACCACTGCACTGCAAATTATGAATGCCAAGGGTTTAATCATATTCATACATATTTTCAACAAGGGGAATATGATGTGTCACGTGAGTAAAAGGGCCTAAATGGTCCTTTCTTTTTATTGTAGGTGTGTGATGATAATACTTGCAAACATGCAGAGCACTAACAAGCTCCCTGATGTGGTCTGATATTGTTGACGATGAGCACAGAGCAATAACTTTCCAGAGATCTCTCTGGGACACACTTCAGTGTGTTGTGGTATGCTTTTATATTACGACTGCTCTGTCTTTAAAGACATAGCCATAACAGCACTGTTAATGTTATGTGCATAATTTGTAGTTTAGAACTGAGATTGTAATTTGGTGATTGAGTTTTAATATTTTCCATATGATGGAGGTTGAACTGTTTAGAATATTTACTGCTAAACTGGGAGATGTAAACAGAAATCCCCCCTTTTGTTGTTAAAAACATCAGGCTGCTTTTATACCACTTCAAAAATGATTTTTAGACTTGATTACATTTTGTCTGTGAGTTAATAGAACTGTTTTAATTCAGAATTGACAGCGCTGAGGTTGAAAGAAGGGTTTAAAGATTGAACTCCTCCTTCACAAATCAACACCAACCTCTTCACTGATTGCTTTACATCTTCTTCCCAGTCTGTGACCTCTCTAAGACTGAAACCGGTCAATTTTTCAATTAGCTTCCCCTTTCACCTTACCAGCCATCAAGGGTCTGTCTGCTTTTGAGCTATGGATTGCGATGGATGGTGTACAACAGACCTACAGTGCTTGGCCATTGTCAGAGCAAAGCAAGCACTGATAACGGCCCGTAGAACTATTGACATGATAACATTTCAGGCCACAATGGCACTGAGCTGCAATAAATTGAGACGAATGATCAGTCGATGACAATTTCCATAATCGTTATACCTTCCGTAATTCATCAAGGTAATGATACCCGCGTCCCTAATGTCACATTTATTCCATTTTGTGCACAGCGGCAGGCACTGAAAGAGCCCCCCCCCCTCGCAACACACACACTCCCTCCAAAAGGATTGATTACACACCAACTGCTTTTTGCTCCTGCTTGTGAGTGGAAGAGCAATGTGTTATTTGACCAAAAATAACAATGAAGGGGATGGGAAATGCAATTTAATTCCACTCATTCAACTTCCTCTCTCTCTTTCAGTGACAGGCAAACAAGAAGCCATTACACTTCAGCACTGGCACTGTTTCCGAAGCAGAGGGAAAGGAAACATCTCTGCTTCCTGGCTCTCTGGAACATATCGAGATTCATCATTACCACATCCCCCGTCTCCTTTTTTCTCTCTACTCATTAATGACATAGTTTCTTTTGGACAATTATTTGTCATTATTGGCAAATGATAGCAGAACTAGCATCGTGATTCAATTACAGACAGAGGCATTCAAGATTAATTTCCTGGCCCCTGTGTGTTTCATATCACGGCAGACATGTGTAAACGCACCTTGAAAAAAACAACTTCATTCACAGACGTGGTATCCAAGGACTGAGAATTTTCAAACAATAGTTTCTGTGTGGCTCCATCACATTCACCAACTATTCTGCTCCTTTCTACTTAAAAGCTCTCTTTTAAGAAAAGACACTTGGAAACAATATTACAACATCATTGTTCAACACCCTCTTTAAACTGACAGTGTCATTTAGCACAGCACCCGTATGTCAGTCTGCCAAAAAACAGCAAGGAAGTGCTTTCATTCAGTGTTAATAGACTGAGTACAAATAACAATCTCAATATCACTGCTGTTCTTTTTTTGTTATGTCTGTATAGGCTACAGGTATGTTGAAATCATTAGGGCTGACACAATGAAACCGTTTAGTTTCAGTGTGGCAAAACAATCTAGTTACATTTATACCCACATTACAAGAAACTAAATTGAAATGTCAGTTTAATCTGACATATTTTGATGAGAAAACCTAGAAGGGCAGTCAAAGAAGGCAGTTTGTAGAGTGGCTGCCTTTTGACAAACTAATATCAGTCGATTTATAATGACAGAGCTAATTTATCAGGGCTTTAGTATTGATATCAGAAAGATGTTCTTAGTAATACTGTTTATTTGTTTGTCATATCATACAGCCCTTCAGTTTGTACAGTTATTATTATTATTGATACCTATATGATCACAGACCACGTGTGCACACATGCCAGGCAGCTCCTCAAAATGAAAGTCCACATAAGAGCCCACGTGCACTATACAAAAATAAAGGACTGGCTGACAGTTCAGAAAAATTATTCTACTTCATCTGTACTTTTACAGTTCTGACAAACTGCTATGTTGACACATCATGTATTCTCTCCTATGTTTGCACCTAGTAACACAAAAATCACTTCTCTGGTTTTTGTTATTTTTCCCCTGTTACTGTAGAATTCAAGTTGAATTTCTGTTTATACATCAGACTCAAACTAGGATTATTTGCAAGGAGAGTAGTGTCACAGCTCCATTACATCCACATTACATTCCCCTTGTGTAGGTCTCCAAAATCTACAGACATTTTTCTTGTGGTTTGATTTAAATATAATTCATAGACCTTCATTATCATCAGCTCCTGTATCACATGAATTCACACTGCAGAGGTTTTCAGGCTGAATAAGCCTGAAAAATTCTAACAATAACATGTCACTGGGGTATAAAGCTATTACTAACCATGTCTTTTTACTTTCTACATCATGCTGTGGGTGTGGGTGTGTATACATTTCTTCACCTAAAACTCAAGCATTCACACTAGCACTTGACTGACATGGTATTGACTTATCACTCCAAATCCCAAGACTAACTGTCAATATAAAGGTCTCAGGAATGGCAAGTCTGGATCAGATTTTTTTAGTGATGGGCAGGTTTTTGAAAACGATGAACAGTGCAGGAGCCTTTTTTTCAATAGCTAATAAACATTCCCATTACAAAGCACTGCAACTGGAATTTAAGTTTACTATTAAAACAAATAATTATCTCAACGTCTTTCAAAGATAAGTAGAACTTTCACTGTGCTTTGCTTGAACACTACAGAGGGCAGGAGCAGCAGGGAGTGGATATAATTGAGCTGAAATTGGTCTCCCACGGCAATGATACTTTGTTCAGTCTAATGCTCGGCAGTGATTGGATGATCGACTCTCTCATTCCTTCTCTTGAAAAGAGGCTCATCTTTTAGGTTGCATACCATTAAATCTTTTATAGAAGACATAATTCTTGCCGTAAGGGATAACAAGATGTTTTTATCAGCTACACGCAGACTGACCTTAATGCTTTGAATATTATCTGATATAACCATGCCTAAAACATGTCTTTACAGCATTACAGCCTGATCTCTGAAATGTGCTCTAACATTTAGTTCATATAACACATCTTAGACACAGCTATACAGGAAGGCATACATATACACTAAGAATATGGTTTGTTTTGGAAACTGTACTGTGTATTTCACTGGAGCAAACCTAATGCTCTTACTGTATATGTGAAGCAGAAAATCAAATGTGTTTATTTATTGATTTATTTAACCTGTACCAATGTTTGAACAGAATAACCGCTTTCTCATGCATCTCCTTTGGATCAATATTTATATGTGGGAGAGCAGAAATTGGAGCTGTGAAGGCTCCACTGGTGTCTTCAAAGATACAGAGCCATTAAAAAACAGAGGAGATGAGACTTCGGAATAAAGGCCTTGATCGCTTTCTATGTTTTTGCATTAAACTATTGGCGTAGGTTTGACCAACAAATGTGATTGTTAAACCATGAGATAAGCTCCTCAACAGCCTTTCAGTATCAAATGTCCTGGCATGCAGTTGGACTCAGTATTCATCAGCACTGAAAGGATTTTGACAGCACCGGATCCAGTACAATTAAAGCAGGACCATATTCCAGTGCCACAAGCTATTTTCAGCCAATAGTCAGGTAAATGTAACCTGAGTGACATATACAGTGGTGTCCAAGTAAGAAAGAGTCATGTGAAACAACGTGTAATCTTAAAAGCTTAATAATGTTCTCTACATGCAGTGTCACATTGTTGTCATCAGTCCATTATGACTCACACATTGTAGGAGTTGCTCTCTGATGACATGCTTATAATGCATGAGGTGTTCTGATATAGAAAATATTCAAATTTTTATATTTAATGATAGCTTGGAGTGTATTATTGCGCTCATGGAAATTTAAAGAAAGAACAAGAAATGCTAAATTTGTAGATTTAACTCATGACTGGGTAAGTTCAAATGAGAGTTAGTATCTCTTAACGTAGCATCTAGCGGATGTATTGTTGCTATGGTCACCGGCAATTTGTTCAAATTTTATTTGTATAGCGCCAAATCACAACAAAAGTCATCTCAGGACACTTTACAAAGTAAGGTCTAGACCTTACTGTTATCAATATTATTACATAGGGAAAACCCAACAAATCCCCCTTGAGCAAGCACTTGGTGACAGTGAGGAGGAAAAACTCCCTTTAACGGAAGAAACCTCCGACAGACCCCGGCTCTTGGTGGGCGGCCTTCTGCCTCGACCGGTTGGGGTGAGTGGATAGAGGAGAGACAAAAGAAGAAAAGCAACAAGACACAACAATCAAACACTGATCAGGTCGATGTGGCTGGTGACTGCTCGTCAGAGACGTAGACGACGTATATGACTATAACATCTACCAGTAAATCTGAAACTAATTTTTCCATGGATCTGGTACTGTTAAATACATTTGGGGAACCCCACTCATCCTTTACCTGATGTATTCATTATGCTTTAGTAATGTCCAGTATGTAAAGATGAAGTTTGATGACAGATGGTTAATCATCATCTACAGGTAGTAGCTGATAAATCACTCGGCCATTTAACTGCATCTGTAATAGTAAAAATGACAATGACAGCCTCAATGGTCTTCATTAAAGCTGCACAAATCAATATTTTCAGACTAACTATGGGTCAAATTATTGCATAACTATGTAATGTGAAAAGGGTCATATGTAGTAATGAATTCATAGTTAGTTATAACCTGACTCTGGAGTCTCCCTCAGCTCTACAGATCATTTTAATGTCTTTCACTTTATTGTTTTGGTTTTATGGTCTACAACTTTATTATGATGATTCCCTCTCACCAGTGTCACTAGTGTCATTTTCAGCAGCAACAGGCAGTGGTTTTCTGTGCACAATCTGCCAATAGGTACACAGACAAAGTTACTACTAGCAGGTGAACACAGTGCAGCATTTCACAGAGCCAGATTATTTCCCTCAGAAACTGGTGATAAGCAAAGCAGCGGAGTGAATACTTTGGTGCGGTGGGTAGAGCAGTCGCCTCCCAACTGAAAGGTTGGAGGTTCGAATCTCGGTGCCTGTAGTCTACATCTTAAAGTGTCCTTGGGCAAGACACTGAACCCCCAATAGTTAGAGCCATCGGTTGAGTTAGTGCCAGAGATGGCTGCCTCGGTTCTGTACCAGAAACAAACTCCTTGTGTGTAACATACTTGGCCAATAAAGGTGATTATCCTTATTATTATTTAACTAACACAACTCAAATGAATTCTAGTGATGCCCTGCGTCTGTTTGATATGAAGATAAGTTTGCAATATGATGAAAAAGTCAGTTTGATATTGAAAACCTGTCCAGTGGCACTGTTCTATTTGATAATTATTCTATCAGAGAGGTGTGATTAAGTGGCAAAGATTTGCTTGTGTTTTATGGTTGTGCTTTTTGTGTGCCGTTTGCCAAAACAGGTTCCTCTGTGGTCCGAAGAGAATATAAAACAATCGGGGGGAAAAAAAGTGCCAACTATGCTGCAGAGTCTGTCGCTTGACTGACTGACATTGCTCATGATAAATTCATGGCAGTGACAAGGCTGAGCGACTCTTGGGGTGTGGGTTAATTTGTCAGGAGGCCTATACTGAGCTATGAGTGGTGGCACAATGACAAAGCAGAATGTCACCATTTCACTGTGAGAGAAAGAGAAATAGGCCGTGAAATGGCTGACTCCTTTGGACCAGTATACATGATACCGGAGATGTGCCATGCTCATCTAGCCATGTCTTAAACAGTGGGGGTTTGGCTTCATCTAAATCTATTTTCATCATAGGCTCTGATTGATGAGCAGTGGCAGATTTCTGTGTGCTTGTGTATGTACATGGAAGAAAATGTTCTTGCTCAGAGGCCGCTGTCTGCTAAACTTTAAAAACTTTACTACCACACTGGCAATGGAATCACATACTATGCTTAAGTATAATTTTGAAGTACAATAATAAATCACCTTTATTTGGCCAAGTATGTTACACACAAGGAATTTGTTTCCAGTACACAACTGAGGCAGCCATCTGCAGCGCCAACTCACACCGATGGCTCTAACCATCGGGGCAACTTGGGGGTTCAGTGTCTTGCCCAAGGACACTTCGACATGTGGACTGCAGGCACTGTGAGTCGAACCTCTAACCCTCTGGTTGGAAGACGACCACTCTACCCACTGAACCAAAGTCACCCAGATGAGTACTTCTTTTTTATTCAGCTTTGTAATTTTACTCCCCCACATTTCAGAGATAAATAGTGCATTTTCACTCCACCACATATGTTTGTCAGTTAATTACTTTACTTAATATATATGATTATTCTGGAGAATAGTATACACTGGTATTGATTTAAAGGCCAAGCAGTAAAAAAAGTAGTTAGAATGACCTTACATGCTGAAAGAAGCCAGTATTCTAACTTTTGATGCTGAAGTATATTTTGCTACAAATATTTCTGTCCAGCCTGAACAACTGTCTGGACCTTTACTTGTACCCAAGTCCTTTTTATTGTGTTATTGCTACTTCCACTTTAAGCAATAATCTAAATACTTCTTTTACCGATGCACAGAAGTATATTTCTACTAGAATATCCAAACAATAGTAGGAAACATCTGGATGATTAATTAATTTTATAAACATAACCACAGCAAACAAACATTAGAATATACTGAGATATAACTGATGTTGCTCAGCTGGTATAAATCTGAAATACATCATAACACAAGACTCTTAACTTTTTAAAATTACAATTTTTCTTTGTGCATATATTTTTAGACAAAAATGGAGGTACTATCATCATTTGCACAATACACGGTCACTGAATGTTGTCTCACATTCTCTGGGAGACAAAATGTACTTGAGCTTCATTAAGGCCTAAAATACATCGCCTTGATACATTAACCATGAGCAGCTATCCTAATGGGTTTGAACATCACCTGTTACAGTATGTCAGTGATGCTATTAATTTGGATCATTCGTTTATGTTTTAATTAGCAGATACTTCTGTCAGCATACTTGATTTTACCTGGGTAGCAATGACATTAACTGGGGAGATATGTTCCTCAATAAAGTACAAGCAAAGAATTATACTATCTGTTGTCTATTTTTATTTTCAACATTTTCCCCCCATTTCATTGCTTGGCAACCAGAAGTGCCTAACAACCCTCAGACATGTGTTGTGGCAACACATGTGCCTTGTGTTTTGCAGGAAAAACCTATGTTGTATGATGGTAGTGTTTTTAATATCTAATATTAGAACTTGTGAATGTTACATATATGATTGGATTGTCTCTGCTCCATCAGGGAATAATGTAAAGCAAAGCTTTAAGGGGAGCAGACTAAACATCAAGAGAAGAGTCACAATCCATAAAGCACCTTGGCCAGAAGAACGCTTTGAGAATTATTGGAGTGGACAAGGTCGCCTGCTTGTTCTCAACTAGCCACCCCCCAGCCGCAGCCACAGACGTCAGGTTGCTTCCGTCTTGTTCAAGCCGTCCACCCGCCACTGCCCCATGTCAGGTGTCGCACC
Source organism: Monopterus albus (assembly GCF_001952655.1). NCBI lineage: Eukaryota > Metazoa > Chordata > Actinopteri > Synbranchiformes > Synbranchidae > Monopterus > Monopterus albus. The sequence continues at coordinate 1,635,563 of NW_018127966.1, forward strand.
ACTCGTCATACCACACCATCGTATCTCCACTCCCACTAAAGAGCACATTCCTTGGACAAAGACTTAATCCAAAATGCTGTCCGAATTTGGAATAGCCCCCCAGAGGAATGTGCTGGACAGATAACAAACACTGGTCTCCAGGCCTTTACGGGTGAATGAATAGAAAAAAACTCCTGACCACACAGTCAACAGCATTTGACTGTTGAACGGCAGTGAACCATGTGATTGGTCAGCCAATGCGCTGTATTCATGCATTTCACTTGGCTATTGATCACAATCGCAATCAATTAAAAAAAAAAAAATCAGACTGTGAGCTTATCATAAAGTATGTTTTGCATACTCTGCAACTCTGCAACTGATAAATGTATGAGAGGAGAAAGTAAGGAAATAAGAAAGTAAGTAAGAAATATTTTTCTATACGTGTTGTGGAATTAAAGCATGTTGTCATAAATCAAAATATCCAGTATCTCAAAATGTTAGTAAGCTTGAAACTAATGGCTATTTGAGGCCTAGACTGGGTAAATATAGGATTCCTACACGTGAATCCTAGACACATACTAAAATGTTCCTTTTTTGTACCATTTTGAGACTATTTCATTTAATTACTTATCAAAGGAAGCCTAGAGGCTGAATAGTCTTCATTATTTCAAAATAAAAAAGGAATCAGATGAACAATTAGACATGATAAAATATCTCCTGATTAGATTACATAAGATTTCATGTTCCATTAATCATCCTTGAACCCCAAGGACCCAGTCACCCTTCAATCCCCCAGTAATAAACTTCACAGCTACTGCCTTAAATGCTGTCCAGTCCACTAATAGCCGGGTACAGATAAACCACCTGTATGATGTGTTGAATAGAAACATGTCTCCCATTCACAGATTCCCATCCAAACAGCACATTTTTAAGTGTTCATCCAATTTTTGAGATTTATTTAACATCTTTTGGCCTTTTCATTATGTCAGTTGATCTGTTAGATTAATTTTGTCAATTATCAATCAAGCACGATGATTTTCTGTTGCTGTACAGGTGAAGGGTTGTGTTAAGGTTATAAAATAGTTTTAGCGTGAGGGAGATGAGGAGGAAAAAGAAGACAGCTATGGAGCATCTCAAAATATACAGACGTGGAATCAGTAAGCTCCTGGTTTACAACCAAAGAGCGTGTTCATTTTTGAACAAATGAATATCACCTTATTTGAGGCGTTCTGAATTAATAAAAAAGAGGCTGTATTCCAAAAGCCTTTGAATTCTGAGGCACACCTCATGGACCCACAGCTCACATCCACTCTTTCAAGCCTATAATCAAGTTAGCAGAAACATAATCATCTTATTGTGTTCTCTTTTCATGGGTAAGTTTACATGCAAGACTGTTGCTGCACAGGTATGGTACATGTACAGTATGCCATTCTTACTTTTCATTGAACTATGTTAAAAAAAACACACGGAAATTGTTTCAATCCAGCCACTGCTATCCTCCTCTTATACATGCACAGACATTGATTATGATTATGTAGTGATTATGTATTCTGCATGCCAGCCACGCAGCAGAAGAGTGGATGGGAGCATTAAGGGGCTTGGCGACTGTGGGACCCCCTGCTGAGATGAGAGGGGAGGTAAGAGCCAAGGAGAGGGGAGTGTGGAGAAGGCTAACCAATCGGCTGTGCTCTGATTGGGACCAATCAGGGCTACTACTCAAGGCTCTGTTGCTCCCTCTTTCTCTGTAATTCTGCTTTTTTTTTCTTACAGCTGTCTTATTTACTTCTTGATACCAAATCGTGCTTTCTCTCCAATAATCATTACATATTATTATATGGCCTCACACTTTAGTCTTACCCCAATCTCACGAGCTCATTTCCTAACACTTTCCTCTTCGTGCTTTCTTATTCACTGGCCACCCTGCTTTACACAGTCCACTCCCCTTCAACAGATTATTATTCTGTCTGCAGTCACTAAGGAGATTCGCACACCATCCATCACAATGTACAAATTCTCAGTGCGCAGATTCGGTCGGGTCCTAATTAAAAAGCCTTTCCAGTGGTTTTCTTGAGAGATAATTAGACTTTCATCTCACCAGGATGCCACATCCATAGATCTATTCACTTCTTCCTGGAGCCTATAGGAAAAAAAATAAATTCAGTGGTCTTTAACCACTCTCCTCCAGGGCATCAATCAATAATTAAAGAAATCCTTTGTTACAAAAAGCCTGCCTTAAGTGAGAAAAGAAAAAGACTAATATCTTCATTTCTTAAAGAAAATTAGTTAAACTGAATAGGCACTATGGGAAACTTTCTTTTAAATAACGGCCAAGGTTATACTCTTCAGCAATGAGGCTTCATATAGCAGCCCTCTGAGTGTAAGTCATTGATTTTTAAGTAACAACAACGGCACAAGGGTGCATTTATAGTTGGTCCATTGCAGTGCCTGGGTATAACTCTGATGTGAGCTTGGAGGCCGTGAAGCTTTGGGCCTGATATGAGACAGCTGGAAGGATTGAATTATTGAAGAGCACAGACCAACTCTGAAACATGGGCCATGTCCTCCCAGCTGCTCTGTGTGCTGAAGCCGACACTTCAGCAGTCGTCAGACGTGTGCAGTTAACAGGGTCCATCTGTTATTGAGGAGTAATGAACATAGTCAGAGCTATGGAAAAATGAATCACTACCACTTTATTAACGTGCGGCAGTAGCAATGACTGTGCCATCCGTACAGTTGCAATGATAATAATTATGATATTTTTGATTATAATGATGATTAGCATGCAGATGATGGCAGTGGAGATGATGATGATAATGAAGGTGATGTGTGGCTGCTATGATGATGACGGTGCACAAAAACACGGGTTGGAGAAGTCCACATGGTGACAACTTTCACATTTGTGCTCATTATGTATGCATGAAACAAAAATGATTTGCATATCTGCACTGGACGGGAGGACCTGGAGGGCCAGAGAAAAACAAAACAAAACATTAAAATCAATGTAGCTATAATTGTTGACAGTTTCATGTAAACGCCTGCCAAATTGAAAACTCATCATTGTAATGTAGAACAGGCCAGTGATGAAAGGCACACAGAGTGTAACCTCCAAAATCAATACAAAGCCTGCCTTTCATTACATAAGTGAAATTTATATTCATCTCTCAGATATATATTTATCCCACTTATACCCTTGGCTCGGGAGCAAATTCATTTAGTAATGATTACCTGACTCAGGTAAAACCAATTTCCATCCACTTGTTACCTGGAGAAGGTGACAAGGGCACAGCCGGGGTCACTTTTCAGCAGTTTTTTGGTTGCAGGCGCACTTGATGTCAAGGACTGTGTGTGTGTTTGTATGTATGTGAGGGGGGCATCCATTTACTTTAGGACCGTCAAAGTAGGTGCCTTGCAATGACACAAATGGAGGCAGCGTATCTTGGCTGCAGTGCTGTTGCTTAGTTTGAAGGCTGTCAGCGAGGCTGTGTGGGTGTTCAGCAGTCTCACTCCCCTCGAGAACTGCATTCAGATAAAAATACTCAAAACACTCATAGATGCCGACGGGGCTGTGGAGTATATACAATATGCTTCGATATGAAACTGCAGAAAAGTATCATTTTCTTAAAGAGGAAGTAGTGCTTGATTTAAGAATGCTATTAGTTCCACAGCCAATAAGAGCTGTAATTATTTTTGACAACATAAAATACTTAGGCTCAAAGGTACACACCATTGCTGTGTGTCATTCTGAAGGTACCATCTTTCCTCCAGGATACCTGATGTTATGTGACTGTAGTGAGAAGAGGAGTTAACAATCTGAGATATATGGACTTCCTAGGCAAAACCACATGACTGTAGTTTGTGGAACACTTTGCTAAAAGCCACCATGTTTAAACTGGCTTTAAAAAAATAATTAGAACATGTCATGAATATGTTGTGTAAATTAAAGAAATGTATACATAGATAGGGTGGCTAATGCAGTTAGCAATCACCAAACTAACAAATGGTACAAAACCTTAATAAACTATGTAGAAAATAATTCTTAGTAAGAATCAGAAAGAGTAAGTGTATAATAACTGATACTAAACAATGAGATGAACTGGACATTTTGCCTTGGATCCCCTCTTTGTTTTTTTCAGTGACAACGTCTTAAAAGGAGCCTCTCTATATGCTCAAGACTCTAGTCACTGATGTTAGCATGTAATCACCTGCACAACGCTCACATTTAAATGTGGTTCTTAGCTGATTATTTGCTTTAAACGTTAACTACTACATCATGCAACTATATGTGTCAGATGCAGCCTGTGAGTTCCTGTAAGTAGATGGTGACAGGATTTCAGCTTTGTATTTTCGTTTTTGTGTTCCCTACCATTTTCAAGTTTTATGGATTATGAAACCCACTTTATTCTAAACTGTCAGATCAGATACCATTTGATCTGACAACTGTAAAACAAAATATGAGTCTACAACTATCAGTACATTAAGCACCTTACTGGCAACATTGCTTGATGAATAGTGTAGCACTGCACGGTGTGATTTAAGTCTCAGAATTCGCAACGCTTAATTAGAAAATTAATGTACAGTAGCAAAAGACCTCACTGACATACATTAGATATTAGACAATACATGTGTTTTTGTTTTCATAAACAATACACAGCTACACAAAAGACAAACCCTCTGAAGACTGTGGCTGCCAGGCATAGCGCCAACCACAAGGAAATGGAGGGGGCTATTTTATTCTCATTTTATCCAAACATATTCTCACACTATTCAAACAGAAATGGGCCAAGGGGGAAAACTCATTTTAATACAGATTCTAGGCTGTTTTATTTTAACCAAGGCACTGATTTTATGGTAGGGGAAAGTGTGCAGGGAGTAACTTTCAGTCTTATTCAGCTCTAGTAGAAGTAAAACAGGCTTAATGAAGTTTATTTAACTCCTCGGGCTTATCGAGATAAAAACAGTTACCAGCTGCACCCCACGAGGCTACATTTGGAATTTCACAGATCATAAGGTTTCACAGTTTCATTTACACAGCTATTCAATTTGTGTCTCTCCATTACAAACTATTGAGATAACTGTATCTGAAGCTATCAGCAGTCATTTTGTCCATCATGAAGATGTATGTCTGTGTCATGAGACAGTCATGACACGTCTAGTCTAATGTTCATGTAATTACCATCTGATGAATGTTTCCTAAGTATCAAAATGAAATATATTTGCACTGTAACAATGAAGGCAGATATCTGCTCCTACATGACACCTCGTTCACATACTATTACTGGAAATCTAGTCACTGATAGATCACTTAGACAAGTGTTTGTATGTGTAAACCATTGTTATACAATAGGAGCTCTTATTAGCATTGATATGAATAGAAGCAGCCAGCACCACATTTGTGGTCATTCTTTGAAGTACACATACGTTTAGATGCCTACTGAAAGCGGATACAATTTCCCTTTTCCTTTTTCATTAACAGCAATTAATAGTAATGGCAATGGCTTTCTCCAAATTTAGTTCCTCTCTAATTAGCTGCTGTGAGCAACTGACAAGAACACCAACATCTTTGTTGCTCTGTGGGGGGTAGCAGAGGGTCAAACAGCACAGAGCTGAAAACGGCACAACAGCAACACATTCCAGCTTAACAGTTAAATTTAGCTTTACTGTGAAATCCAAGGAAATCTGGCAAACTACAGCTGAAAACGGACATTTGCTGGTAATAACCTCGAAGTGAACATGTTCTGTATGTCACCGTTAGGAAAAACCCTAAGCAGTTACTTGTTGCCATGTCAGTCATGGACCTAACTTAACAAGGATTTGTTATGAATAATGACCAGTTCAAGACAATTCTGGATATGGAACACTGTGGTGCATGAGGCGCATTAGCCTTTGCTTTTGATTCCTGTCCTGCTTTAGGGAGAGATGTTCAAAGCTCTTCCACGGCAAAATGCCGCCCGCTTTCAAAGACCCCCTGCTGCTTGTGTCAGAGCAGCAGTTCTCTCTGTACTCCATAAATTAAAGTTAACCCAAATGTCTTGTGGCAAAAATGGAGGCCTCAATCCTCTGCACGCATTAATTAGGACTATAACATAACCTTGCCGTATCCTGATAAACAGCAAGTGGTTTTGTAACAACTTTAGTGTCCTTTCCTGAAAAATGAATGAACTTTAGTCGCCCTCTATTACAATGTGGGGTACAAGAGCATCTCTTTATAAGTCAGTACTTGAAGATATTATATTAATTTCACAATATGTTGTTTATTATAATTAGTAATTTGCTCTTAAACAACAGTTGTAATCTAAGTGGGTTGCAAAGAGACTTCACAAATTCTTATGAAGAAATTTCAGGTCTGATGATCAGTAGAACTGTTTAAACTTGCCACTCATATTTATGATTACAAAAATTCTTTGTTAAATAGATTTTTGATGAAAATCCTGTCCTTTGGGAATATACATTATCGCATATTCCCACAACAGAAACCCCAGAGGTGAGAGGATTGATTACATTTTCCTGTCTTCTCTTGTCCTAATTAAAGATCTAAAGGATAGGCCCTCATGGGAGGACTAACTCAACTGTTTCATTTCTATGCCACATCATCTAGGCCCATACAACAACAGCACACCTCCTCCTTTACCTCTGGACATACAGTATACTTAAGCTCATTTGTATAAGGAAGTTCACCACAAAGAGATAATGTATATTTGGCTGGTTGAGCAGAGGGAGATTCAAACACCCATGTAATTTTCTGTGCTCTTCACAACACGACATTATGTATTATTTCATCTGTGCCGAGAACAGGAAATGACATAGCTCTACACTACAAAATATGCTCATTTAGGCTCCAGAAACTGTCAGAAAAAATGACAGAGGAAGGGAATTATCATAGCTTCTTCCCACTCATTCAAATACCCGTGCAGCACAACAATAAAACAGATGGCAAGGCATAGATGTTAGTCAATTCCAGTGATTCAGCGACAGGTGCCAATCAAAGTGCTGCCGGTGATGACTTTGAAAATGACAGAACGCATGCTTCATTATGCTTCCTCATTATCTGGAGTGACGCACACCAGCAGGATTCGACAAATGGACCTCTCACCATCACAACATCTTCATTTGAATCTAAATCAATAATTCTTCCAACCTGAAAGAAAACAATGGCCAAAACAGGGGCTACAATACTCTCAGCACTCCAGAGGACTTTTCATTTGCTTGACAAGAAATTGGTCTCAAATTGAATTTGGAAATCAGAATGGCTAAAAATCTTTACTAAGCAAATGACTGTACATTGTCTTGTGGTTTCTGTGGTATTTGAAGGCAGCAAGGTGAGGAGAAGTGTCCAACCCTGATTGGAAGCTCTGCTGCCAAAAAAAAAAAAAAAATCAATTATGGTGCGCAGATTGGTTATTTGTCTCAATCATCCAAATAATTTCTCCTACATTCATTCTAATTACCTTCAATTGAACTGGTTGTGTTCCAGGAAGCAATGTAACAGTGGTCAGTGCTCAAATGATACTTATTTGATTACTTAAAATATATTCAATTTTCTATCCCAAGTATATTTAAACACCCCATAAAGTGAAAAATGACCAAATCAGAGTCATTACGCCATATGTGTTGATAGGACAGGCCCATAAATACCCAATAAAGGCTGTATTCAAGAGGTTTTCCTCTCTTTCTTCTCTTTACTGTGGCTAATGTAGTACATTATGAAAGAATCTAATTCATATTTTATCTAAAGTAACCATTTCTGAAAAGAGAGGATGAGATTAAGTATTAATTGGCCTTAAGGAGCAACCTCTACATTTACAAGCCCCAAATAATGGTTATTTCCATCTCTTTTTTCAGTAAATCATTGAATCTTTAATATATTGCAAAAGGTGTTCAACAGTCTAAAGTGACAGATTTCAGACTATCTTTTGGTCACGACCAGAAACTTCCTGGAGTCAGGCTAAAGGCTCTCTGATTTAAAAAAAAAGAAAAAAAAATGATAGTATAGTATAAAACAGGGAAAAATGCCAGTCTTCATATTTGAAACCTAGAACCAAAGTAGGCTTATCATTGTTGGCATTATAAATGATTTAGAGGATTGTTTAAGCTTTTGCTAGTCATATAAATAATCATATAATCAAATAATTTGTTAATCAAATAGACTAACTGCCAGCACTAGTACAGACATATACACTGGCTGTGTCTGCCACACAAGCAATTTATTTCCCAAAAGACAAATCTTTCTATATGGCCATCATTCAACCTCACTTCCACTGAACCAGTCCTTCAGGACAGATCAGAAATTCAGTCTTTACATCTTCACCCACTGCAAGTCTGACTGTGTTACAAAGCCTGGATTGACACTTATATTTCTCTTTTGCAGAATCTCAAGTCTAAGTTGTCAAGAGGTTTGACAAATTGCTTCATAACCATCCAGTCAAAAAGCAGCTGTTGTCACAGCTATTCAGCATCAATAGCAACAAAGAGCAAGAGCACCAGAACTGTCCTCAGACACACTGAAGCTTGCAAACAACCTTCCTGTTAAATTATTATAACTACTGTACACTATCATACACTACCAGTCAAAGGTTTGGACGTACTTTACCATTCAATCAATAGAAAAGTGTGTCAAAGCTTTTGACTGGTAGTGTATGTCCATGGGGTTCACTGCAAAGATCCTTGAAAAACCCTCTGTCAGGTTTATAGACATTTTACATTTCAACAGTTCTAATATTCTTCCTCATAATTTACTCATGAGATTCATTCACTGTAATATACTTGGTCAAGAATCAGACACAAAGTCTCTTTGAAAAAAAAGTTATGTAGCTGAAAATTACTTTCTGTGAAAGCAAATCATGTAGAAATGACAAAAAAAATGTAATTACTAAATATAGTATATGTATTAATGCAGCCATCTTTCTCCTCAGCTTTCCCGACGTATTTCGTCAAATCCTCAAACCTAAAAGTTTCACACCAATGTTATAGGTTTCAAAAGAAGGACTGACAGGGAACAACATTTGAATCACAATCAAAAGGAAAAAGGTGAGTAGATGCACTTGTTGTAACACTTTCAGGTGATGTTCTGCATAAACCAGAATTATATTTTTGCCTTTTGCTTGTGCTTTTTATTTAATATTGATATTTATCTAAACTGCCATGTAGCGTAAACACAAAGGACATCAATAATCAGGCACAGACATTAAAATAATGATTTTCTAACTCTTACAGTGTTAGTGATTTGATCTGATGTATTAGAGACAAGCATTAAGCCATAGAGGACAAGGGGTAGATGGTTTTTCACTGCCAGTGCAAGCATTGTTCTTGCTAATTAGAACATTTTCCAGCATAATTTCTTCTCAGTAGGTTATTTACAAAGCCAATGACGGTCATTACTTTACCAGCTAAATGAAGCGCAGATTTTATACTGTAAGGCAAGAAGATGAGAAAGGAGGTCATGTCATCTGAGCTGCAGAGTGGAAACTCAAATTAGTAAAATAGGCACATTTGAGATTTTTATTTGGTGACTAACTGGTGTTTTGTTAGTCAACAAGAGCAACTTTAACTGCTGACAGAATGCATCATTACACCATATTCCACAGCCACCAGCAAAATCTTAATGAACTGTAAATAGGATATTCTGTACAATACACTTTACATGTCCTTTTATATTGATCAAGTAAAACAAAACTGAAGCTACAGGTGAAACATATTTTAGCTTCCCTAAAAAAGTACTGCTTCCTAAATTACACCTTTCTAGTAGAGTATACCGACAGACACCCAAAAGGCCCCAGATTGCCATTCTTCTTAGATAAAGAAGAGTGATGTGGTTCAGCAAATGAACCACAGACAAATGGCACACCCAGTTCATAGATTAACTACAGACAAACACAACTCAACACTGTCACAAGCCTCCTATTGACCAATAAATACAAGTTACTGATTTGCAGTGGAAAAAGCAGTGAGTACTGCTCACACAGCAGAGTCACTAAGGTCTTAGAAAGCTGTTTGAAGCAAAGTCCGTTTCTCTCTGTATGATCACTATTAATTGTATAAAAAGACCAAGTGGTGTGCAAGTGTGAAAGTGAAAACAAAGATTAACAGTGAACAGCTGAAAAAAGGCCAAACATTTCATTTATCTGTTTGTACAAGTTCAGAAGAGATATTTAAATTGGATGTACTTTTCCAATTATTTGATAGCAATCCCTTGTCAAAATGTCTTTCGACAATTCAAAAAATCCTTAAGGAATCAAAACAGACTTTATCTTATTTTGGAACCAAGCCTCCAAGATTTATAGCTCAAAGAAGGATCTGTGGGCCAAATTTTCCTCTGCTCCAAATTTGTTTTTGCACTCCGAGGGTTCAAGAGTAATTTTGAGATAACCTCCCTTATTAATAAAAGACATGATGACATAAGACCCAAGAAGCAATTATTTACTCATTAAATGGGTTAGCAGGTTGGCCTAAAGCTGCAAAGGCTAATTAATAAGGTAGTTGGCTCAATCCCTAATGGGAGGCTGTATTCCCTCTGTGAGCCAGTGGCCAAGGGCTTCCAAGTGTTCCTTTTTTTGGTACAGAAAAACACTGATACAGAGTCACTGACAAAGGTCCTTGACCCCAAACTCACCACACATTAGGTTTTTAAATGTAAATAATGGATACTGTGCTCTGATGGATTACTTGAAGGACAATAATCTGGTAACAGTTTGATATGTGATCATGTTGAGAAACTTTAACTCCAACAACCACAGTTTCATTTTCAAATCATTAAGAATCCTCATGTTGCCATGTCCAGTGATAGCATTCCTTACTTCCTAACATTACCCTAATACTGAGAACACAGAGAGGGAGGTACAGTTTGGTGCAGTCAGTGTGAGCTTCAATACAAGTCCATCACATTTAATCAAGTCACATGACACTTCTCCAACACACTACATTGTATTGGTTAGTTTAGAAAATGCAGGCTGTTCTATTCTGTATTTTTCCTTATAGCTATGAAATCCTCTGAAAATACCAAAACCAACAACTGATTAGTCCAGATAAGAATCATCTGTGCAGCCAAAGCCTACAGCATATAGCCCATTCCTCTTTACGACAGACCTAAATTGTTTCCCAAAAACAATTAAAAATACATCAGTGAGCTGCACTGTTGCACTGGGTGACATGACACAACTCAGCTTTAATTTAACTTGTGAGAATGCTATGCACACATAATCTTCAATAGTGAAAGAATGCAACTTCTATATCACTCAACAGGAATTCACACATCTGTGACACAGGTTTGTGGTCATATTTTTGAGGTACCAATAAATACATTTTAGGAGTTTTGCAGGCATCTATAAAAAACATACAAAAAACATTATTTTAAATACATTAGCAAAAAATAATTATTTAATTAAGCAAATTAAAGGATATTTAAGGTCTCCTCTGGCTTATGGCAGTTACAAAGATTGGGTTTAAGATGTAAGCAATGGTTTTTAGGACTCTTAAGTTATAATGGGCTGTTAGAGTTAAAATTCTGAGGACAAAGAAGAATGGAAATATTTGAGCCAAATGTTAATGCTTTTTGATTTTGCTGCAATTTTCACAAAGGCATCAGATACATTTTTAAAAACCACACACACAAAAAAGTGTGCCAGTATTACAATGACAGAAATAATGTAATCTCTACCATTGTATGCAGTGGTTTGTATAAAAATTGGAATGGCATCACTGTCACCCTTTCAAAGGCTGTGTCCCAGAGCAAAGAGTTAAAAAACAAAAATAAAAACAAGAAATAAACAGCTAATCAGTCACTCCATCAAACAATGTGGATCCCACCTCTGCATGCTGAGGTTACTTCTCCCCAGATACTCGTGTGTTTTATCAGGACTTGTCAGGCAGGGAATAGAGAAAGAAAAAGGAAAGACAGACACGCCCCTGCCAATGCTGAAAAAGTGCCTCATCTTGCTCTATTATGCGTGAAAAGGAATTCAAATCTCTGAAAAACATTATCATGAATCGGACAATGACTTTGAACCTGAAAAAAAACTTTTTAAAAAACTTTGAAAATAACTGCAAGTATTACACGGATGAGCAGTTTAACAGCAATGTTGACTGAAAACAAATTATCATTAATTCACTTTAATAGCAGAAGTCTATACGCAAACTTTCAGAGTATAAAACATTATCTTAGTAGTCTAAAACATTCTTTTAATATAATTGCTATTTCTGAAACTTGGATGAATAATGTAAGGGGAATGGATTTTGACCTTGATGGCTATGACTTGGTATGCACAAACAGAGAGAATAAGATGGGAGGTGGTGTGGCCTTGTACATAGATAAAAACTTTTGTTATAAGAAAGTGGAGAAAATGTCAAGGGTAGTGGATAATCTGCTGGAGTGTGTGACTGTAGAAATACTCGTGGAAAAAAAGAAAAATGTTGTAATAAGCTGTATTTATAGAGCACCTGGAGCCAGCATAGAAAAATTTAATGACTGGATGGAAGAAAATTACTTGACAATAAGTCATAAATTAATGTTCATATGTGGTGACTTCAATATAGATTTGTTAAATCCTAACAAGCACACAGGAACTGAGGAGTTTATTAACACAATATATACATGCAGTTTATACCCAAAAATTACAAAACCAAGCAGAGTAACAACCCAGCATGCAACACTAATACTGTAGATAATATATTTACCAATGTTATTGACAGCAAAATGACAAGTGGATTACTTATAAATGATATAAGTGATCATCTACCAGTATTTGTGGTTTATGAGGGCCAGTATAGAAAAGAGAGGCCAAAAACAAATCTTTTCTATAGGAGGGTGACGAATGAACATGCTGTAAGGAGGCTAAAAGAGGATTTTATGGGGCAAAACTGGAAATTAGTTTACAGAGAGGAAGACTTAGATAAAGCATAGGAGCAATTTTTAAATATATT
>NW_018127966.1:1648642-1649200 GCF_001952655.1 Monopterus albus
AAGGTTATTCCATTGTATAAATCTGGGGATAAGCACAACTTCACAAATTATAGACCGGTTTCTCTGTTGTCACAGTTTTCAAAAATCCTGGAAAAACCTTTTAATAACAGATTAGACACATTTATTGATAGACATAAAATCCTCTCTGATTGCCAATATGGTTTTAGGTCGAACCGATCGACATCTCTGGCCATTACTGACCTAATGGAGGACATAACAAGTGCTATGGATGAGAGAAAATACACAATGGCAATATTTATTGACCTAAAAAAAGCATTTGACACAATCAATCATGAGTTATTAATGGATAAGTTAGAAAAATATGGGATCAGGGAATTGGTGTCGAAATGGATTAGAAGTTATTTGACACAGAGGCGTCAATTTGTGAAGTTGGGTGAATGCCAATCGAGTGAGCTGGATATTGTATGTGGAGTGCCTCAGGGTTCAGTATTGGGACCTAAATTATTTTATATTATACATTAATGATATATGCAAGGTTTCTGATTTAGTGAAAGTGGTTTTGTTTGCTGATGACACTACCATATGGGCATCGGGTGA
>NW_018127966.1:1650593-1656259 GCF_001952655.1 Monopterus albus
ATGGGTTAATGGTTTGCATATCCCCTCAATTGCCCATTTAACCATTGTCATACTGATACCATCACTATCACTGGATGATTTATTACCACATTTGTTCACTATCTCTATAATTTCCTTTTCAACTATGGGCTTCAGAAACATAGAACACATATTCCTTTCAATTGTATTGTTATTTATAGTGACGGATGTATCATCTGTACAAATGCTTCTTGCTAAATCAGGACCAACATTTGTTGGATATGTGTAAAATTATGTGTGTTGACATATCAACTGTCTTTACATGCTTGAAAGAATAAATCAAATTAAATCAAAGCTCGAGAGTAATACCTGTGGTTTAGTGATATTCACTGACACATTTTTTCTCCCAAGACATCTCAAATACCCCCTTAAAACATCTTCTGAAGATGTTTATGGATCAGTTTTTTTTTTGCAGCATTTGGATCCAGTGTAGTGGAAGAATCCTGGGGGTTTCCATTTGTCAACAGTGTATTTTCAGGAGAATATTTTTAAAATGTACCAAATTTTCTTTATGTTACACTTTTGATTTACTATTATTTAAACAATTCAGACATATCAGAAAGCTGTCATCTGGAGCTTAGCCACATGGAAAGCTGAGTTAAATATCTAGTGGTCTTGATGTGAGTTGCAATTACACACTGTGTCATAAACAAAATAGCAGAACAGCACTGGTGGTTAATGCTTCAGCCCCATCCTCTGGATCAGATGCACAATTACATTGGGATTGACTTAGCTGGATCACTAAAGCTGCTGATGAGCATTGTTCAGTCACTTGCCTGAGTCTAAACAGCATTTTCTTCTCTGAGCAGAGCGACTTTAACAGACCCGCAGCATTTGGAGTGCATCTAAATCCTTTACCAAGATGTTTAAATTTATCACTTGTGACAACAGAAAGAGCAGTGAAGAGTGATTCTGATAAATGGAAAGAGCAGCACAGAAAAGTACTAATAGAATTAAGGAGCCTTGTCCCAGACACAATGTTGCAAGGAACTTTAATGTTTTTTTTCCCTAAGTTAATCCCCAGGTCTGTCAGGTTTGCCCGGCTGCACCTTCCTCTCTTCTCTCTTTCTCGCTCTAGTCTGCTTTTCTCTTTGACTCTCTTGATTAACACACCTGTCTTGATTTTCGGACACTCTTCAGCTGCGCCTCCTTTGTCACTCCCTATTTATACTTGGCTTTACCTTCACTCCCTTGCTGGTTCTTTCTAGTTGTTAGCCTTCATTCCATGTCGGATTATATCTTTTGTCTCCCGTTTTCCACGTCTTGTTTCTTATAGTTCTAGTGTCTCCTGTCACTTATTCCTGGACCTCTCCTTCGGACCTGGGCTCCCTCAGCTCCACCTACCTCTTCCACAGGTTGATGCACAGTCTCCTCAGAAATTCTTCTCTCTGCTACTCCTCAGTCAACCGGATCACCACCTTGACCAGCTCAGGAGTGTCGCTTTTCCTCGCAGCCCAACCTCATCACTTCATGGACAAAACTCCTTCACAAATGCTGGTCATCACCCGGTGATATTCCTTTCAGTCATTCACTCTTGTTTATTGTATATTGTGTTGCGTAAATAAATCCACCTATTGCACCGAAGCCAGCCGCCTGGGTCTGTTCTTACTGCTCGCTCATTATTGTGTCGAGCGATCCTTACAAGGTCCAAGTTTTTTTTCATTGACATGCCTGGGGGCCTTTTTGTTCAACTACATTCAAACTGATTCCTGAGAGATGAATCTCCTCTAAGTAAATTGAAAAATAAATATGAATAATGCAACTTTTCTGTTGCAATTTTTCATATGTTCAGAAAACATGCTAAAACTTGCTGTATCAAAAAACTGCAGTATAGCAAACACAGCAAATTACATTTTTTCGACATATTGAACAGTACTGTGTAAGACTCATCAGTTGTCAGGTAGACCCAAATAAACATCAGTTAAAAATATTCTGGATCGTAGCTCATTCATGCAGTGTTTCTCAAATATGGCAAAAGACATACTGTACTCTGTAATGTAAACTAAAATTACTGCCTTATGGTTGTATACCTCCACCAACTAGTCAAAATGCAGTTTACATGCATGTCTGTGCAGTATATAGAGAAGATTTTGAAGGAATTTCATAAAATACATTGTGTAATTTTTTCAGCAAAGTGGAAGTTATCACACTGACATGTATACTTTTGTGACTAATTTCCAGTAAGAAACATGCTGTCTTCACTTAGAAACTATTTTTACAGAGGAGTAGAGAACCGATGAAGAGTTTTGTCACATCGTCCTTGAATCCAGAGGACGTTTATGCCAAATCTGAATAGATTCCCTCAAGGCATTGCTGAGATATCACGTTCACAAGACTGGGATGGATGGACAACCGAAAACATAATGCCTCCGGCCACGGCTGTCAAGGAGGCATAAAAGAGACGGGATTCAAGCTGTCCAGCTAGGTAAATGAGGAAAGGAAAGCTTTCAAATACTTTATGGTGCAATTCCATTAAATCAGACTTGAGAGCAGATGCAACAGAGAACATTGTGTCCCTCTGTACACACAAAAACAACCTCTTTATTCTGTACCTGAACAGTGTTGATAGAAGACGACAGAATGAATAGTGGGGTTGCAGGTTTCTCCTAAGCATTCATCCTCATCCACCCACAGACAGCACTGACTGGTCATGAAAACAAACTACACTGTACAGTATTCTCTTCCGTGAAACTTGTCCATTTTCTCCCTGGAGCAACAGCACAGTGTACATGACATCTAACTTGGCACTGTCTTCCTGCTAGTTACAAGTCTGATCGTTAGTTAGAAATGCATGCAGAGATTTATCTTTAATCCGACATGTCTGACAGTCTGCTCAGCAAGCTTCAACTAAATGAAAAAGTAAACACTGAATGGCCTCAAATCCAAGTCTGCAGGAGACTCAAGAATTCAATCACTAATAATACAGCTGCATCTAAACTCCTGAAACCTCTGGATGACTGACTATGCAGATTTACCAATGTGGTCTCAAGAGCTGACATGACTGGATGTTTATGTAATGGACTAGCTCACATGAGGTCTTGCAACTGGATGACTGTCACTTTTAACGTATGTTCATTGCACTGTGACTTGTCCCAAAGCTGCCTGAAAACATAATGAAAAGTCATCCTCAGATCAGATGAACTGACTAAGATCCAGAGGGAATATTTCTTCAACATGTATGAGCAGTTTCTGATTTAACAACGTTTGCAACTCAAAATTATTCTGACAATCAAATAAAAGTGATCACCTCCCTTTTAGGTTCGTTGAACTTTAATTGGCTGCATTGGCCTCAGGTGGAAGTTCTTTATTACGTAATGTTGTTTGATAGGCTGAGGTTATGTTTTCTCTGAAGACAGACCTGTTCTGCCGAGTTCTTCGTCCAGTGCCAGCCATCAACTGAGATTTTTCTCTCGTTTTTCTGTCTGACAGCTGGCATCGCAGCTTACCTAGCTGGCATTTTACCCCATTCATTGCTTTTGAAAGTCAACTTGTCTTTCAACAGACCTTCAATGCTACCATCTGAATGTCTCCATTTGCAACTGTCTTACAAAGGCTGGTCTCTGGACAAACCTTTGTACCATCTGTGTTGGACACCATGAAAGAATGTAAGAAGAGCTAATAGACTTAGCTGGCAATTGAGGTAATTAGAATTCATTCAATTCATTCTCTGACTTAGAGAATGAATTGAAAAATGCTGAAAAAAGGTTATGATGGCATTTCGTCAAGTAAACTCAGCCATTCAGTATTCTTTCTGCTACATCAACAGGAAGTTCAATATTAAAATGACTGAAATACTTTAAATGAAAATTTCGCAAAGTGCTTAAATATAACTAAATTCCCCTTTTCAAAGTGCTAACACTGACTAGTTTGTACAAAATAATACAGTACAGCATCTCAATTTAAAGGATAGGACAGCTTTAGTTCAACTGTTACAAAAGAAGCAGGTTCACAACATTTATACTCATAAACAGCCAAATTTCAAAGACAGCTACTGTTTTGAGAAACTAGCCAGTTTGCTCTATCCCTCTGGGTTTAACATGGCCCAGTGAGACAACTGTCTTCTTCCTAAAAGGAAGTTTATAGTATAGCCATTCACTTGATTTTTTTAAATGACACTACAGTGGCACACTACATCCTACATTAACATAGAGTGGGAGAGTTGCT
This sequence comes from Monopterus albus, assembly GCF_001952655.1. NCBI lineage: Eukaryota > Metazoa > Chordata > Actinopteri > Synbranchiformes > Synbranchidae > Monopterus > Monopterus albus. Next base: position 1,654,776 of record NW_018127966.1, read on the forward strand.
GTGCGTTTTAACTGGATTTTATGATAGCAACAAATCTGACCTAATCAGATGAACATCACTTAGTGTTTTTACTGTAATTTTTTTTAAATTAGCGTTCAGCTTCACATCTGTGCACTGTTGCCTATTCTATTTGCCTATCTATTTTCATTTACTCAACTTTACTTGGGATAAAGGTAAACTAATACAATAGACCGGACAGACTGATACATTGGCCAAATGTGGGGAGTGTAAAAAGCCATAATATATATGTTGACTATTAAATTACACAAAACTGCAGTAAAAAAAAAATCATAAGATATTTTAAAGTAATTTAGAAAGTGTCTCCTTAAATAGTTTGTCCACCCAAAAGCACTGGAGAGTTTATAGTTCAAATATAAAATGTCCTGTCTCCATAGGACTGCCTTCATTGTTTATCTTTGTTTAGCAACTTTGGCCTACAAACATAAATGAGACATTGTGTGAAAGCGCTATCTGCACTTTCAACTTGTAATAGCTGTTACTATTAATGAAACATGCTCAATGTATTCACTGATTAATGGACAGGCTCCAGTGGGTGATGTATGTCTGTATTTATTTTTCTTATTATGTTTTGGCTATTGGCTGATGAAATATTTTTAAACTCTCAAATATAGTACAAAAATGAAATTAAATCAGTATTGGAATCAATAATCCAGTATCACACTAATTTGAATCCTTTGCTTTATATCTCTAGAACAATTTGTCAGCAACTGTCAATCAGTAGCAGATGTAGTGACGTGTTTACATATCCATATGCTTTTTTTTAAGATGCCATTGCGTTCATCTCTACTGACATTGTGACTGCCCTCTGGGACTGAGGGCATTATGACACAACTTGAAAGGACATTGGTGATTGATGAAGTTATTAAAACGCTATTTTTTTAGCTGATGTTCTTTAATTTCGATCAATAACAGAGGTGAAAGTAATAGTTCTCTCTTTCTCTCTCATCCATTTTCTCTCCATCAGACACCCCTGTCAAAATCACACTAGGACTTCCCATTGTTTAAGGAAAAACCAATGAATAATATATAAATGAAAATTGTATTTTTCATATGAATAATGTAAAAGAGGACACACTGTTGGTGTCCACATCTCAAGGTTAGACTATATTGTTAGTTTCCTCGCCTGGCCCATGCTTTGTTCTTGTTTGGTAGGAAATGAGAGGATCTACTTCCATTAAGTTTTCTGTTCTGAGGGACACTTTGCCTCCTCTGCCGGGATATGTTAGTCCAGGAATTTAAAAGAAAAACTCCAAAACCAGCATGTGGTATGTGGTGTCAAGGCAGTGCCATGTGGTACGACTTGAGGAGTAGGCCAAACTTTTCACCACAGCCTTTTTCCTTGTTTCCCTGTCACAATCAACTGCTTCCTACCCATCCATCCATCCATCCATTTTCTTCCGCTTATCCGGGGCCGGGTCGCGGGGGCAGCAGTCTAAGCAAAGATGCCCAGACCTCCCTCTCTC
>NW_018127966.1:1657471-1657838 GCF_001952655.1 Monopterus albus
ATTCTAGGGGCCCACGACCTTGGGGGGCCCACAGTCTGTGGGTAGAGAGCCCAACTTTTCATAGGGCCCAAAACTGCTCGCGGCGCCCCTGCTGCCACCACATGATAAACGCACAGCAAAAAATTAAATAAGAATAAAATAAAAATGTAAAAAATAAAATAAAGCTAAATAAAATAAAATTATAATAAAATGAAAAAATTAATTAATAAAAAAAACTTGAAAAATCTGCAATCTGTTACACTTTTCAGGGCTTCTGTATTGATTGTATGCTCCTTATTTTTAGCATCCATCCATCCATCCATCCATCCATTTTCTTCCGCTTATCCGGGGCCGGGTCGCGGGGGCAGCAGTCTAAGCAAAGATGCCC
>NW_018127966.1:1659331-1661485 GCF_001952655.1 Monopterus albus
GGAAAGAGAACTTCCCAGAAATCTAGCAGGAGGAAAAAAAAAAAAGTCAGATTAAACGAATTTTACTAAAGATGATTTCCAGTTGACAACAGTAGACATGATGACTTGTTATAACAGATGCATTTAATCTTGTTACCTCTGCCAAGGTGAAGGTCATGTTTTTCTGAAATGTGTTGGTTGGTTTGTTCATAGCATAACTCAACTACCCCTTTGCAGCCGTATGCCTCCGCCAACCAGTCAAATTCATGGGTATAGACAAGAAGTAAGGTAAATGACCTTGACCTTTGACCACTAAAATCTAATGGGTTTATCCTTGAGTGCAAATGGACACTCGTGGTAAATTTGAAGAAATTCCCTCAAGGTGTTCCTGACATTGCTTTCACAATAATCCAGTGGATGGACAGAAGGACAGACTTCTTAAAATTTTAGTTTTCAGTATCTGGGTTCTTTGCCTTGTCAGTGTTTCCTACCACACAGCTGCTTCTAGGCTTTTAGTTTGTTTATTTAACACAGAGACGCCTTCACCCAATACAAACTCAATGGAGAGCGAGGAATTATATCCTCCCGCGATGAACGTGGCTTTCAGAGCCTAAGGCGTTGCTGTCTGTGTCTTTAACGAAAAGCCCGCCCACTCCCCTTGTGACGCAACAAGGATGATATAACAAAACATCGGCGAGCAGGAAATAGCCTCCTATGAAATATTATTAGATGTAATAACCTCACCTGTTTGGCAATTTGTGGGGATTTGATTTGTTGATGCCGTAAGAATAGCAGTGAATAAGAAATAGCTCTCAGTGTTGTAATGAGCATGGAAGGTTGTCAGGGCAAAATGTTTATATCGCTCCAGATTTACGCTTCAATTTGGCTTCTTCCACTTGGACGTGCATCATTACCTCTCGTTATCAATACGTGGCCATTCAGTGACCCAACCGCTGAAGGTAGGCCATTTGGGGTCCGTTTACACCGATTTTGTCTATGAAGTTTCAAGTCAATTCAAAGTTCAGTCATGTGACCGTACTGTACACTGACATAAGGCGAAGTTAATCCTAAAATAACATTCGAGTGGAGTCCTTAGTCAACACCAGATGTGCTGTGTATTTAATAGTACAGTTTTAATGATTATATTTTTACCTCGCAATCCGGTATCGAAGTGTACTGCTTTGAAAACGCGGCGGATGCCGATGGTACACAAGGAGAACTACGAGTTGAAGTTAGGGACCGTTTCTAATGTACATGCATGTTCCTCCACATGTTTGCTACATAGACCAAATTCGTGTTATTTGATTTTCAATAGATTATTCATGTTCTATTAGAGATGCTTAAAATAATCTTTGCTTTCAGCTAGGCCTTCTCTAAATGCATGCACACTTTCTAGTTTTAACATCATAGCTTCCTCATAACCATATGAGTATGTAAGGCCATCGAAGGGATAGGAAATGGTCAGAATCCACTAGACTTGTAAACTGCCATTGCCAGTTCTGCCCTCACTCTTGCTTGATTTCCTTCAGGATGATACATTGGGAATGTTAAAACTGTAACTGAAAATATTTCAGTATAGCTTGTGACTTATCTGTGAAGTGGATTTCCACCAGGTTCACAGCTCAACATGAAAAAAAAAAGATAGAAATGGTATTCAGAACATGTCAAACAATAGATCAAACCTGTAGGTGATTAAACTTAACTTAAAATTCTCACCATTTCATAGATGGATATCCTTTAATTTATCAGATGTATATAATCTCTTTCCCCCAAGGTAGCTATGAAAATGAAAAATGTGCCCAGCTACCTGTTCTGCGGGTATACATTTAAAATGTCTGTGAGCCACTATTGATCCACCTATGCAGATTTCTTCTCCTCTGGGGACTTAAAGAAGCTGCTGACAATAGCAGACTAATGTCCTCTTCCATTCTGCAGCATTTTCTAAGTGAAAAAGATTGTAATGCTGAGTTTTACACACACACACACACACACACACACAAAAAAGAATTCTAGCCTGAGACAAGATCACTTACCAAAGATAGTAGATGAACATAATTTATAGATGGATAAGTCATAAATGGCAACAGGAAGAGTTGTGGTAGTACCCCGCTGAACACAGTGGAATGGTCTGAGAATTTAGTGGCAAGCTGTTTACAGCGCCCCCAGTTGGTATTT
>NW_018127966.1:1662122-1667901 GCF_001952655.1 Monopterus albus
TAGTGGCAAGCTGTTGACAGTGCTACCAGTTGGTATTTTGATCCCCCATGGGCCTTGGGGGGATCAGTGACCAAATGCTTGTCAGCGTGGTGCTTAATAGGAATCCATTGCACTGGTCATCTTTTGTATCATCTGAACCTTTAACTCCTCTGCCAGTTGTGTAAACTTGGCAAATAGATTTATTTTAATTCCATTATTTACCCTACGTATTTACCACAATTCAAAGTATAAAGTCACAATCTCCACAAATGCTGGGTGAACTGTAATATTATTGTTTTTCAGTACAAGAATAAATCTAAAATCTTCAACCCATGTTGGAACTGGTTTATTACATAGTATAAGCTATTGTCTCTTAATTATGACATCAGGTAATTTGACATTAGCTGTCAAAAAATGATATTAAACAACACTGTGTCTCAGTGAAGTTTCTCTAAAGTCTCTTTGTCAGTAGTGTCTGTGTCAAACAGAGACTTGTGGGACAGAGTAACCAAACCCTTCTACCCCTCACAGATAAGGTAAAGCTGCCACAATTCACTGTATGCTGAAATAATTTCACTGATGGAGGTTGTATTCCCCACCAAAGGTACAGCATCTGTTTTGTAGTATAATGTATGCTGAATTATTCACTGTGCTGTTTTATACTGTAGCATGGCGTACCCTGCAGTCCTGTGGCTCAGCGTTAGATGCTGTGGAAAAGGGCCTTACCAGCTGTGAAATGCAACCATGTGCTCCCACTGTCGGCTTTGGTGGAAGCCCAGATGAGTCTGGAGAGACCACACTGGATGCCATGATTATGAACGGGTAAACCATGGACATATAGTGTGCTGTAAAAAAAAAAAAAAAGGAATTGATGTGTTAAATCATTTGTAATACAGAATTTTACATTTGTAAAACTGAAATTTCCCCATTGAGGGATCAGTAAAGTACCTACCTACCTACCTTGATAAATTTGTATAGGCTGTTGGAATGTAACAGCTGTTTAAATGAACAAAGAAATGTTTGTTACTTTTTAAAATCACAAATGACCTATAACTAATTGAAAATTAGCCAACTCTTGAGCACTCTAATTAGGCATCTGCAGCTGTCAACATACGGCGTAACTGTCTAGCACACTGTCTAACAACTGTCTAACACTTGCAGGCTTAAATTGTTTGACCTTTCAAGCAAGCTTTTCTGTAATAAAATATAATATGAGTCTCATCAAGACCTGAAAGCTTGCTAACATTAGGTCCCTAAATAGAAACATTTACACACTGTGGGGGGCAAAGGTCAGGTCAAGATAATAACAAGACAAGCAGCAAGATGTTTGTTATTACTCTCAGCAATATACCTTCTTCCATTTTTCAGGAAAACTGACTTTTTTTTTTGCTTACATAGTCATAAATACATTGCAGGGAGAGTGTAGTCTCCCACACACTATCCAATATAGCTGCATAAGAAATACAGTAGCTATCACCAGCAGACATATTGTACACATTGCCCGAGAGCATGAATTGAAGCACCTGTACAATTTCATGCAGTCCAGTGGAACACCCCAGCAAGAAATATTCTATCTATAAACTTTACAGAACAATATTCAATTATTCATCCCTTGTCTGGTATCAGCTGACAGTACTCGAGGCATTAGTTTACTGTGGTGGATAAATATTAGAAGCATCTGTCAATGTAACACAGTCCATGACACCACCACCACTACAACCTACAGCCTCAAAAACTGGATTGCAAATAGGAGTTAATTTCAATCTGACATGGTATCAAACAAAACTGAACATTTAACTATTGATTTAACTCATGTTTATTACAGGACATGTCTAGCAAATTGCATTACATTGTTAATGGTTTCTGTTTTTCTGGATAATTAGCTAATTCATAGATATTAGTCAGTGTTTGTCTGCGTGTTGTGGTAATTAACTAATCTCAACCACTATGTAAGAGATACAAATAATATCTAGAAAGTTTATTTGAAGAATTGTGTATTGCAGATGTGTCAGTGCGTACGTACACTCCTTTGCTACAGTAGAAATTACTGACAAAAAAAATAGACTGGGTTAGAGGGGTGGGGACACGCATCACAGTTGTGCAGCTGTTGCAGTTTATAAAGGTCTAACAAATCCTGCAGGGGTGTTTATTCTTGGTGTACTCCCTGTGAGCAGGGACACGATGGAGGTGGGTGCAGTTGCAAACCTGAGAAGAATTAAGAATGCCATTGGAGTTGCAAAAGCTGTAATGACGTACACTGACCACACACTGCTAGTGGGAGAGTCAGGTATGTGTGGATTCATGTCCACAAATATATATATAGATATAGATATTAGAGCCACCATTCATGTCTTTGGACTGTGGGACAGACCTGGCATCAGTCATGTCTTTGGACTGTGGGACAGACCTTTTTTCTGTGAGGTGACAGTACAAACCACTGCACCACCATTCCACCCACTTGAAATTCCCCACATTTATACAGTGTATGGTATGAACATTCACTGACAGAGATCTAACACTTAATCCATGTTCTTTTTAAATGCAGCCGTGTTGTTATATTAGTCCATTTGAAGGAAAAAAGTAAGACACATTTTAAGGAGACATCCTGACACTTCAGTCAGCATTAGTTATCTTCACCAAGCACTTGTCACACCAGAGCCAAAGCCTTTTAGGCACTATTATACTGTGTGGTTTCTACAACACTTGAATAAGCTTTAACAACCACAGTAGATCGCTAGCATAAGCAGTTAGTGATGAATGCATGGCTCAGAGCTGGAGTGTAATGTTCTGAATGATTGTATAACAGATCACTCTGCAAGTCATTAAAGGCGAATATTGAAACCTTTTATTTTTATATAAATATCTTCTAAATTAAATAATTTGGCTCATGTCAAAAATTACTTATTTTGTTGTATACAATTGAAATTCAATTCATTTGGCTATATTCCTCTTCACTGAACCACCATTCTTGAACAAGCTAAAGCTATAAGCCTGAATGAGATGAGACTGCATCCAGCCCCTCCTTTGTTGTTGACCCTTTGCTGTTTTATACCCCAGTGTCCGCATGGACCAGAATGTACAACTTGAGCTGAATGTATTACTGCTCTCTTCATAGCTTCTGTGTTTGCTGAAAACATGGGCTTCACTGCAGAAGACCTGACTACCAACATATCTATGAATATTTTCTTACAGTGGCTGAAGGGCAGCTGCCAACCTAATTTTCGAAAGGTGCGTCTATTAAGAGCGTGTGTTTTTCTGACTTGTGTTGGCTACAGGCGTGCTGCTTCTAAAAGACTGATATTAAGTAGGGAAATTGACAGGCATATTAAATTAGTTCATAAGAAGCCAGCTTTCCTGTTTGAGGTGATGCCCTACAGCGCTGAGATGTTGCTATTCTTTAAAACTCTCCTGTTCACTTCCCCAACAGCATCCCCAAATCTCCAGACTAAGATTTCTTTGTTCCTTTGAAGGCAGCCATTATCGTTCCAGCGAGCATATGCAGTGTCCTATTGATCCAGTTTACACCATTTAGAGACATTTGTAAGCACTGATAAATGATAACAAAAGTCAGAGGAAAGAAAACAGTACTGGTGCAGTATAGGTCTCCATGTATCTACTGTATGGCTCTAGAATGACTGGCTTTAAATCAGTCCTATATAAAATTACAGTGCCTTGCGAAAGTATTCGGCCCCCTTGAACTTTGCGACCTTTTGCCACATTTCAGGCTTCAAACATAAAGATATAAAACTGTAATTTTTTGTGAAGAATCAACAACAAGTGGGACACAATCATGAAGTGGAACGAAATTTATTGGATATTTCAAACTTTTTTAACAAATAAAAAACTGAAAAATTGGGCGTGCAAAATTATTCAGCCCCCTTAAGTTAATACTTTGTAGCGCCACCTTTTGCTGCGATTACAGCTGTAAGTCACTTGGGGTATGTCTCTATCAGTTTTGCACATCGAGAGACGGAAATTTTTGCCCATTCCTCCTTGCAAAACAGCTCGAGCTCAGTGAGGTTGGATAGAGAGCGTTTGTGAACAGCAGTTTTCAGTTCTTTCCACAGATTCTCCATTGGATTCAGGTCTGGACTTTGACTTGGCCATTCTAACACCTGGATATGTGTATTTGTGAACCATTCCATTGTAGATTTTGCTTTATGTTTTGGATCATTGTCTTGTTGGAAGACAAATCTCCGTCCCAGTATCAGGTCTTTTGCAGACTCCATCAGGTTTCCTTCCAAAATGGTCCTGTATTTGGCTCCATCCATCTTCCCATCAATTATAACCATCTTCCCTGTCCCTGCTGAAGAAAAGCAGGCCCAAACCATGATGCTGCCACCACCATGTTTGACAGTGGGGATGGTGTGTTCAGGGTGATGAGCTGTGTTGCTTTTACGCCAAACATAACGTTTTGCATTGTTGCCAAAAAGTTCGATTTTGGTTTCATCTGACCAGAGCACCTTCTTCCACATGTTTGGTGTGTCTCCCAGGTGGCTTGTGGCAAACTTTAAACGACACTTTTTATGGATATCTTTAAGAAATGGCTTTCTTCTTGCCACTCTTCCATAAAGGCCAGATTTGTGCAGTATACGACTGATTGTTGTCCTATGGACAGAGTCTCCCACCTCAGCTGTAGATCTCTGCAGTTCATCCAGAGTGATCATGGGCCTCTTGGCTGCATCTCTGATCAGTCTTCTCCTTGTATGAGCTGAAAGTTTAGAGGGACGGCCAGGTCTTGGTAGATTTGCAGTGGTCTGATACTCCTTCCATTTCAATATTATCGCTTGCACAGTGCTCCTTGGGATGTTTAAAGCTTGGGAAATCTTTTTGTATCCAAATCCGGCTTTAAACTTCTCCACAACAGTATCTCGGACCTGCCTGGTGTGTTCCTTGTTCTTCATGATGCTCTCTGCGCTTTAAACGGACCTCTGAGACTATCACAGTGCAGGTGCATTTATACGGAGACTTGATTACACACAGGTGGATTCTATTTATCATCATTAGTCATTTAGGTCAACATTGGATCATTCAGAGATCCTCACTGAACTTCTGGAGAGAGTTTGCTGCACTGAAAGTAAAGGGGCTGAATAATTTTGCACGCCCAATTATTCAGTTTTTTATTTGTTAAAAAAGTTTGAAATATCCAATAAATTTCATTCCACTTCATGATTGTGTCCCACTTGTTGTTGATTCTTCACAAAAAATTACAGTTTTATATCTTTATGTTTGAAGCCTGAAATGTGGCAAAAGGTCGCAAAGTTCAAGGGGGCCGAATACTTTCGCAAGGCACTGTATAAAGCACTTGAACACAGCCGAGGCCAACAAAGTGCTTAACATAAGATACAATTCAAAACATCTAAAAACGTGACAACTACAATATTAAAATACCAATAAAATAACATAAAAGAACCAACATAGCAAAATAACAAAATACTATCAACCAAAACTCAGCCCAAACAGAGTCTCATAGCATATCAAACGCCAAAGCATACAAGTGAGTCTTCAAGTAAGTTTTAAAAATAGCCAACGAGGCGGCCTGCCTGATGTAAAGGGGCAGCGCATTCCATAGCTTAGGAGCCACAATGGAAAACGCTCTGTCCCCTCTGAGTTTACGCCTGGCCCACGGTACCTCAAGCAAGAGCTGGTCAGCTGATCTGAGGCACCGAGAGGGACTATAAGGAAATAAAAGCTCAGCAAGATACAATGGAGCAAGACCATTCAAAGACTTAAAAACAAATAAAAGAATCTTAAAATGAATCCTGAAAGACACTGGAAGCCAATGAAGGGATGCCAAAAT
>NW_018127966.1:1671669-1677901 GCF_001952655.1 Monopterus albus
CAAATCTAAGGCACTTTAAAGCAACAAGTGAAAGTTTAATTACATTAAAGTTTAATTGTTGTTGCTTTGACTTGTTTGGATTCTTTATTAGATCACAATCTTCTCATGACAACTTTGAAACATACATTAAAAGATGAACACAATATGGCACATTACAAAGTAAATAGGCACTTCATTAGATACATTTATATACAAATAAGTGCTTGGACATCAGCTGAAGAGCTAGATACCCACAGTTAAATGTAAAAGTATGTGTATTTCATGAAGATGAATTACCAGGTCCCTTTTTATGTCCATATTTTTATATGAACATATAGGCATCAGGCTTTCATTTTCAAGTAATGCATTGCTAAAACACATTAACAGCCAGGGAGGATAGGTACCCCCTGTACGTTCTCTGCCCACTGAAAAAAGTCGCACTGTTTACCCTTTTGAAAGCAGCAGGTGTAGAAATTCCGGCCGTTGTTGGGTCCTGCTTTCAGAACCGTCCTCATTAAACAGCGTTTCCCATGGTGACAAAAAGGAAAGTGTAAGTCTGCCCACTGCAACAGAGAAAATAAACTTTTGTTAACACAGTAGTACTGTTGGTTTTCAGTCATTTAGATTTGAGGCAAACGTATTACAATGTTTGCGTATTCTCTAAAACTGGAGACACTTTAAAATAAGCGAGTTATTTTCTGTCCAGGCTGCACAATGCCACAGAGATGAGCTGCTTTCCATTTTCACCTCAAAGAAGTTACACTTGGTCTCTCTGGGAAGTGAGCAGCCGTAGAACTGTCGTCCCTTATTCTCCCCCTCCTTGTGCACTACTCTGAGCACAGCTGGATGACGATGGGATGCACAACAAGGGACACTGGGAAAGGAAGAAATGGAGGAGTCGCTGCTTGTCGCTCCTATTTTGCAAGTACTGACAGAAAAGAAGAAACAATCTTATTAGTAAAAAAAAAAAAAACTGAATATAAAAACAGAAAAACCTGTCACATCGACGCTTATTAGAGAGCAAACAACCTCTCAACTGTGTGATGATGTGTGTTGGTAATAATTGCGTCTGCAAGGTGTCCCACCATATACAGTATATTCATCCATCTGATTTTTTTTTTCAACCATGTTGCATTAAAAATTCCATAGTCAGATGCTTTTTATTCCAGTTATCTTCCTGAAGTTGCTCAGAACTTCTCTTATTATAAACTTATTCATGAATAGCCAAGTAAGAGATTCACTCACCCTGAGTTGAGGGTTCCATTTTGAGCATTGTTACTGGTAAAGGGACTGTGATCAATTCTCATTTTCTTGGATGGGTGACGGTAGGAGGCCAGTGATTCCCCATTGGAGAACTCAGCACTTTGCTTTTTCCAGCCACCAGAGGCATAATTGGGGCTTGTTGTCCCTTGCCAGATGCTGTATTTATATAAACCTCGCTCTGCCACTAAGGAATTCAAATGTCTGCCACCTGGGGAAGGTGGGGAATTTACAGACTTTTGTTTCTTGCTCAAGTCAGAGAAAACAAGGGTGGAAGTCCCAAATGCAGACCTCCAGTTGACTTTGAGCTCCTCTTGTGGCTTCTTGAAGGAAGTGCAGGGGTACTTAATCAAATCAGCGGTGAAGGGCGACGCCTCGGTGCTGATGTCGGCTTTGTGCACTGTGGAGAAAGGGCCAGAGTCAGAAGCCCATTTCATGTTCAGCAGCTGCAGCTTTTTCTGATGCACTTGCTACTCTCAGAAAATCCAGGCTGTTCTTTGCTGTAAGTGTTTGGTTTACTATTACATTTACCAGTAAGCTGCAGGCTGCTGTGCTGTGTAGTCAAAAAAAGATTTTTTTTAAAATCCCATACAATCTGTTGTGCAGGTCACACCCTTAACCAAGATTCTGTGAAACACATCCCCATATAATAAGACTTTGAGAATAAGTAAATGTTTTCATTAATGCTGAACCACGACGCCCGACATGAGTCATTAACGGGAGGCTGTGAACAAGTATCTTTGAACAACTATCATTAATGTGCCCTTGAGCAAGGCACTTAACCCCCAGCTGTTTTAATGGAGCTGCACAGTGGTCAACAGCAGAAGATGTAAATATAACTGTACAAATGCAAATCAGGTTATTAGTGAAAAAAGCAACTTTCCCTGGAGATATAACTATGATAGAACAGTCAGCTATTTATCCACGCTTGGAAAGCTCATTATAACCAAGTGAGCTATGGGCAAACTGAAGTGATACTCATACAATTATTGAGCTGTGACGGTATGATCTCAAAAAAATGTTAAGATCATACAAAAAATACAAAGTAATTCAACTGTGGTATGGTGGTTGAAACAGACAGATAGCAAGGACATGTCTTTCAAACACTTGTTCACTGCTGCTATTATGTATTTCAGGGGTCAGAGAAAAATGGCCAACTGACTGACAGATTCATTAGCTGCACAGTATCACACGGCTAGGCAGAGAGAAGGCAGCTTGCTTGACTGCACTGTCACTTCCACAACTTGGGCGCCTTGCTCCAAAGTACTCAAGCCTCAACTGTAGCTGGGATCATTCTGCTAAACAGAAAAACTACAGCTACTGTTATTTCATCTGCTAACAAATACATCCTGTCACCTCATTAAATTCAGTGTCTGTGAAGCCAGAACTTTCCACTCACCCTCAGGTCTTGGAGTGAGGCAGGCATCACAGGCTTTTGCTCCTGGCTGGTTGATGAGTGTGCAGAGCTGACAGGCCCAGTCCTCTTCCTCCTTCTTAGCCACATTATCATTGGTTCTCTTATTGTATGCCCAGCCAATCAGGCTGTTTCTGCCTGGAAGCTCACTGGGTAAAGAAACAACACCAGTGATTCTAATATCCCTTTGTTGCTAAAACAGGCTTACTAATGAATGAAGCATTCACTGAAGCAGAAATTATTTTACTGCATAAAAACAGAACTCATGTCCCTTTTTGTGTTTACACAGACACACATTTAGTATATTATTTAAAAATGATGACGCTTGTACTTATCAGTGAGACTAGACTAAATATTTAGATCATTTTTTTTCATTTTCTGATATTTTGTCCACTGTAATTGTATCAATGCAGGTAGACTAATTACAAGAAACACCTCTCAGTATAACACAATGCAATTCAGCACCACAAACTAAAAGCCTCCAAAATTAGGCACAAACAAAAACTGAACATTATAACCATCATGAAGGGAGGAGTTACTGCAGGACGGTTGTATTAGGTTTTATCTAGGTGTATCTAATAATCTGCCAAGTTAGTATATTTCTATTTTTTAAAACAATTCTTCCATACAGGGAAATGTACAGCTCAGGCGTTTTGCTGGGAAACACCTACATAATTATTTGCAAGGAAACATTTATATGGAAATGGCCTTGATTATTTATATTAGTGGCAAACAGTCATAGGAACTGTAAATGCAAATTGAGAAATAAACTAATTATTCAACATTATTGTAGCCTGATTACAGAAAACATAAGCAAAGAGAAAACTTTAACTACACAAGCATATGCAGTTTAAGATATGCGAGAAGGCAATCATGTAATTGCTCCAAGCATACGTGTTAGTGCTCTGACAAGAGGCTTGACTATGTTTAACAAGAATGTAAATATTCACTGCCAACAGTCATGGAGGAGGAAAGTAGCAGTGGCTTTCAGGAAACTTTCCTCACAGATTGCTTTATCAGCTGTGTAATGCATTGTAAGGGCTTTAGGCTCTAACCCCTTGCAAAGCTTTGCTCAAACACAACCCAGGAGGTGTTGAGCCTGTGCCCTGCCTGGCAAACACGGACTTATATGCGCATTAATTTCCCCCCATAACACTTCCCACTCCCTGCCAAAGCCATCTGCCTGCAAAGATGGCCTCTCTAAATTTGAACGTATTATCTAAAAGGCTTTAGAACTTTCTGCAAAGATAAGATTTTGAAAAACTACATATCTTTATCATGCTGGGTTTTTGTAGCGTTACATTTTTAAATACAAAATGTTTTAAGGATTCAAATGAAAACTTTTAAATGGTACAGCAGATTTTAGGTTTTATCCTGTCATTTGAATATTTCTGTAAAGAAAAGAAACTGAACATATACAGAGTTATGGTCCCTAAAATCCTAACTTTAATGTCAACTGAAAAATCAGAAAAAATGTTCTTATATTCTTATCTTAAACATTACTGGTATCCAACCTTCAATGAAACCATCCTTACAAGAATCTTTTCACAGTGCCAAAGGTCTGTGACCATTTCTACCTGATGTTAACCTCACTGGGATCGGCCTTCTGACAGCGCTCGCAGAAGTAAGTCTTCCTGCCGTTGTCTCCAAGATGACAGACTGTGGCATGAGAGCACTGGCCACACTGGGGACGCCTGTAGACTTTGTAATGTTTGTAGAGAGAAGCGCCAGATTTGCGACACTAATAGAGATGAGGAGTCAGACACAGTGAATAAAGAGATGAGGATAAAGAGAACAAGAAAATCATTCACCTTCTCTTCCTTGTCTGTTATGTATGGAGGTAAAGGAATATTCTCTAGGCAGTGGAGCATCGACTCTCTTCTCCTTCCTCAGCAGTACAGGATTTAAAGTAAATCCATTATTGAAAGCCAGTCTGAGTGAGGTGTCAGCTACATACAGACGAGCGACAAGTGAAAGGAAAAAACCAACAAAGAAATGTGGTGACTGCGAAAGCAGAAGCACATCACTATCATACTCAGACGATTCAGTGACCCCTTGTGGATGTGGGGCATTGTCATCCTGGAAGAGGCCACTCATTTATGTAGGTTTTTCCTTTAATTTGACACCTTTCTGTCTGTCACGAGGTCAATAATAAATCGGCAGAAAGTGTTTCTACTGATCTACACTTCTAACCTTATAAAACAGAAGGGTAAAATCACGCGTCATCTTCACCAAATGGCGAATCTGCTCGTCAGTCAGCCTGAACCTGAGATGGAAGCAGCACAGTTAGTTACAGTTCAGCCAGAGAGCGAATAAATCTAATTAGCCCTTCATTTCAAAACAGAGACAAAAAAACGCTTCACAGTCAGCAAATCAATAATACAAGCACATAAACAATAAAAACACAAAAGTGAAAACTGGATTTAAAATGATACAACAGAGAAAAATTACATAAAAGGTATTCCCTAGAGAGCCGAGACCACAAGGACCTGCCTGTGATTCAGACAGTGTTTAAAAAAAAAAAAAAAAAAAAATCACACCTGTAGCCCCTTCAGGACACCTGCGGGCTCAATAATAGAGGAGAAGCTCATAAAGATTCAGTGGTCCCAGAAGGAGAAGAGGCCAAAAAGTCGTAGATTAATGTTTTGGTCCAGTGTGATATATTCTTGTACCCTATCTTATACTTTCTAAGGGGAGCAGAGCAGAGCCCCTGGTAATAGTTGAGGAATAAAAGTATTCATGCTGCAGAGTGTCTCTTACTTTCAGGATAGGTTACTCTTAAAAATCACATTTTTATTATATAGTTTGCTTAATAAAAATATTCCTTGAGAGGAATGTGAAGCACTGGATCATTCACATAGTGAGTGATTTCCAGATCAGGAATAGAAAATATCTGAGTCTTGCATTTTTTTAATGCACGTTATAAATCAGAGGGAAAAACCTTATTTGAGTCTACACAAAGACTATATACATTCGTATAAATAAATGAAAAACATTTCCATTTCCAAACTGCTCTGAGGGAAAGGCATATCCGCTGCAATGTGCTTGTTTGGCTTTTCCCTATTTTACCCTGCTCATTGCAATGCATCACTCAGTAATACAACTTTGTCTGTGAGAGTTGTCTTGCATTTTCACCTCCCCCTTTTTGTTTTTTGGTCCTCTGCTGAACACAATCCATCATCTTTTCCATACCTTCACGGTTGGCTGGAGGCCTGAGTCAAACAGGGCTTCATTTTTAATGATGTTGCCGACTCCCGGCATGATGCCCTGATCTAGGAGAACGTTGCAGAGCATCCTGCTACTTTGGCTCCGGACTTTGTTTGGCAGATCATTTAAAAAACTGATGTTTCTGCCACACAGACAACAAAATGCAGGAGACTCTATCAGTGCAGATCCGCAGAATGGACAATACATCTGTGGTGGTGGGGAAGAGGAAAGTTACTAAAATTGGAAAGGTCCAATATAAGGAGACTGTACAGTATATGAGAGAAAACTAAAGTTAACGTTGAAATTGCACACCTGATTTGCACAAAATCTTTTATATACTATATATATATATATATATATACATATATATAT
>NW_018127966.1:1682906-1698042 GCF_001952655.1 Monopterus albus
AGATCTAGATGATCATCCAGGCATGGCCAGCAAAGTCATGAGCACTGGAGGAAAAAAGGATCTAGGTGTGTTGAGATAAATGCATCGTGCTCTCAGGTGTGGCTCACAAAAAGCAAGCAACTTGGATTTTCAGGATGCAGATTTGGACAACCTTACATTGTGGGTGTACAAACAGAAGTGCATATATAAGTGTTTCTTCTGCATTATTGTGTGTTCTTGCATTAATGTTGACTGCAATATTCTATTAAAAACACTCTTATTCCCCATATACTGTTTGTCTTTATTAGTGTTTTAATATACTGTGTACAGAGGTCAAGGCAAATTGCATGTAACTCTGTCAGAAATTAGTTTTTGCTTCATAGAGGACCGTCTAAGAAGACACCTCATCGATTGCCAACATATTTTCATGATAATTAGCATAATATTCTGTGAACAGAACAAGATGTTCATATCATACACTAAAAAAGCTAAAGTATAAGTTTGAATTATATTGGTCACCATTAGATAAAGTAAATTCTTATTGTAAAATGTAAAAAAAAATGTTCAGTTGGAATCCACATAAAAAGAAATTAATTTGAATTACTACATGCAGTATAAGTACCAATTTGTGTTTAATTAGGCTTCCTTTTGACTTTGTGCTCGTGTAAGAAATTATAAAAGTACTATTTCACATCTGGTAACCAATCAGTGTGACCAGTGTAATGACTCTACTACTGCTGGTCCCTGAGCTCATAAAGTTATGGTAGAAAAGTATCTACCAAAAAAGAAAATGTGTTCATGTTCAAAAATTATTAGTGAGAGCAGATGGGCGATCAGTGCCTTGTGTCAGGATGCCTGGAAAAACTGGTGATTTTCTTGTAACAAATATATCTAATTATGGACCAATGTATGTTTAAAGGTGGATTAAGAAAACCTGTTATTGCAACATAGCACAATCTGTCCATAATTATACTTTGACAAGGCTGCTCACTGACTCAGTGCTTATGCCTTAAGATGCAAATCACTTTTTCTGCATTATGATTTTGTCATAGATATCTTTACATGCACCGGTGTAAGGCTATTAGAAATTTAAGTATGACAAGCCTGCACAGCATCTCCAATGCACAAATTTTACTGAACCATTATGAGACTTCTAATGGATGAAGCAAACTGCCTGGTGAATAAATTCTCTTAATAGTCTTCTCCTGGTTCTTCTAATGAGACTCTCAGCTGTTAAATAAAGTTTGGGGATTGCAGTGTGCATGTGCTACCCTTTTTATATGGTATATACTGTATACTGTGGATAAAGGTGTATGTGTCTTTTTGTCTTAATATTTATTCTGTTGAAAAAGCACTCATGTGCATTTAGATGCATGTAGATACAGTCTGATGGAAATGGTACAATATTTAAGTGTGAACAAACAGACCTATAATATTTTTCTGTAGAAAAGTTTCTTTTTTTGTGTAAAACTGCCTGTGAAGCAGAAATGACAGTTGTTTCTTTGCTGGAGAGAAGCTTAACTGCAGACGGAGATGCGTTGCTATGCAACTGGGATTTCAAAAGTACTTGCAGAGGCAGGGTCACATTTCAACGTCTGTCTCCACCAGCTTGGCAGGAACTGATGACTGCTAATAATGCTATTTTTAAAGCGTCTCATTTGCCACCCTCCAAATGTGAATATTGTATAGTGTATATAATGTGGTAAGGCTACACTGTCTTTGCCTAATATTCAAGAAATATAACTTCTACCTTTTCTCCTCTTGCACTTTTCAATCATGCATTATTTTTCCAGGGGCATGGTGGAATAATGGCACTGTACACATTCATTTTGCCATTATTGGATACTACTAATAATGCTGGCAATCTGAGGATTTTAGGGATAGTCAAATGTAGTTCCCGTCAGTAGCAGAGTTTTAAAGCTAAAACAAACATCTAAAGGAAAATGTAGAATGTTATGGAGCCAGAAAGATCATTGATGATCTTTTCCAAACATCATATTTTTGACTTATCCTGTTATCTTTAAAAACATTTCCATCCTTAGAAACCACCTCTACTGCAGAGCAGAGTACATTTTTATTTTTACATAGAACCCCACAGCCCAGCTGCTTGTCCCTAATCTACAGGGTGTATTGCTGTAAGTGCACCTCATATATATTGTGGTTAATGTGCCATCCTTGCTGTGAATAGTAGCACACAATGGGCAAGAAGAAACCAGGTAGTTACTCTCTGCACACCACTCTGAACACATGCTAACACTTATGCAAGGGACACTTTTACAGTGACCTACTACCTCCATCCAACTCACTGCATCACCGTTCAGACATGGAGGCCTTTTGTGAAAAACTGGACAAAGTCTGTGAAGTCATGTGCCGAGTCAACTATAGAACGAGGAATGACAAGGAAAAGAGGAAACAACTAACATCACTTTCTTTTTTTAATGTCAAGTCAGTCGCTGCAAAAAAAAAAAAAAAAATCCCAGAAACACAGATGTCAGAAACAGTCAAAGGGGTGAAGTGCTGTCAGAATGGTTGAATCAGCCTGTCATCCAAAGCTCTGCCAATAGCAAGACACACAATGTAAGTCAGCATCTGGCCTTTGACATCTGATTTTCAGAGGCTAGATGCTAACTTCATTCATAACAAAATGGCTGCAAGGAGAAGCTAAATTTCAGTGTTCTCACATTTCTCCTGTAGGTGGCAGTGTTCCCTTCTTCATCAGTGATGCTTCTTCTGGTAGGAAATTGGACAGACCAATTATTTCTTCCTCACCATTCTCACCAGACTGCACTTGTCACTGGGAGAACTGGTGTAACATCTGACATCAGGATAACTGCATTAGTTCCCACTGCTGCTTGACAGAAGGAAAATGTAATTGTCAGTTAACATCATTACTGTCATGTAATCTATTACCATCATACAGCTCACAGCCTAATCTTAGGCTAATAATGGATAACTGGATGTAATCAATGGCATTTGCAGTATTATACATAAAATTAGATATTTATAGTAAATCCCAAAACTACAGAAAGACAAATGTAGGGTAATTTTTCAAAAGAGAGAGGGAAGACTGAAGTATTTCTCATGAGATAAATATAAAGAACTTATTTTCAATTAATTCCAAGTAAATCAGCCCCTGCTACATGACACAGAACAATAACTGAACATTTCCTATAAGGCTGTAGAGATGATTCAGAGGAGGGGGAAATGAGCATTTCACTCTGCATTATTATTATGTATTATTACACTGTTCGAACTGTCAGCACTTAATGATGTACTGTATACAATCCAGGTACTAGCCACAATTGTTTTTTTATTGAGTTTGTGGTCAGGTTTATCTGAGATTTGACACTACAAAGCCTTATACCAGACTTTCAGCTGTCATTCACAACCATGAGTCACCAGCTGAAAAATCTCCCACTCGGTGATATCTTTATACATTTTTCATGTCTGCTTAGCACAAGGATGACTCAGTGCAGCCTGTACCTTGGCAAACCCACCTAAGGCTTGAATTCTGTGAAGTCAAAACAACTCCCACTGAAGTGTAACATAAATCCCTAAACTACATTACTCTGACAAAGTGGAAATGCATACAGTATAACAGTGCATGCATGTGCAGCTCAAAGTAAAAAGGGGCTAGTATATTATTTTGTATGAGTGTTTGAACTCAACCTTTGAGGGATCCACTACATTTATTTTTCTCGTCACTCCTTCTTTCTTACTGTTTTCGTCTTTTCTTCACTAAGCATTTTAAATGGCAGATTTAAATAATTGATACCACTGACACAAAGTAGTAGCCTACACGAATTTAACAAAGAGGAATAGATATAACATCAGATGTAAAGTGGGATGAGAGACTCATTGTATCATGACTTCCATTACGTGAGGCTCTTCTATAGGATTTCTATGACATGTGCTTCAGTTATTTCTGGAACAATAAGGAATAAAGTTGGTCCACTGCTTTGGTCCAGACTGACACACCTGTAACTTAACAACTATGACACAGATTTACATTAAATTTGTTGTAAACATTCATGTTCGTCTCAGGTTGTAATAACTTTGTTGATCCCCTGACGTTTCATCTAACTCTATTCTCAGCACAGCCTCACAGAGCTGCTAGCATGGCTGTAGATGTTTAGTTTGAAATTTTTCTAAACTTTTATGAATGAGTTCATTTTGATTGGTCAGCAAAGGGGCATAGGTATCCCAACAAATATAAAATGCACATACTGTAAACAAAATACCTTGGAAATAAAAAGAAAACAGGGCAAATGGTATTAGGTTTCCAGGGTTAGGGTTAATAATCCCTCAGCAGTCCTCCAAACCACTACTGCTACATGCACACACACAGACTTGCCTCTCGTAGCACTTGGATGATGCTCATGTGGGAATATTATGAGCATCCATCTCATTTAAGTGAAATATGATTACAAGCTGGCAACAACACAGTGAAATCAGTCGTGACTGAATTAGGGTGACAGGTATACCTACCATTTCTCATTTTAATTCTGTCCCTCTATCTTCTATCCCCTCACACAATTCTGAGATAATCACACACCCACTCATACACACAAGCACAGCACACCGTCATTACCTTGCCCAGTGCATAGATTTCTGTAGCTAATCCTTTGATCGGAGGCCTTGATTTTGAGCTGCTCTGTTCTCAGCTATCTCAGGGTGCATTTGCTTTCTATTATTTATCACCGAGTGTCACGGGACCCAGAATGAAAGCAAAGAGGAGGAAACATAGGGCTTATCTTCTATTATTCTTGAAATACTTCACACAACAGACAGGGAAGATGTCGTGCTCAGTGTCATTGTGAAGTTTAATTGCTTTGTTTTTGCAATCATCATTACTTTAGCAATATAACCTGTCCATAGTTTTACCCAATTTGATGAAGCTCAATTTATATTAGGATTAATGAGTCATAAAGTTTACGCGGCAGCTTAATACTGTCAATTAAAGGCATGAATGCACACAAAATAAGGCATTCTTAAAAAGGTTTTTGTTAGTGCAAACAGCTGAGAGGCATAAGGATAGAAAGAAGTAAATTATGTGAAACAAAGGCCCCTAGACAGACTGGAAGAGGGGACATTAATACCATATAACCAATCATTTCAAGGAAGGTCTAATCTGACCCAACAAATCAGCTAATCCCACTATTCTATTAGAGATAATTGGTGCTACAGTCAGGATCAGAGCACTGTGTAACACGCCTGTGTAATTAACATTTATTTCAGGTTTTCTGTTATTTTTTCTTTAACCTTGGGTGGCTTTTAACACCAGCACTGTAGATAATAGAGAGTATCATGCAGCCACATATTTCTTACAGCTGCATAGTTCAGTCATGTGTATTAATTGGTGACAAAATTAAAATTAAAATCCATGCACGTGAGTGTGAATGTCTGTCTGCCTGTATATGTTAGCCCTGTGACAGACAGGCCGCCTGTCCAAGATGTACTTGTGTGCCACTGAATAGGCTCCAGCTGCCCAGCACTCTGCACAGAATAAGTGGGTATAGATAATGGACTGATGGATGAAGGGAAAATACAACTTGTAAAAAAAAACACAACATTAACTTTTAGTAATGACACAGGGTGAAGACACAGCAACACCCAGAGCTGAAGTCAAATGCCTCTAAGCACCACCCTGACCACTGTACTGAGATCACACTACTTTCTCCTTGGGCATTGAATCTGAACATGACAAACATACTGTTACGTAAGTTAATTTTTTTTTTTTTACTGTACTTCTAAATAAAAAAAAAGCTTAAAAAATTAAAAAAGACTATGCTTGAAATGTAGAGAAGAGAGTAATTTACTTCCACGAATGGCCGGTTTCAGTGCATGGTGCAATCTAGATGTATCCAGACATAATTATTCTCCACAGTCTGCAATAGTAAGGACTTGGGTTAAAAGAGTAAACAAGTCCTGTGGAGCACTGACAAAGACTAATGACATACTCCTTCTCCTAACCTTAACCCTTATGCTTTTCCCATCTGTCCAGCTGGTTCTACAACAAAGACAGTTTTTCAAGCATGAGCTTAAAATTTCATTTCTAAGATAGAGAAAGCGAAGCAGAGGGGGAAGACACGGAGAAAATGAATACCCTAATTATCTAATTGGCCACTTGTGGTCTTCCCTCTGTGGACATGGCCTCGTAACAAATCTATAATGGGCTTTGTCTTACACAGGTGCTTTCCCAGCTCATCTCAAGCCACCAGCACAGATGGAGAAACTTCATCTTAATCTTGCTTCCACAGACATTTGTCATTTTCCCTTTCATCTTCGTAAATTTAGCTATGATGTCCCTCGCTGTGTTGCTATTGTCATCTACCTGCTTTATCACAATTTTCTGTCCTGTCCTGTCATATAACAGCATAAGGTGGAAAAATGCAATACAAAACAAAGACAAATTAGAGTGTATTCTTCAGATGTTTCTCAGAAGCTGCTGCTCAAGAAGCAGAAAACATATATTTGTTTTGCATAATTATGGCAACTTGGTGTCCTATACTCCAATAGAAATGACATTTACTATTCTGGCACCTCACCAGGTTTGCTAACTCACCTAGATGCTTGTTTAGCTAGATAAAGAAATATTCTGGTTTTTTACACTTTAGTTTTGATTTAAACCCATGGACACTGAAACAAATGGTCAGACCTCAAGGCAGCTTTGACTGGTAGTAAAAATGAACATGAATGCATTAAATACCACTTGGGTAGCTAACAGTATGAAGGCCTAGAATATGAGAAATAGATATATATTTTAGATAAAACATATTAAGAAGGATATACAGTACATGTAAAGACACCAAAACAGCACTGACCTGCTGTTTTGGTGTCAAAGCTACATTTCACACTTGGTCCATTTCAGTACAACAGTCGGATTAAAAATTGCAGAGTATAGTTCATTAATTTAGTTTGAGAGAATTTAGAGAGGCAGTAAGTCTTAAGTAAGTGGAAATACTTTTAAAGAAATGATGAGACATCCTGAGAGTCTTTGAACCGTTTCACTGTGAAACCTCTGCAAGAAGGTCATGACAACGAGAGCATGAAGAAAACACAGAGAAGTAGAAGGTTTGGGAAGACATCATCTCTGACTAGACAGAAGGTCTTTAACAAGACCCATAATATCTCCAGGCAGTTTAATGACTAGAGTTTCCAGGTCTCAACATGCACCCAGAGGCACAATAGTGTATAATGTCAGAGCCAAGTACAGGAGAAAAAAAATCCTCATATTTTAAACTAAATTTGAAGCCTGTTGTCATTATCTCTGAGCTATGGCCTCATATGAACAGAAAAAGTACTTTAATAAATTAAAGGAAAACTGTGAGTCAGTGACAGAACCAAATTAATTTGGTGCTGTCTGTCATAGTAAACTAGACTAATCTATGTGGCCAGTCACTGACACAGTCGTTTGAAGCAGAAATATATGTGCGGCAAATGTATTGCTTTTCAGACATGGAAAGGGGATTAAAATTTATACTTCTTGGCTCAACCATTCATTGAAAATACACTGGGAATATATTTTATATCTAATGCAGAGACTATACAGTCAATGAAATTTCTATCTTTATGTAGTTATCTTTAGACCTTCTTACAGTAGGTCCAATAACATGTATTATTGCTATATATAGTACATATAAAATGCACTGATTGATAATACTGTCCTGACCTATACTCTCAGACAGTTCATACTAATTCAACTGTATACAAATATAGATACAGGTACACTGTCAAAGAACTCGCCATTTCAAATACAGAAGAAAAGTCTCTTGTATCTTAAGGGTCTGTGATCTTACACAGGTATGTGTTTGTTAGGTGCTGTAGTTAGAATCAACAATTCCTAAACATAAAAAGTGTAACAAGAAAGACATTACATTGTTCTTGTGTAGTTCTTTTCTTGGGATTGGTTTTAAAATGTTTTAGTAAAACTTCTTGGTGTGACCTCAAGTTTGCATCTACTCATTTTGTATGGTGTGTGAGTAAATAGCTTACCGGGCATTATAGAATTCCAGGATATATGTAATACATTTTTTTAATATACATATGCAAAGTGTTCTATTTTCACATGTCCCTTAAGGTACAAACAAAATTAAAGTTCTTCTTGAAGCAAAGCTATGCAAATTATTCAAGAATGTTATATTGTGCTTATTTATACAGAGTTTGTTAATGAGCTACTTGCTCCTTGTTAGTGTTGACAGGCATATGAGCGAGTGTCATGTGATGTGCGGGCTTTCAGTGAGTTGACTGGACAGTTTTATAGTGTCTATAATCATAACTACACAATATATCTGTTTGAGGCTGAGATCTGAAGGTAAGAACAAAGACATGCTATACATTAACATGAGGACCTATTTGGAACAAATGGGATAGCTGTATAGATGTGCATGAGTCAATCTTCTCCCAAAGCAGCCAGATAACACAACCATGCAGTAAAGAGATAGGGACCAAAAGCTGGAAATATATGTGTTGATTCCCAACGTTGCAGGTTGCTTATATATACACTGTGTCTTAATAAGCTGGGTACTCACTAGCTTGTGAGCATTAATTCAGTTCATTTCAGGATGCTTTATTGGTTTCTCAGATTGAAGCAGCAAGCCCCTACACACACATACATAGACACCTCACCTGCACACATTTAATTGATCCAAAAATACAGCTACAAGTGACAAACATGGTGTCACATGATTTGTTTGCTTGCAGTGGGTCTTTGTTGTTATTTGCACAAATGTAACCATTTAATTGTTTTTGCAGCCCATGTTTTTTCACCCCCCAATAATCAACATACAAAGTGTACAAGTCCATTTTAGCTCTGCGTGCAGAGTGTGTGTGTGTTTATGTTCAGCTTAACCTCTTACTAATCTCACTACTCACTGGGAACTCTGGTTCTTTTTGTTGTTTTCCCCAGTTTCTCTTCTTTTACTATCTATATTCATTTATGAAGAAGAGTAATAAAGTCTCTCCAAGGCCGAATTGGTGTCTACTCTTTTCTTTTCGCTGCCTTTACTGTATATGCAATCATGGTGTCAGACAAAATTGCTTTTGTATGTGCAGTCTTACGCTCCAGTACCTTGGGTGTTTACACAGTGCACGTTGTTAGTGAAATACCTTTTCTGCCTCTTACCCTTATCTTCATTTAAGCACACATCAACACCAGTCTTTATATATACATGTCTGTTGAGGATACAGTCCTTTGACTGACTACTCCTTATAATACAGACAATCTACAATCTAAATTTTATGCTGCTAAACCCTTTACGACACAGCAAAAAAGCATAACTGTGTGTATCTGTTCTTAATTGCCCTTTAAAATCCATATTCATCTAATTTGTTTCAATAAAATGTCTGACTTGTGTTTCGACAGCTTCCTGTGCAGAGAGGTTGAGCTGCAGACACTGCAGGAGCTTGTAGTGCGGTTGCCTAGCAACCAGATGTATAGTCTCAAATCAGAGCTGCAGACCCAAAAATATAAAAACACTCTTTTTTTAAATTACCAGGGTGGGGGTGTCCGTGTATCTGTGGACTATAACACATAAAACTCTTAATGCATAACACACTCAAAATGTAAAGTCTTGATCTGTGCAAGAAACAATTGTTTGTAAATTATTTTTCCATCCACCCATCACAATTAATGTGTCATGGAGCTGGAATATATTATCTAGTGTATTTCAGATGAAATAAACTAAGAATACAACACTGAAAATCTTTGTACTCATTTTCTCATGATTAAAAAGGCCATTGTTGTTTTTTTGTTCTGCTTTAAACCCAGCACAGATGTGAACACTGAGTGGTCAGAGCTCCAGTGGTCAGGGGTGTGGCCAACAGCATGAAGGAGTTTGTTTTAATATGTCCAGTTGGAAAATCCTCTGGGGAAATATCATGGATTCTGCTGCAGATGTTTGCATGCTTGGAATTGGGGTTGGGCCCTTTGATCTAAATGAAAATGCACCACAGAGGTTAATAGTGCGGTGAGTCGAAGTTCTGCTCAGAGAGTAAATCAGAAGCCGTTCCCATCTTTGGATTTTACCAGGTTCCCCTGCAGAGTCTACCTTCTGTGATCAGAGACATGGGAATGCCACAGCCTGTTGCCTTGATCCATCTTTCTTTAGGCACAGTCTGCAACCATTTGGCATCTCTAGTGGAAACACTCTGAGCTGGTGCCAGCAGTGGCAGACCACCAGTACCTTCACGCTTCCTCCCACAAAGCTCATTTTTATATCAACTCTGCTCTGTCATCAGTCTGTAGTCTCACCACTGACATTATTCTCTTTCAAATGCAAAACTAATAAACAATCAGCCAAACAATGGAAGATTTGCCACAGGAAAAAGTTCCACATCTCCCCAATCATGTTGCCTGACAATAGAAAAAGAAAAATTAAATTTAGTCACTGCTCACCTTAGAAATAAAATACAGTTTTAATCAGAACTTAATCAGATTTGCACGCACACACATAACTCACAGACTCACTGTTAAGATTAATCTAGGAGTAGATAACTGCGAACCCTGTAGTGCTGCCAAATGCAAAAGAGAGTAAACATGCAAATGTGTGCACTGTTATGTGAAGTTGTTTGGCTCCATCTTCACTGTGCCCTTCTGACCTGACTGATGCTGGGGAGGCTGGGACTCTGACCACTGACTGTGATCTGTCTGGCTCTGCTCTCTGCTGATGTTCCTAAGTTCTATTTGACTGTTCATGCACAACTCTGCCTGCCCTCAGTCTACATGAGATTGGTCAGACACTTTCTTTTATTGAGTTATTTCAGGAAACATTACCTGCCCTTACCAACATTTTCCAGGTTCATGCTTTAACAGCAGAGTAGGACTTGTTTCTGTCCAGAAGGCAAATGTGGTCCAATAATCAAATTCTGGACATTTTGATATTATTTGGAATATTTCCCCTTCTCTCTTGCAGTTGAAAACCGGTCCCTATTGAAAAGGTCATTGTTATTTTTTCTATTCTCTGTCTGGACTATTATTATTGTTATTATTGACCTTTATTTAACCCATTGAGACCCAGAGTAGGGACTCTTTTTCAAAAGGGCCTTAGATATCAGTTGCTTTATTTTTGTTGGTGAAACTACTTATGGTCAGTGTTTTGTCTTGCTGCTGGTTGTTTTGTGTTACCTTATTCAAAAGGCTTCAGGTTGTTAAAGTTGTTAAGCCTTATCTTTTCAGGGAATCTTGTTACAATGCAGACTTATTAAGAAAGACCTCAGACCAAGTTATATGACAGCTGAGTGACAAAATATTAATCACACAGGCCTTTTTGCTAGGCATGTACATATTAATCTGAGCCAATACTACATGATGTACACTATTATTGCAACATTATGACTTTACACCATTATTTGTACCTGTATTACCCATTGTTGTGAAACTAAAAATAGTATAAGGACAATTTAACATTTGCTAGAAAGAATTAAAAAGCAGTTAAAATGGAAGCGGTCTGTCTGTATTGGCAGTACAAATGTAGTATTTGTACAGTTATTTTTGTGGCCAATAGGTGGTGCATGTTGACACGTGTGGAACTGCAGGCCTCACATTTGCTGCTGCTGTGGCTCTGCAAGGCACCTCCAACACACACACAGCTTCCAAAAAAATAAATATACTTCCTGTGTCTTTTTATTGGCCATGTTGACCGACAGTCTCTCTGGAGTGTCTGCACTTCATATTCGTTATAACATCCTTTTGTAAGAAACAGGGGAAAGAATTTTTATAATAGTGGTGGTGACAGTTTTGTTGTTAAAACTAGTCAGGCCATTAATGAGGCAGAGGTGGACATTTTTGTGAAGCTAAACACACTTTGTCAGTGCAGGTATTGTCTTTATATTTGTCACAGCTCAAACCACAGCAAAGCTAATGTCTACATGGTAAATGCACCAGTCTTTTCCACATAAAACAGCAGCATCTAATTTACTACCTTCCAGTTGTTCCCTCATTAAAAACAAACTCCTACTGCAGATGCATTAAGCTGTCAGGTAGTTGAGCTGGGATCTTTCAAAGGTCTCATCACAGTTAAGAAGATCTGTCGCAGGAATATTCAGTAGATCTGCTACTAGCAGTGGTGGAAGAAGTACTCAGGTTGTTTATTTAAGTTAAAGTATCAATATCACAGTGTAAAAATATCACTACAAGTAAAAGTGCTGCAGTCAAATTGTTACTTAAGTAAAAGTACAAAAGTGTTAGCATTAAATATACTTAGTACTAAGTATAAGTACTTATAAGTACTTAAGTACTAAAAGTACTCATTATGCAGAATTGCACAGTTCATATTAATGTATATCATATTAGACTATAGTATTATTGTGCTCAGAACATTTAATGATACAGCTGGTAAATGTAGAGCTGATGTTAAATACCTTATATGCTTATACTTTGAAGCACTTTACATACTGGGTAGCTTGTGAATTTCCCATCAGGGATCAATAAAGTCTTATGATTATACTGTATGTCGCTTAATTAATCACAGACTGAAATGTAACTAGTAACTAAAGTTGTGAAATAAATGTAATAAGTAAAAAGTACAATATTTTTCTGTATTAAGTTTGAAGTAGCAGAAAATGAAAATACTCAAGTACAGATGCCTCAAAATTGTACTTAAGTATAGTACTTGAGTAAATTTACTTACTTTCCCACCTCTGATTATTAGAGCTCGTAGTACAATACCTCAGGGTAAATGTGTACAAGTGTTTTTAAAACCCCAGACATGCTAACATGATGCTTCTATCAGTTAGATGGAATGTAAATAATTGTTTTGTGGTTAAAATAATTACAAACTGTCTCAGTCACTAGTGAAATTGAAAGTACAGTTAGGACTCACAAGCTATTTAAGACCCTATGTGTCATGCCTTCTCAGGCTAAACTCTCCATGAGCCACAGGAGCCAATAAAATACTGCCTCATTCAAGCTGCAGTCACTTGGTACTTTATGTTTTCAGATGCAAAGAGCCACTACATTCCTGTATGCTTTATGTAGTATATGTGAATAGTATGCAAGCTGGCAAACAAAGTGAATTAAATGTAAAGAGAAGTCAGTACACTTGTTCTCTGAACAGTCAACAAAAATTACAGCAGGCCTTAACACAACTTAAAGGATTAGACTGGTCAGTGGCCAGGTAGTAATGTTAGCATTATTTAAAATGAACTATGGCACAGGAGATAGGAAATACATATGGTGCTAAAATAAAATCTTTTATTTGCCATGCCATTATCCAGAATGTGATGATAATGTCAATCCCTTGTTGAATGTTCATGTGGATTGTTGCATGAGACAACACAAAAGCACTTTTAATTTGAACAGATAGCCGCTTTGCATTTATGGCTTTCATCAACCACAGACTGAATCGTTTCAAAATCTCACTGAGAAACTCTTTTTGAATGTAAAACCTTTATTTGGTGGAGATTTATGACTTTTGTCAGACAGCAGTGGTACACTGCAATTCACAAGTCCGATCATGCTACTTCTACCTACTCCAGCCAATACCTGGGGGAGACAGAAGGCTTTGATGCCTTTTCTGACAAAGAGTGAGTGTTTAATATGTTCTGTATTTAATAAGTTTTTACTTACTTTCCCACCTCTGATTATTAGAGCTCGTAGTACAATACCTCAGGGTAAATGTGTACAAGTGTTTTTAAAACCCCAGACATGCTAACATGATGCTTCTATCAGTTAGATGGAATGTAAATAATTGTTTTGTGGTTAAAATAATTACAAACTGTCTCAGTCACTAGTGAAATTGAAAGTACAGTTAGGACTCACAAGCTATTTAAGACCCTATGTGTCATGCCTTCTCAGGCTAAACTCTCCATGAGCCACAGGAGCCAATAAAATACTGCCTCATTCAAGCTGCAGTCACTTGGTACTTTATGTTTTCAGATGCAAAGAGCCACTACATTCCTGTATGCTTTATGTAGTATATGTGAATAGTATGCAAGCTGGCAAACAAAGTGAATTAAATGTAAAGAGAAGTCAGTACACTTGTTCTCTGAACAGTCAACAAAAATTACAGCAGGCCTTAACACAACTTAAAGGATTAGACTGGTCAGTGGCCAGGTAGTAATGTTAGCATTATTTAAAATGAACTATGGCACAGGAGATAGGAAATACATATGGTGCTAAAATAAAATCTTTTATTTGCCATGCCATTATCCAGAATGTGATGATAATGTCAATCCCTTGTTGAATGTTCATGTGGATTGTTGCATGAGACAACACAAAAGCACTTTTAATTTGAACAGATAGCCGCTTTGCATTTATGGCTTTCATCAACCACAGACTGAATCGTTTCAAAATCTCACTGAGAAACTCTTTTTGAATGTAAAACCTTTATTTGGTGGAGATTTATGACTTTTGTCAGACAGCAGTGGTACACTGCAATTCACAAGTCCGATCATGCTACTTCTACCTACTCCAGCCAATACCTGGGGGAGACAGAAGGCTTTGATGCCTTTTCTGACAAAGAGTGAGTGTTTAATATGTTCTGTATTTAATAAGTTTCCAACAGTTTTATATTAAAATGTTTGATCTTATCTGATTCAGGCTTCAAAGACATTTTTATTAGGAAAACTTCAGTAGTTGATATAAAGACTATGAGGTGCCCTAAGTGCCAGATAGTCTCAGGACAAAAAGGAAGTGGAAAATCAAGGCAAACCTTTAGATTGAGGGATGTGTTTTGCTGTTATCACATCAAAGATTATTCTATTACAAGATATACTGAAAACATGGTTACAGTTCCTTCAACAGGTTTTCACAAATGTTCCTGGTTTGACAATGGGAGATCTACTGGGTAACTACCATAGCTGCACAGCTCCACTGATAAAAACCCAGTGCAACTGTTTCAGTAATTGCAGCATCTATATCAGTAACTGTGGACAAATCTTTTCATTTCCTATACATGATTTAAGTCCTACTGTACAAAAATGGCCTTTGCTGTAGGACTCATGCATTTCCATTACAACATCTTTTGATCTTAAGATTGCAGTAATCAAGATCCCTATTCATTATATTCAATTTATTGCGCAGTTTCATTGTTCTCAGTATAATGTCTAAAGATCCAGGGAGCAGTTTGGCCTCAGGACATAGTGATTTTTAAACATCCAGTATCCTGGGAGTGTTTGCAGCCATTGCACTGAACAATAGCAAGCACTGTCTGAAGTC
>NW_018127966.1:1698061-1716246 GCF_001952655.1 Monopterus albus
TTCCAAAGTCGGCTTTGCTAGACCAAAAGCATCATAAACATCTCAACAACACCTGCCCTATTTCAGTGCATTCTTCTTTTGCCTCAGTTTTAAGCATACAGCATCCCTGTTGCAGCTTCCCTTTTATTCCCAACATTCCACAGTCCACCTATCATTTGTGTAAATATAGCACTGTGACATGATCCTCCTTATCTCACTGGGACCAGCTGTTTGTGGTTAGCGAATCACTGGTCAATATTTCCCTTTATATACACCAATGAAAAGAATCAACTACACACTGTCAATAGGGGAACCCACTCATACAGTCCACTGCTAGGTGTTGTTATTTGAGGAGTTACAAATAAAGTTGCATGAATATGTGCCAACACCTGGAATTTTTGTAAGGTCATCTCCCCTAACAACTGCTTAGAGGAACACAGCTGGTAACCAAAGTCAAGCTCATTCCTTAGCACCAGACAGGGGATTTGCTGATGAAACGTTACCACAGAACATAAACTGAACAAACAAGGAAAAAAGTAAAGTTAGTTAAGGAGACTGGCAACATAGACAAACACATGGCATCTGATGTCTTTGGTCTCCCATCAAAGTACATGTTGCCCACCACTATGTTTCAGAAACAGTGGTATGTTTAAACATTGTTCTTTCTTCCTTAAAAGGAGACTGGCTGGTCTATGTTTATAAGGTTATGTGATGGAAGAGTTTACTTTAGCTTCACTCAGGACTTAATTTGAAATACTTGTCTACATTGTTACAGGGAGAGGAAACAGAGATAGCCTGATGGTTTCAGAGCTCTGCTTTGCTGTGTGTCTCATTAAAAGAAACAGGCTATTTAAGGGCTGCTTTTAATTCCTACTTTATGCAGTGTGCTGGGCTGATTTTAAGTAAAGACAAACATTTGCTTTAGATTAGTGCTGTGCTGATGCTATCAGCACTGAATGCACTGATGTCGGGTGTTCATTGGTACCTTGCATAATTATAAGTAATGTTGTGTTGAGATTTTCCAGAAGCTGAATGACTGGAAAGTCTGCAGAAAAGAAGAGGCCCCACATCATCAGCCAAAACTGGTTTCCTAAATCTGTACACCTTTGCTACTAGAGTGTAAACTGACCTCATCCGTTGTGTTTTTTTTTTCTCCCAGTCACCACATCAGTTGAGTAACTTTTTAAAGAAGTGCCTCAACATGAATGGGACATTTTGTGGACTGCTGACTGGGACCTGTACTGTGCCTCACATGTGGTCGGTGACCCTCATTCAAACAGTGTTAAAAAACGAAAACAGGATGAGTAAACCGTTTGACGCCCATTTGTGCATGCGACTAATAGTGAGGCGAAGGGGCAAGTCCGGGCATGTAGAAAAGAAAATAATTCCCTGATGGCCAGCGTCTTCTGTGCCTGCTGTGTTCAGTTTATGATCTAATGCTCAACTCTTGAAATACAAAACAGATTTGCAAATAACAACCTTTCACACAACCTTCTATTTTTCATTCTTCCTGTGAAACTAGCATTTGTATGGACAAAGGGTTCTTCAGTAAATATAATAATAGAATTTTTACCCCCTTTTGGTTCAACACTATGGTTTCACAAAGAGAGATGCGATTAAAACAGTTCCTCTTAATTTAATTGTGTTTTTTTTTAGCAGTTTTTCATGACCAGGATTTAACTTGGGATAATTGTCACTTCTGAGATCTTTGTAGATAACAGACAGAAAGTGGCCTTAGTAGGCATCAGTTTCTGTCTAGGGTGTGTGACAGAGAGCCCCTGTGTTTAGCTAATACCCTACTCTGATGTAAAAGCTAACACAGAGTGGAGGTGAGCTCTCTCTTTCTGTAAGGATCATGTCCTAACTAGTTGAGTCAGGGAGGCAGTCACTGTGGCTAACTTAAAAAGATAGAGGTGAAATCTTTGAGCAGAATGTGTATTTAACATGTTAGATTAAATTAAAGGGAATAGACTGTACTCAGGATCATGATAAACAAAATCTGTTACTAAAAATCAAACAAACGAAAAGACAACTTCTGATCTCTTCTGTTAGCTTCTCTCATTAACCTCCTACACACAACCCCAGCGCATTAATTTGAATAAAATCTTTCAAGAAAGATTTGAAGTGAATCAGGCAGCATTGTTCTCATTTCAGCAGCTGGCATGGCCTGTGGTAATTATCAACACCAACTCAGTCAATTATGTGCTTTAGACAAAATATGAATCATAGTTCATCATTCCACCCACATCTAGGTGGTTGATTTAAGAGCTAAACAGATTGTAACACAAAATTCATACACATACAGAATGAAACATCCAGTATATAAAACTAAACAATCTTAGTATGTACGTGTATTTCTAAGTTGTAAAGTGTGGGAGAAAGACTAATGAGCTCCATGCTCCAGCTGAAGTGTCAGGGAGAGTCAGGTTGGACGTCTGTCCATGTCACCAGTGTGTTGGGATCTAGATCCCCTGACCACCATGGGGATCTCCCAGTGAATGATTACCCACAGAACCCCGGGAGATCATGTGACCTAGGGCCATGCACACCCTGCACCTATATGCTCACAGCATACAGTATTACTCAACAGCTCATGGCATTTTGGCATCTACCGCTCCACTTAGCTTGCAGGTACAATTACCTGCTTTTTTCAAAAGAGCATTTATTTGGTATCAAGTAGTTATTTTAACTTCTACAGTCCCATAAACTAAGGCAGATACGAATTGCATTTTAATATTTATTATATTCAGTGCAACTTTGCTGCCTAACTGTCACAGAAGACTTATTCTGACTTACCAGAAAAATCAAAGGTACAACTCAAAACACTGGCTTCGTTCCATGTCAGTGAGCTAGCACGCATAACAGTATACTGTACAACAAAGGTGAGTACACCCCTGCTCACTAAAATGTTAATTACAAAACATTTTATACGCTGCCCAAGAAGAATAAAGCCAATTAATTAAAAAAATACGATCTGACCCGACTAAAGTATAATAAAGGATCCATGTTTAAAGAGTAAACTGCAACAAAAGCAAGAACAGCCATTGTAAATGAGATCCCATTCTTTTTTCATATTTTGTTATGTCCACCTTTGGAGACATGGATGATAACAGTCATCACATCTGTGGTGAGATGTTCTGCTTTTCTTCACATGAATCATTTCAGCTTCTCATTCCAAAGTCAGGGACATTCCTGGCCATGTTATAGTTTTCGCTTGTTTCTTTAAAAAGTGTTTCATTTTTTTTTATTTTTATTTTTTATAATTGCGGTGTATTTAGGATTGTTGTCATGCTGGAAAATTCTTCTCCTGCCAAGCTTCTTGAGACTAGGAGTCATCTTTTCATTCATTATCTGGGTATGCAAACCTGCATTCATAGTGCCATCTGTAAAACATTTCCCCTACCCCCTTTACGCTCATGCAGACCTATAATCAGCACTCTCCCTTCTCCATGTTTCACTGCCAGCACTATGCAGTCACTGCGGTAGTCCTGGCCAGGTGCACGTCAAACATCCTGGACCCCATCTGATCCAGGCTCATTTATCTTGCTTTATTTTGACCAAAGAATGTGCTGTCAGTATTCATTAGGCTTCGTCTCATGTTCACTGGTAAAATTTAATCTTACACTTTTGTGCAACAATTTTTTCTTCTTCAACCCTGTCAATGTTGACAGATCCATGCATGAAGTTCAATTCATTATTCATATCTAACACGGACATTGGATAATGTTTTTTATGCTGTCTCCTTGCAGTAATTTGGTAGTTATCACATTTTCCTCTACCTCCGAACCACAGGTGCAAGTGTGTTTCACCTTATGTTCAGTAGCTTCTGATGGACCCTCTCACATCTTTATAAAGTCTGTTGCATTAGACACAGTTCAGGCCAAAATGGCCAAAGCTGAGGTGTTCACAGGTGTATTTGTAACTTTGTCAACCTTGAGTGGAAATCACAACTTAAAAATAATACAATTTTTTAAATCAGTGTTATTGGTATACTGTAACTAGACTGACTGTTCTGGCTTGGGGCCCAGGCATCTTTAGTTTTACTCAGAGAAATGGAAAAAAGAATATTTCAGTCATTCATATTTATTTTGTTGCCATTCAGACTATTAAAATAGCATACCAATGACTAAAAGAAATGACTGCTGTTTTTCACTTAGTTTTAATTCATCATTAGAGGCTGACAACGTTTACCTTCAGGGTTAGCAAAACACCTAATTAATTGGATGACAGGAATCATTGACTTTTGACCAGACTTCCTATTAAGGATGCATTTCCCTCATGGCCGTTGGTGGGTTTTGATGTTTGCGACTACGTATTAGTGTCTGCTGTGCGAGTCTTGTCAGAGCTCATCAATCCCGATACCGAGGTATATCTACAACGCTGCCACCATGTTGCTTGTGTGTGTTGTAGCAGATAAGCTGTGCCATTAATGTAGCTCACATGATCATGGGCTAAACGTGCTTGGGCATAGCGTGACCCATCCAGTCAGAAGTGATATGATACATTTAAAACAGAGGCGGTGACAGCTTGCCTAAATCAGAAACAGTTTACCCCTGATGACTTTTTTTAAATTCAGTGATGATCATTGAATGTTTGATTGCATTGTGACCCACAGCTGTGACAGCATCTAAATATTAAATTTTAAGGTAATTTTCTAGTATTATCACTCTATCAGTTTGATAAGATTGTATGTATTAGATGTATTACAGAGATTAGGGTAACGACCTTTCTTGGTGTGGTAAGGTGGAATGGTAAAACACTGGATATAATGAGGATAAGGCTGAAATGGGAGATACAATATCTGTCAAATGATTTAACCTACAGTATACTGTATATTTATGGTTGAGCTCTCCTCTGTTGTGGTG
This sequence comes from Monopterus albus, assembly GCF_001952655.1. Classification (NCBI taxonomy): domain Eukaryota; kingdom Metazoa; phylum Chordata; class Actinopteri; order Synbranchiformes; family Synbranchidae; genus Monopterus; species Monopterus albus. The sequence continues at coordinate 1,702,906 of NW_018127966.1, forward strand.
CTTTGTAAATAATTTCCTGACCCATGATTAATACTATGCTAAAGTTGTGGACCTTACAACAGGGACACCCAGTTCTCCAAAAACCCCTAGTGCAGCAGCACCCTGTAAAACATAGTGTGTGCACTTATCCATTTGGCCTTTCCATCCATATACTGTGAAACAATTAGGAATGCTGGAGATGTTATCTGGATGAGGCTATCGTATTTTCCCCCATCTGTCTGTGCTCAGAGACCCGGCACAGTTATAAACGATCTGAAGTTGCAATCGATTCCCAGGTTGCACGTCAAAATTTATAGTCACTTTCCAGTAACGGTAGATTGATAGTGCAAATGCGAGGACTATGCAATGGCTGTAGTGAATCTAGGACTTCATCTTGTAGGTAAACCAAAGGAATATAGAACACTTTCTGGACTGCATTTAGCTTTTTTGCAGCATTGGAGAATAACTCAGAATAAGTTTTTCTGAGGGATGCTTTGATATTTTCACATGCGTTTTTTTTTTTTTTAAAGATTTTATTGTTTCAAAATTGGCCAATCTCAGCCGGCAATCAGGCGAAGGCGGGGTACACCCTGGACAGGTTGCCAATCCATTGCAGGGCTAACACATAGATGAACAACCACACACACTCACTCCTAGGGGCAATTTAGAGACACCAATCAACCTAAGCTGCATGTCTTTGGACTGTGGAAGGAAGCCGGAGTACCCGGAGAGAACCCACGCAAGCACGGGGAGAACATGCAAACTCCACACAGAAAGGTCCCGGGTGGGGCCCGAAACCAGAACCTTCTCGCCGTGAGGCAATGGTGCTAACCACTGCGCCACCGTGCTGCCCTACTGTATATTCACTTACCAAGAATGTAGTCCAGGAATATTCATCAGCAATGGGAAATGACAAAGATACAGTATGTTCAAACTTTAAAACCGCTGTTGTTGCAGTAACTGACTAAAGTGCTGGTGGTTGAGATTTCAGACAGGGCCAGAGGGTTTTTAGGCTCTTGGGAGGAGACAAATATGACATGTTGCGTTTATTCTCAGCATTCTGCAAAACAAGCAGAAAGACAGTAAGTGAGCAAACATCTAAGCCTGAATCTAAAGTGGAAATCACTGAAGACTCATAACAGGATATTAGAATGTAATGTGAATGGAGGACAAAGGCATAATTTGACATTTTGGAAAATACAGTTGTTTTACATCTTTAAAGTTGGTAGCTCACTGATTAACAACATGCCTTTTGCCAGAAAACCAAGACACTTCAGGAAGTTAATTAGCAAGATGTAAATGTATCTGTTAGCAGGTAAACAGATGACTAAACACTTTTTCTTAGAAAGTAACAGGTGTGTAAACATTTTCTGTTCGCAAGTTCACAAGGGAGTAAGCAGTTTTGCAGATTAATAGGTGAATAAACAGTCTTTGCAACTAAATCCTGTAGGTGGGTAAGCAGCCTTTTCACAGAGCACAGCGCCAGTGACAACAAAGGGACATAAGAGGGCAAAAGACGGTGTCCAGAAACAATTCAAAACAGGTAGAGTATTTAAGGCAACCAGAGAAGGCAGGAGGCAAGCTACGGACCAGACCTAGGGGAATAAAAGCAGTCCAAACAGGGAAATCCAAATGGGCAAACAGAGTGCAGGCCCAAAGGCAGAAGTAGGTCAGTAACAGGTAGCACACAGAGAGCCAGGCAGACAACACAGCAGGTAAGTTGGCAAGAAAATCTGAAGTGTAAGTGACACAACAATCATGCAAGGAATGAACACAGAAGGCTGGAAATAAACTAGCTGGTTGATTGCTGATTGAAAACAGGTGAATGTAATCAGTGCAGCAAAGCTGGGACTGACAAGTGCTGGATTGGAAGGGGAAGTGCACCAAAATAAAAGTCAGAAACAGTAAGTCAGCATGGCATCTCTGTAACAAAATAGTGGCTGATAAGTTCAAATGGATTTATACAGGCAATGAAGGAACCAGATTAGATTTATAATTGCTCATTATTAAGTTGCATGGAGGTGTAGCATGGTAACTCTTTTCAGCTATTCAGATATGCAGAGGAAAGGTCAAGGCTGCAATTTATTATAGGTTAGTCCTGTGATTTCGTAAAATAAGTCTTTGTAGGAGAAGATGTTGGAGCTGAGTGTGTTGGCATAAAGATGATTCATGTTTAGAGAAGTCAGGAAAAGCCTTTGGTCAAAGTAAGTGTCAATCTTCTGAAGTATTAAAGGAAAGTGAGATTCTGTGATGCTGTTATTTTGATGACTTCTGTGGTTTAATTGCTGCACTACCTTCTGTTATGCAATGCACAGTTTAGATTTTCTTTTCAGAGAGTTTGAGTTTCTGTTCACATTGCCCTTTTCTTTGTCTGTTCGGCCCAAAGTGGCTGTTACCATTCATGGTAAGTATTCAGTCAAACTTTTTTGATTGGATATTTTTGTAACTACAATGTACACTAACAGGTTATTTCTCTAAAACCAGTGTGCAGCCTAAGAGTTGTTTTTTTCCCTCAAACAAAACAAATTAAAATCCTGTCTCTTGTGTTAAGTACAGATGCTTAAATTGCGCCATGATGCTGTGGTCTAGCTTGATTATGGCTGCTTTGGTTACACAGTGAAGGAGGTAATGAGTAGAGGGGCATGCTGGTGAAGGGTGAAATCATCAAGTGCTGGTCTGTAGTTACTCACATCCGCTCACACATACTGTGTCACATCTTGTGCCAGTACAGTGAGGTTTCCTCTGTAAAGAAATGCTGCACTGACTAAGGAAAGCAGGCGGTCTGTTTAATATTATAAAAACCGCACTGGGAGCCGACAAGTTTATGCAGTAGCATCTGGCGTCACCGCAGATGCCTGCCAGGCTGAACATTAGATCAGAATAATTGGCCAGGACAGCAGTGAGAAATGTGAACCTCCTCCTGGGTGACCTGATGTCCTGGGGGGGAAGAATGAACAGCAACAACGCTGCTCGGTATCTGATGAGGAGATTGTGGAATACAGAAGAAAAGACTGTGCTCAAGGGAGATGTGTTCATTATTGAAATATTTGGATAAAAGGTGATGTGAGGGGGAAAAAAAAAACAGAGTAACTCACAAGTACAAAACCCTATGGACACAGTTACAAATATGGCAAATGATATTCTTTAAATCATTCAATCATTAGAGAAGCAAAGGCAATTCCTCATCTTCTCCATCTTTGTTGAGTTTGTTCAGTGTTCATCATTCCCAGCACTGTACCTCCAATTAGAAATGGAAACATTTATTTTTCATGTTCAGTACAATGAAATGCACAAAAGTAGAGATAAATAGCTTTGGCATACAGAAAATGAAACACATCCATGACATGGTGAAAAAAATGACTAACAGTGGAAATGCAGACTAATACTACAGCAAAATGACATATGTTGTAAACAAGACAATTTGGACCAAAAATTCCCTTTTTTAAGCAAATAAATATTTATTATGAACAGTTTAAAATGCAGGAAGATTTGCTTGATGCTAGGTATTCCTGAAGCAAACAGGCTTGTAACTTTAATGTTGAAACGGGTTTAATGCAGAGCTGTAACGAACAGCACCCAGCTGGTTCTACATGTGCAACTTTTATCTTTTCCATGAGAATCTTTGGTAGAAAAGACACAATAATACAGAAAAGCAAATGAATTATTTACACATAATAGAGTCTCATTCTCATGGCATTTTGGTGATACAGTGGCTGCATTTCACCACACATTACATTTGTGGTAAAACAAGAGAAGAGAAAGGTAGAAGTGCTAATAAAAACACCTTCCTTTGCCTTGAATGTAATAATAGAGGAGCAGAGGGAGTAAGGCGGCTGGAGCCAGCTCACTAATAGACATAAAGAAATACATGAACAAAGAAGCTCCCATTTTCTATGACATTATCAGCCCACTCTGGGACAACTTTAAAAAAGACCTTAAGAAGAACAGACAAAAGGCCTCAACATTCTTATCTCTGCAGAGCTGAAGAAAATAGTCTTCAGAGCACAAAGGTAATAGTCCAGATCGGCTCCAGTGAATTTTTGTCTCTTTAAATGTACTAAGAGCACAGTATTGATATTCCACAGCAGTCAAATCCATTCAGAAGATTTATTAGATTCCAGTCTGTTCTGCTCCATCCAATTAGAAAAGGACAACAGGATAAAGGGAGAATCTTGTTGGCTCCCAGTGGGAGGGGATGAGATACAGAACTTTGCAGCAGCGGCAAATGTTCATTTCCAAAGTCCTGTGCGATTCCAGTGGCAGCTATTAGACATCAGAGGTCAGTCCTAGTCGTCTTTACACACACAGGCACACTCCTCATGGTGCTCCAAGGGAACATCAGACAAGGACTTCTGCAGGCCTCTTCCCCCACTGCGATGTTTCAACAGCAGAACCTGCCAAAAACAAAGATGCTAATCAACAGCTGGACATCAAAACATGCTCAGTGGGGAGGAGAAATCAACCGCTTTGTTTACCCATTATTTTTCAAATGTATCAGTCTTTACCTTGTTTCGAGTTCACTAAAAGGACAAAATGGACTTTTCTTTGCAAAAGAGTAATTTGTTAAATTTAGTGGCTTAATCTCATCAGATGCTTAGATTTCCATGTTTTTGATCTCAGTATTCATGCCATCTTATGGTCAAAAGTGCCAAATTATTCAGACATTTTGTGATCAAACTGATATTTACCTCATGGTATTTCTTTGTGACCCTGGTGGGAACACACTGGCAGTCGTAGCAGCGGTGAGAGCAGCAAGCACAGTTTCCACCACAGCGCTTCACCAGGAGGCAGCTGGGCCAGAAAATGGCATCTGTTCTTTTTAGCTCCTCACGCAAAGATACAGAGAAGTTACGTGGAGAGCAGCTGTATAGTCGAACTTCTTCCCTCAACAGATTGAGATCAGCTCCTCCTCAAAGACACAGAAAAGACATAATCAGAATCACTTCATGTCGAAACAAACTAACTGCGTTTTTCATATGCAAATATATAAATACAAATAGCACACTTAGGCAATCTGAGGCCTTTCTAATATTCGTACTTTATTTTATGTTATGTTTAATTGTAAACAGTTACATGTAACGTTGACTGTATTTAACTCAGCATGATTAATGTACAATGCCCTACCTCTGGCTTTCTTGTTGTGGATGAAGGATTTCCCTAGCACATGCCACGTAGGTTTGTATAACTCCTCCATATCCAGCTGCCATCGTTCTGGCTCCAAGTATTTCATGACCTCCTCCACTGTGCTCAGCCCTGCCACAACTTCTGACAACTCCTCAACACCCTGCAGTGTTGGAGGAACCGCTGCAGGAATGTCAGGCTCTGATACACTCTGCAGGAAAACCAGCAGATGAAAGGTCATTTATACAGTGCATAGAGAAAAATGTATAAGATGTAGGGTTCAGCTTTTATATGTTTTTTTAAAGACCTGTATACTGAACAAGTCTTTAAACAAACAATAAAATGTGTGTGTGATTGTGTGATGTTTAAATCTTCTTTTCGCTGCACAAAAGTCCCTCAGCATCACAAAGTTTGTCCAAAAGACTACAGGCATGTATAGTAGTCTCCACGTCCAAAACAACCTCACTCATTCATCAGCAGCTGCCCGGTGATACTTAGAATCGCTTTCTGTGACATTCTACAACTTGTAAACTTTTGTTCCTGTAGGGTACAAATACTAAAACAAGACACTTACTATACACAGAAGAAACAGCTTTGTCAGCAGTAACATGATGTGTTTTATGTCTGCAGCACAATGTGAATGTGAACTGTTGAAATATAAAAGGAAAGGGAGTTTGACTTATTTTATGTCATGGTAAAAAATTGGGTTTAAATTGGGTTCATGCTCATTAAATGCTACACTGGTTCAGACTTGAGTGGAGAAAAAAAGAAACCATTCCAAGCCTACTGGGACCCAATTTAAACTCTTTCTCTGCTAATGTGTAGAAGTACTGTGACTACAAACCCTGAACATTACAGACAGACATTTTACATTAAAGCTTCCCCACACTGGATGTAATGGGTGACCGTTGTCTAAGTGTGAGAGCTGATGGAAACCCTACTCCTCCAGAAACAAAATTCATATTTTAATATTCCTCCCAGAGGCTCATTTGTCAACTGCAGCCAACACTGTGGAAGCGCTGGGTGTGTTCCTGCCTCCAGAGGTTGCCTAACAGTAAAATGTAACACTTACTAAGCTGCTTACACAAGCAACTTATGGGGTTGTTTTTTATAGATAAAGGCCAAATGGAAGGACTGGAAATTGTACATTTAAATAATTAGGCAAACTATTTTCTATACGGCAAATAAAGATACAAACTCACAAACACAAGGATTTTCTACAGTTGTTGACCTACAAAGTGCACACATTTGCAGTTTGTCACTGCAACTAAAAAAGTCACCTCTTTAACATAAATACAGATTTAATTTTTTACAGTAACTTTACCCTGATATTCTTCCTAACTTATAGGTGTAATTGCATTTCTAATCTCAGGTTCAGAAAAAATATCAGCAATCAAATCTCATCATGCATCTGAATTCCAGTAGTGTCTGTGGTACTGGATGTATCTGTTCCATGCACTGCTGTTGTAGGAGTATGGGAATTATTTGCATAATTTTTCAAACGTGATTACATCCCTGTCACCTCTTCTGCTCACTTTACATAACAGTATTTGTCCTTGTAGCTCCTGTAGGTAACAGTATTATTTGTTTCACACTTCCAGTTCTCCAGGCTGCAGAGAGCAGTCAAAGAGACTGATACCTGGGGTGTTGGTCTTCAAGAGGCTAATCTGTTAAAGCTTTCAGTCCTGTGATGTTACGTTTGTCCAACACGTCAGCCTGCTGGTCACTCTAATCTTATGTGACTGACAGATAGAAGGCAACATTGTGACACTTTAAAAAATGCAGCCTTGTGGAGCATTGAAAACAGGCTGCCGACAGCTGGGTCTTAAAGCTTTTGGAGCGACAGCAATGCTTGAAAAGAAAAAGAAAATGATTCCAGGAATCTGGATCTTCCCTTTGATGACTTATAACAGAGAATTAGAAAGGAATCCACTAAGAAATGAGGGTTAGAAGAGGAAAGGCTTTCCTTTCATCAGAGGCCATGGCACTGACATAGCGAGGATTTGTGGTTAAGTTCTTTGTTTTCTACAGTACTGACTACTTATTCTAAAAATGTCAGTGTTCATGGCACTTTAAAAACCACAGATAAAAGTTATCAGTTAAGAAACTTATATAATTTTATTTCAAAGTGTTTATTTCACAAGGTTACAGGTATTTAACCATGAGTATTTCCAACCATGAAAATACTCTAGCTGGGTACCACAAGAAGAAGCAACAACATTTCAAGTGGATATAGTCTTTTCCACTTTGGCTAGGCACATATTAAAGAAATTAATTGGTGAAATACATCAGCAAGTGTATTGGCATGTTCACACTGAATAACAGGTATAACGCAGCGAAGACCCAGCACCCTATGTAAGATAATTCCAAGTCCCTTTGGTGTAGACTTTAAAATAAGATGGCAGTGGTTTGATATGGCTGCACCACAGGTCACAAAAATACATAGCTGTGTTCATGCCACAGATCCGAGTCATTATAATGAGGCTGTTTTTGTAAAGACCAAGCATATCTTTGGTTTATTTGGCACCTACTGTGATAAACAGACACAAATGTGGAAGGAACATTTATGGAGAAAGGCTGGGTCATACACTGTTGCGCCACAGAAGTATACTGTAAGTGAATTAAACAGCCCTTTCTCTGAGCAGAAGGAATAGCTGTGATTCTTCTTTGCTGCGCCTTGGCAGTGGCTAACAGCATGGACTGGAAGCTATTAGCAGCTTGTGAATGTCGACGGTGCAACACTCCACCAATTAGCAGTGCTCTGCAAGCTTGGCTTCAGATAGGGAAGCAAAACAATCCTTCAGAGACACATCAAGCTGGTGTGAATAAAGCTATAAGTAGCAGATAAGAGCTCTCATTAAAAAAAAAAAAATCAGGAACAAGTACTTAAATGGACCACTGACTTTAACTGGCATATGGTATCTGTATGTGAGGTTTTTTCACAAAGACATGATGTATGAACACACATGGAAAAAAAACAAATTGACTAGAGAAAGTGAACACAGCTCTTTCTAATTAAGCTCATTGAGGGGCCATAAACAATTAGTTGTAAATCCATATTTACAACCATTATGGGTTTAAACAGCCAATATGTTTTAAAAAGCAGTTTCTAATCATCATAACTAAAGCACAAAGTTGCCATTTATATTTTATTAAGTGTTTAAACAACACAAAGAAAAATAAAAAGGATTGAAACCCAGTGAGTGGAACAGCGTTCGACAAAGGTTTGGTAAAGGTTCAAAAACAGGATGCTGATCTGACACAAATGTAGGGATGACAGATGCACGTTGGCCCACTGAGACCTGAGGTCAGTCCAGGTCCTGGTGCAGTTATTTTCATTGTGTCTAGGTGTCTGACAGTATGAAAACAAAGGCTCAATCATATACAAAGCTACTTGTTTCCTTCTAGAAACAAGTACATAGACATAGGCAAGGACATACATTTCACAGGGAGAAGAATGTCCTGAGTCCAACTGTCCCCTTCATTAGCGGAGCAGTGTTGGAGGGACTGGAGTCAACATTGAGGAATTACGAATTTAGTTTTTTTTATGTAAGAGAATTCTAAATGCACAATGTGAAACTTGTAAACCTCCATCCATCCATCCATTTTCCTCTGCTTATCCGGGACCGGGTCGCAGGGGCAGCAGTCTAAGCAAAGATGCCTAGACTTCCCTCTCTCCAGACACTTCCTCCAGCTCCTCCGGGGGAATGCTGAGGCGTTCCCTGGCCAGCCGAGAGACATAGTCCCTCCAGCGTGTCCTGGGTCTTTCCCGGGGCCTCCTCCCGGTGGGACATGCCCAGAACACCTCCCTAGGAAAAAAAAGTTTGAAATATCCAATAAATTTCGTTCTACTTCATGATTGTGTCCCACTTGTTGTTGATTCTTCACAAAAAATTACAGTTTTATATCTTTATGTTTGAAGCCTGAAATGTGGCAAAAGGTCGCAAAGTTCAAGGGGGCCGAATACTTTCGCAAGGCACTGTAGCACCTAGGATCACTCGGGTACTCAAACCCCTCCACCACAATAAGGTGGTGGTTCAAGGAGGGGACTTGTAAACCTGATTACATTATATTTCCAGCCAGTTATTTTTACATGTCAAGCTGTAGCTCAGATGGAAGAGTGGGTCATTTAGAAACTCCTGCATTAATAACTAAACTATACTTGTACAGAAATAAATGCCTAACAGGCAGCTAAAAAAAAAAGCTGCCAAGCCAGGCTAAGAGTATCTAAGTATTATTTAGAAACATGGTGGCGTTCTGTTGACAGACCGGTCATCAGGATTGCAGTGTACAGCTGAATGTATTTGCCATTTGATGCTACAAGGCTGAATGTTTTTTTCCCATGTGACCTGAGAGATAATCTTGTAATATACAGTACCTCTTATCACTACCAAGCGTTCTGACCCCCCCAAGAACTAACCTTGTTTTTAAGCTGTGATTACCTCATTTCCAGCTTTCTTTGTTCTTATAAAGCACAACCACATGAACTTATTTCTGGTATCTAAAATGACAGGTTCAGCTAACTATGTTGAGATGACAATTCTGAAATAGCATCGCGGGAGAGGTCTGGAAAACAATATCTTCTCTTTCACATGGAGTTGCAAACCACTTCCTTGCACAAGAGAACTTTGAGTAAGCAGCAAGGTCTGCTTTGCGTGAAAAGAGTATTTTTTTCTTCTCACTATACGCCATATACTGCAGTTGAGGCTGGTGTAAAAGCAGGCCTCAGTTTCATCATGCCAACAGTAAGCCTCCTGCATGGCTTTAACTAGGATTTTAGTCCTTACTGCCTCTATTCTCTCTCTTTGCTCAACTTTCTCTATTTACATTCACATTGTAGATTTTGTGGGTTTAGCTCATGCTGTTGTGTGATTTACATCCTGACAGTGCAAAACTCTCTCCAATCCATTAAATCCAACAAAGCTGCTAGAGAGATCTCCAACTTATGAAGACAAATGACATATATTTTATTTACTCCTTTAACCCACGCCACCCACCACTTGACACCCCTCCATTCAGCAGGCTCCCTCTCCTCTGTGTTTTAACAACTTGTTTGCCTCGACCCTTTTGCTTTTCCTAAAATCTCATCCTGTGAATTATAGGCTAGGTTTAATTTTATTCACCCTTCTATTCCATTGAAGTGGTGGGGAGGAATTATTGCTTGTTTAAATATAAACCAAAGTGCTGGCCCCTGCATGGCTTGAGGCCCCAGTAGCTGCTGGTTGACCACAGAGGAAACAGAGCACTGCTGTTCTCGCACGCTCCTCCTCTGTCAAAGAAAGGTTCAAAGAGAAGTCAGACTGAAAGTGCAGAGGCCAAAGCTTCCTTTTCCCTCCTCACTTTCCACCTTCTAAAAAGAGGCCAGGTTTGTATTTCACTTTCCACCTTGGTGGAAAGTGAAATACAGATAGACATCAAATCCATCAGATAGACATTTCTTTTTCCATCAGATAGACATTTCAACAGCCGAATCCAGCCGTTGGTTAATCAATTTTACACTCTAAATTCCCAAACATTCACTATTTTTGGGTTTTGCCATAAAACTAAAATATTTAACATATAATTACAGTATATAACGTACTTTTCCCATGAAAATCACATTTAAAAAAACAGTCTTGGGTTCAGTTTTGTGACAGTGAGTGGATTTTATATGGCTTTATTTAAAAATCCACGACTTCCCTCAGCCCAGAAAGGAAGCTAAATTTGAACATATATGGGTTGTTATACAGTGACAGATGTGATGTCTGAGAATATATATGCATCTTTTAAACAGATAGATTATGTTTATCACCAACAGTGGTTTTCATCTGACTTCATAAACATTTCTGAAACAAACCCTCACATGGTTATTACAGTAATAATGCAGTATGTTCTCAAATACATACAAGTTTATCCTTTAATCAAACTGTTTATGATATAGATCTGTGTTTAGACAACATTTAACTCTCACTAGGCTTTTTCACCCTAACAGTTGCTTGAAATCTTCCCAGATACATATTTATTTCATATTTCTGTGCAATTTATTGTCACTTTGTTTCTCTGTAGTCTAATTTTGTTATTGTAAATCCATTCTGAATACTCAATAAGCACAAAAATTCACTGCGTGCCTGAAGGGAGGATTTCTCCTCCTTTTCAATTTTTAAAGTGTTACACTTTCTTTTTCATGTTAAAAAGTTTATTTGGAGGTTTTTCTGAACCAAGGGTCAAAGGGTATAGGTAGTTATGTGCTACTCAAATTAGGGAAGGAGGGATCTGTGATTTATGATAACTGGCTAAATTTCATTCTTCTACTTCACTTGACCAGTGGTACTGAAACTTTCACTACAATATGTAGAAAACATTCTTTGAGGAGTTTAGTAGCAAACAATGCGGTTCAAATAAAAAGAGAACTGTATTTTGATAAATGTTGCCTGGGGTTTTAAAGTTAAAGAAAGAATGTAATAATAATGTGACTGAGGAATGAAGGAAGAAAAAAGATTTTGAGGCAAAAGAAAAGTCACAGAGAAAGTGCAGTGCACCATCAGTGACCTGAGGTGCCTAGTTGTCCTTGTCAGATTTCACAGCGCTGCGGGCCATTAGGGATTAATGAGCAGTAGAACAGTTTACTTAAAGCAAGTGAATAGAACTAAAACATGACAGGTTAGAACATGGCAGTTGCCTCTTCAGTTTATCTGGGGGCTTTTGTTAGTGAGGAGAGCAGAGGTGTAGGGATTATGTGCATGTGTGGTCTGAAGACCAAGAGAAAAATAAAGGCTTGAAAGTGAAAGAGAATGAGAAATAGATCAAGAACAAAGACAACTAGATGTGCACAGAAGTCTTTTGTAACTGTTTTTCAGGTATGTTTTTACTATAGTTATGCAAGCATTTGTTGGAGACAGAATATGCTCTCTCCCCTGGTTCTTCACCTGACCACCTACATTTTACTTTCCTTTGGGTGGAAAAATATCCAGTCCAAGCTTTGTAGCTAGGAATAAGAATGGGAATCTTTCTGCATGACCAGTTATCTACAGTAGTTATAACCATAAAACTGCCTCAGAATGGCTAGAACTACGGTGACAAGTATGTTTGGAACTGATGTACTGTAGATGTACAACTTGTTGTAAATCGACTTATAGAATTCTTCTTCTTTTGGTTGTTCCTGTTGGGGGTCGCCACAAGAGAAATAAACTTGTTTGTTTCTACACCGGATGCCCTTCCGGATAATGTCTAGATTCACCACTCAACCTACCCTACATGTCTTTGGACTGTGGGAGGAAACTGGAGCACCCAGAGAAAACTCACGCAGGCACAAGAAGAACATGCAAACTCTGCACAAAAAGGCATCGGGTCGAGCAGGGCTTGAACCTAGAACCTTCTTGATGTGAGGCACCAGCACTAACCACCGAGCCACTGTGCCGCCCAAATTGGCTTACAGAACTAACTTTTAAATTATCAGCATGAAAAACAAGGCACAGCCAAGTGTTTTAGGAAATTATTTGCTCATTCACTGTGTAACCAAGTGGTGATGAGATGAAATTATCGATACCTTTTTCAGAACTGTATGAAAAACATTAAGCTACTTTGAGCACTTTCACATAATTAGCACATTGTTTTGTCAGATTAATCCATACAAAAGAAGAAAGATAAAGTGTCAAAATGACAAATCTCCATTTTAATGTAAGGGTATTGGTCAGATTATTTCATGCTGAATTATTTCTCCAAGAAGTTTCTGGCCCCTTAGTACCTGAGGGTAGAGACTAACTGTTTCCCCTATTTCCAAACTTTAATCTACACACAGTAGATGAACAAATAATTTGATAAAATGTTGAACTATTCCTTTAATGCGTTCATTCTGCTGGATTCATATTTACCATACACACGTGAGAGTGCTATCGGTCTTTACACTTTGGGCACAAAGCTCAAAGCTGCAATTGTTGCTTGAGTCTTGTGCATGACAATACTGGTGCTGAATGAGTTTAAGCCTCTGCTGGGCACACACACAGTGGTCAAATAGCAGATGACTAAAAGGTGAATATGAAGAAAGGTGAGTGAGGGATGAAACACGTGTCTCTGCTACAAAGCCAGGTCAAAGGTAGAAATATCAGGAAAGAGCGGAAAGAAAGACTGGCTGGATTTTGTTGTTGAAAACATAATTCAGTAAAAACAAAATATGAAAGACAATGAGACCAACAGCAGCCTGACAATTTTCAGTAAAGCAGTGAGTAGACAAGTAAACAAGATAAATCTGAGAGAATAAAAAAA
>NW_018127966.1:1716687-1718413 GCF_001952655.1 Monopterus albus
GAGAATATTGAATGAAAGTCTAAAGTGGCTATTGCGACTATGCAGTTTGCAGACACCTGTGAGAGTACAACTTTTAGCGTTAAGCTAGCACTAAGGTTCTTTCTGTAACGTTGCTAGTACTAGCCTGGTGGCTAGGAACAGTAAGACTCGCTACATTTAGCCGTCCTCGATTAGACAGTGAATACATTTCGTCATCAGTGGTACGATATTGGGTGGGGTTTATGGTATTATCTTGGGTGCTGCACGAGCTTGCCATAAGATGACATTTTCCAGACAGATATATATAAAAAAGCACTTCTATCTCTTAACTCCTACTTTCAGGCTTGAATGAATACTGCCCAGGGTCAGAACAGTGCTTTGTGATACTGAAGCCAGTCAAATTCATCTGTCCAGATCTACAGATACAATACTAGATCACATAGTTTTATACAGGAGAACAATTGGAGAACATAACCTTTTAAACGTGGAATCCAGATTAGACCGAGAAAGTGTGAAACTGATCAAATCTGTCATTTGTAACTTGAGGAGGTAGCACAGGAGGGAGTGCACTTGTTTGCTGACTAAGGCATTTCATGTGCATTACAGAAAACACCTAATTTCATCCTTGAAGGAGAAGTCAGGTATTGTTGTAGGTTTGTTTGCCATGTCTATACATTGGCATCTTGGTATAGATAACCATACTCACCGCTGTCAATGCAGAGATTTGGACTTTCTATTTGACTTGTTTATATGTACATGAGTCCTAAGCTGTTTGTATCTTTATAACTAAACTAAATTATAGCCCAGGTGCCAGATGTTCCAAATAGCTTAAGCATAATTTCTCCCCAGTGATGCTTAAACATCAGGAACACAAATTAACAGACCATGTTACGCAACTAGCAAGTAATTTAAATTGCGCTTACATGTAGATACATAGCTCACTGCTGGGCGAACACCCTGAGGTTGGAGATAGAGACAGAGACAGAGACAGAGACAGAGACATGCTATGATAGCTACGTTCTCAACTACTTACACTGGCAATATACAACTCCTGACCTCGGACATGACTTACCACAGGCAGAAGGGAGTAGTGGATGCAGAATCCTGGCTCGGAGGGAAAGTATTCATCAGAGACGAAACGAACCCTGACTTGACTGCCTTTGGAAGTGTGACTAGTGGGTACTGACTCTGACCCACACCAGCGACCCAGGATGGTCTTCTCAGTCAGATCCTCTATCTCCACAAAGTCATACCTGGCAGAGTGAGACAGAGAAAATGCAGAGAAAAATGATTTGGTTTCTAAGCATTCGCCTGTTAATGGGCCCACTCTGAGACTGTATTCCATTATGTAAAATTATCTTAGCTCATGTTATACCACAGCGTCCAGCTACCAGAAGCTTTGTTTGAGTGTTCATATGCATGTTAGTTGATTTTAATTATGTCTTTGCTTGTTATAAGTCTGACAGTGGCTTTAATGGTCACCATGGTGCTGTATTTTCCCTTCTGAAGGTAAGATTGGTAATATCAATAAAGCTGCTCAGGGAAATAAAAACTGAACCTCATTAAAAAAAAAGAAAAAGAAAAAGAAAATAAATACCTTCAACAGCAGGTTGCAGTTTCTCAGCAGTGAGAGATGAGATGTGTCTCATTTATTTACTGCCTGAATTAAATGAGTAAAAATAAACTGAAGTTGGCCAATGTACTGACAAATCTCAGGTTGACAGTGCAGCATAAGCTGCTATTCCTG